>NC_056677.1:48412247-48752312 GCF_018350195.1 Panthera tigris
CACTTGTTGCAATGAGCACTGGATGTTGTATATAAGCGATGAACCACAGGAATCTACCCCAAAACCAAGAGCCCACTGCACACACTGTATGTTAGCCAATTTGACAATAAATTACATTTAAAAAAATAAAAAAATTGCAATATTACAAAAAGTTTAGGAAAAGAGCAAATACAAATTACAAAGCAAAAACAAAAACAAAAAGAGAAATCACATTGCAGGTCTTTCCCTGCTTGCAAGGGGATGGAGGAAAGGAGAATTATGATGAAGGCATATACTGAAAGAAAAGTTGCTGAGCTTTCTAGTTTACTCATTAAACAAACCTCCACTGAGAGAAAGACAGGAAATGATATGATCCTTTCAATAGATGCAGAAAAAGCATTTGACAAAGTAAAGCATCCACTCATGGTTAAAAAAAGCAAAACCTCAACAAACTTGGGATAGAAGGAACATAATATAATAAATGCCACATGTGAAAAAAAACCATAGCTAATATCATTCTCAATGGGCAAAAACTGAGAGTTTTCCTCTGTGATCAGGAAGAAGACAGGATGCCCACAACCACCACTGTTATTAACATACTACTGGAAGTCCTACCCCAGAAATCAGAGAACAATAAGAAGTAAAAGTCATCCACATCAACAAAGAAGTCATACATTCACTAATTGCTGATGGCATGATACTCAATAGAGAAAATCTGAAAGACTCCACACACAAAAAAATTCTAGAACTGATACACAAATTCAGTAAAGTAACAGGATACAAAATCAACATAAAGAAATCAGTTGAATTTCTATCCACCACTAACGAAGCGCCAGAAAGAGAAATCAAAGAATCTATCCCATTTACAACTGCATCAAAAACCATAAGGTACCTTAGCATAATACCCTCCAGTTCCAGAGAAAAACAAAAATCATATGACATCACTCATATGACGACTTTAAGAGACAAAACAGATGAACATAAGGGAAGGGAAACAAAAATAATATAAAAACAGGGAGGGAGACAAAATAGAAGAGTCTCATAAATATGGAGAACAAACTGAGGGTTATTGGAGGGGTTGTGGGAGGGGGGATGGGCTAAATGGGTAAGGGGCACTAAGGAATCTACTCCTGAAATCATTGTTGCATTATATGCTAACTAATTTGGATTTAAATTTAAAAAAATAAAAGAATTAAAATTAAAAAAAAACATAAGATACCTAGGAAGAAACCTAAGCAAAGAGGTAAAGGATCTGGATTCTGAAAACTGTAAAACACTGATGAAAGAAATGGAAGATAATACAAAGAAATGGAAAGACATCCCAACCTCATGAATTGGAAAAAAAAACAAATATTGTTAAGATGTCTATATTACCCAAAGCAATCTACACATTTAATGCAATTTCCACCAAAATACCATCAGTATTTTCCACAGAGCTAGAACAAACAATCCTAAAATTTTTATGAAACCACAAAAGACTCCAAATGGAAAAAAGCAATCTTGTAAAAGAAAAGCAAACCTGGAGGAATCACAATTACAGATTTCATGTCACATTCCAAAGCTCAATTGCTACTGACAATATGATACTGATACAAAAATAGACACAGAGATCAATGTAAAAGAATAGAAACCCAAGAAATGAGCCAGAACTTTATGGTCAATTAATCTTCAATTAAGAAGGAAAGAATATGCAATGCGAGAAAGAAAATGTCTTTAATAAATGGTGTTGGGAAAACTGGACAGCAACATGCACAAGAAACAAAATGGACAACTTTCTTACACCATTCAGAAAAATAAATTAAAAATGGATGAAAGACCTAAGTGAGAGAAAGGAAACCTTCAAAACCCTAGAGAAGAACAGAGCCAGTAACCTCTTTGACCTCAGCCATAGAAAGTTCTTACTAGATATGTCTCTTGAGGCAAGGGAAATAAAAGAAGAATTAAATTTTTGTGTTTTCATTAAAAGAAAACTTTCTGCACAGTGAAGGAAACAATCAACAAAACTAGAAGGCAACAAAGTGTATGGGATAAGATGCTTGCAAATGGCATATCTGATAAAAGGTTAGCATCCAAAACATATAATAAATGGATACAACTCAGCACACAAAAAACCAATACGCCAATTAAAAATGCACAGAAGAAATGAACAGTCTTTAGGCCAAAGAAGACATCAAGATGTCCAACAGATACATGAAAAAGTATTCAACATCATTCATCATCACATAAATGCAAATAGAGACTATCATTAGATATCACCTCACACCTGTTAGAATGGCTAATGTAAAAAACACAAGAAAAATCAAGGGTTTGTGAGAATATGGAGAAAAAGGTACCCTTATACACTGTTGGTGGGAAGGCAAACTGGTGCAGCCACTGTGAAAAACAGTATGGAGTTTCCTTAATATTTTGTAAATAGAATTTCCTCATAATCCACCAATTACACCACAAGGCATTTACCCTAAGTATACAAATATACTGATTCAAAGGTGCACATGCACTGTGATGTTGATAGCAGCAATACAACAACAACCAAACAACAACAACCAAACTATAGAGAGAGCTGAAAAGTCCATCAATTGATAAATGTATAAAGAAGAGTTGATAGAGAGGTTGGAAGATGGCGGCATAGGAGGACGCGGGGCTCACCGCGCGTCCTGCTGATCACTTAGATTGCACCTACACCTGCCTAAATAACCCAGAAAACCGCCAGAGGATTAGCAGAATGGAGTCTCCGGAGCCAAGCGCAGACGAAAGGCCCACTGAAGAGGGTAGGAAGGGCTGCGAGGTGGTGCACGCTCCACGGACTGGCGGGAGGGAGCTGGGGCAGAGGGGCAGCCTGCCGGCCAAGCAGAGCCCCCGAGTCTGGCTGGCAAAAGCGGAGGGGCCGGACGAAGTGTGTTCCCACAGCAAGCGCGACTTAGCGTCTGGGAGGTCATAAGTTAACAGCTCTGCTCAGAAAGCGGGAAGCCTGGAGGACAAAGGGAGGGAGAGCTGCTGAGCCCCCGGACGACAGAGCTCAGTTTGGTGGGGAACAAAGGCGCTCGCCAGCGCCATCTCCCTCGCCCATCCCCCAGCCAAAATCCCAAAGGGAACCAGTTCCTGCCAGGGAACTTGCTCCCTCCACGCAAAAACCCAACTCTGTGCTTCTGTGGATCCAAACCTCCGGCAGCGGATCTGACTCCCTCCCGCTGCCACAGGGCCCCTCCTGAAGTGGATCACCTAAGGAGAAGCAAGCTAAGCCTGCCCCTCCTGCCCCATGCACCTTGCCTACCCACCCCAGCTAATACACCAGATCCCCAGCACCACAAGCCTGGCAGTGTGCAAGTAGCCCAAACAGCCACGCCACCCCACAGTGAATCCCGCCCCTAGGAGAGGGGAAGAGAAGGAACACATCAGTCTGACTGTGGCCCCACCAGTGGGCTGGGGGCAGACATCGGGTCTGACTGCGGCCCCGCCCACCAACTCCAGTTATACACCACAGCACAGGGGAAGTGCCCTGCAGGTCCTCATCACTCCAGGGACTATCCAAAATGACCAAACGGAAGAATTCCCCTCAGAAGAATCTCCAGGAAATAACAACAGCCAATGAACTGATCAAAAAGGACTTAAATAATATAACAGAAAGTGAATTTAGAATAATAGTCATAAAATTAATCGCTGGGCCTGAAAACAGTATACAGGACAGCAGAGAATCTCTTGCTACAGAGATCAAGGGACTAAGGAACAGTCACGAGGAGCTAAAAAACGCTTTAAACGAAATGCAAAACCAAATGGAAATGATGACGGCTCGGATTGAAGAGGCAGAGGAGAGAATAGGTGAACTAGAAGATAAAGTATGGAAAAAGAGGAAGCTGAGAGAAAGAGAGATAAAAAAATCCAGGAGTATGAGGGGAAAATTAGAGAACTAAGTGATACACTAAAAAGAAATAATATACACATAATTGGTATCCCAGAGGAGGAAGAGAGAGGGAAAGGTGCTGAAGGGGTACTTGAAGAAATCATAGCTGAGAACGTCCCTGAACTGGGGAAGGAAAAAGGCATTGAAATCCAAGAGGCACAGAGAACTCCCTTCAGATGTAACTTGAATCGATCTTCTGCATGACATATCATAGTGAAACTGGCAAAATACAAGGATAAAGAGAAAATTCTGAAAGCAGCAAGGAATAAACGTGCCCTCATATATAAAGGGAGAGCTTTAAGACTCGTGACTGATCTCTCTTTTGAACCTTGGCAGGCCGGAAAGGATTGGCACGATATCTTCAGTGTGCTAAACAGAAAAAAATATGCAGCTGAGAATCCTTTAACCAGCAAGTCTGTCAGTTAGAATAGAAGGAGAGATAAAGGTCTTCCCAAACAAACAAAAACTGAAGGAATTTGTCACCACTAAACCAGCCCTACAAGAGATCCTAAGGGGGATCCTGTGAGACAAAGTACCAGAGACATCACTACAAGCATAAAACATACAGACATCACAATGACTCTAAACCCGTATCTTTCTATAATAACACTGAATGTAAATGGATTAAATGCGCCAACCAAAAGACATAGGGTATGAGAATGGATAAAAAAAACAAGACCCATCTATTTGCTGTCTACAAGAGACTCATTTTAGACCTGAGGACACCTTCAGATTGAGAGTGAGGGGATGGAGAACTATTTATCATGCTACTGGAAGCCAAAAGAAAGCTGGAGTAGCCATACTTATATCAGACAAACTAGACTTTAAATTAAAGGCTGTAACAAGAGATGAAGAAGGGCATTATATAATAATTACAGGGTCTATCCATCAGGAAGAGCTAACAATTATAAATGTCTATGTGCCAAATACGGGAGCCCCCAAATATATAAAACAATTACTCATAAACATAAGCAACCTTATTGATAAGAATGTGGTCATTGCAGGGGACTTTAACACTCCACTTACAGAAATGGAAAGATCATCTAGACACATGGTCAATAAAGAAACAAGGGCCCTGAATGATACATTGGATCAGATGGACTTGACAGATCTATTTAGAACTCTGCATCCCAAAGCAACAGAATATACTTTCTTCTCGAGTGCACATGGAACATTCTCCAAGATAGATCATATACTGGGTCACAAAACAGCCCTTCATAAGTTTACAAGAATTGAAATTATACCATGCATACTTTCAGACCACAATGCTATGAAGCTTGAAATCAACCACAGGAAAAAGTCTGGAAAACCTCCAAAAGCATGGAGGTTAAAGAACACCTTACTAAAGAATGAGTGGGCCAACCAGGCAATTAGAGAAGAAATTAAAAAATATATGGAAACAAACGAAAATGAAAATACAACAATCCAGACGCTTTGGGACGCACGAAGGCAGTCCTGAGAGGAAAATACATTGCAATCCAGGCCTATCTCAAGAAACAAGAAAAATCCCAAATACAAAATCTAACAGCACACCTAAAGGAAATAGAAGCAGAACAGCAAAGGCAGCCTAAACCCAGCAGAAGAAGAGAAATAATAAAGATCAGAGCAGAAATAAACAATATAGAATCTAAAAACACTGTACAGCAGATCAACGAAACCAAGAGTTGGGTTTTTGAAAAAATAAACAAAATTGACAAACCTCTAGCCAGGCTTCTCAAAAAGAAAAGGAAGATGACCCAAATAGATAAAATCATGAATGAAAATGGAATTATTACAACCAATCCCTCAGAGATACAAACAATTATCAGGGAATACTATGAAAAATTATATGCCAACAAATTGGACAACCTGGAAGAAATGGACAAATTCCTAAACACCCACACTCTTCCAAAACTCAATCAGGAGGAAATAGAAAGTTTGAACAGACCCATAACCAGCGAAGAAATTGAATCGGTTATCAAAAATCTCCCAACAAATAAGAGTCCAGGGCCAGATGGCTTCCCAGGGGAGTTCTACCAGACGTTTAAAGCAGAGATAATACCTATCCGTCTCAAGCTATTCCAAGAAATAGAAAGGGAAGGAAAACTCCAGACTCATTCTATGAAGCCAGTATTACTTTGATTCCTAAACCAGACAGAGACCCAGTAAAAAAAGAGAACTACTGGCCAATATCCCTGATGAATATGGATGCAAAAATTCTCAATAAGATACTAGCAAATCGAATTCATCGGCATATAAAAAGAATTATTCACCATGATCAAGTGGGATTCATTCCTGGGATGCAGGGCTGGTTTAACATTCGCAAATCAATCAACGTGATAACATCACATTAATAAAAAAAAAAAAAAAGAGAAGAACCATATGATCCTGTCAATCGATGCAGAAAAGGCCTTTGACAAAATCCAGCACCGTTTCTTAATAAAAACCCTTGAGAAAGTCAGGATAGAAGGAACATACTTACACATCATAAAAGCCATTTATGAAAAGCCCACAGCTAACATCCTCAACGGGGAAAAACTGAGAGCTTTTTCCCTGAGATCAGGAACACGACAGGAATGCCCACTCTCACCGCTGTTGTTTAACATAGTGCTGGAAGTTCTAGCATCAGCAATCAGACAACAAAAGAAAATCAAAGGCATCAAAATTGGCAAAGATGAAGTCAAGCTTTCGCTTTTTGCAGATGACATGATATTATACATGGAAAATCCGATAGACTCCACCAAAAGTCTGTTAGAACTGATACATGAATTCAGCAAAGTTGCAGGATACAAAATCAATGTACAGAAATCAGTTGCATTCTTATACACTAACAATGAAGCAACAGAAAGACAAATAAAGAAACTGATCCCATTCACAATTGCACCAAGAAGCATAAAATACCTAGGAATAAATCTAACCAAAGATGTAAAAGATCTGTATGCTGAAAACTATAGAAAGCTTATGAAGGTAATTGAAGAAGATATAAAGAAATGGAAAGACATTCCCTGCTCATGGATTGGAAGAATAAATATTGTCAAAATGTCAATACTACCCAAAGCTATCTACACATTCAATGCAATCCCAATCAAAATTGCACCAGCATTCTTCTCGAAACTAGAACAAGCAATCCTAAAATTCATATGGAACCACAAAAAGCCCTGAATAGCCAAAGTAATTTTGAAGAAGAAGACCAAAGCAGGAGGCATCACAATCCCAGACTTTAGCCTCTACTACAAAGCTGTCATCATCAAGACAGCATGGTATTGGCACAAAAACAGACACATAGACCAATGGAATAGAATAGAAACCCCAGAACTAGACCCACAAACGTATGGCCTACTCATCTTTGACAAAGCAGGAAAGAACATCCGATGGCAAAAAGACAGTCTCTTTAACAAATGGTGCTGGGAGAACTGGACAGTAACATGCAGAAGGTTGAAACTAGACCACTTTCTCACACCATTCACAAAAATAAACTCAAAATGGATAAAGGACCTGAATGTGAGACAGGAAACCATCAAAACCCTAGAGGAGAAAGCAGGAAAAGACCTCTCTGACCTCAGCCGTAGCAATCTCTTACTGGACACATCCCCAAAGGCAAGGGAATTAAAAGCAAAAATGAATTACTGGGACCTTATGAAGATAAAAAGCTTCTGCACAGCAAAGGAAACAACAAACAAAACTAAAAGGCAACCAACGGAATGGGAAAAGATATTTGCAAATGACATATCAGACAAAGGGCTAGTATCCAAAATCTATAAAGAGCTCACCAAACTCCACACCTGAAAAACAAATAACCCAGTGAAGAAATGGGCAGAAAACATGAATAGACACTTCTCTAAAGAAGACATCCGGATGGCCAACAGGCACATGAAAAGATGTTCAACGTCGCTCCTTATCAGGGAAATACAAATCAAGACCACACTCAGATATCACCTCACGCCAGTCAGAGTGGCCAAAATGAACAAATCAGGAGACTATAGATGCTGGAGAGGATGTGGAGAAACGGGAACCCTCTTGCACTGTTGGTGGGAATGCAAATTGGTGCAGCTGCTCTGGAAAGCAGTGTGGAGTTTCCTGAGAAAATTAAAAATAGACCTACCCTATGACCCAGCAATAGCACTGCTAGGAATTTACCCAAGGGATACAGGAGTACTGATGCATAGGGGCACTTGTACCCCAATGTTTATAGCAGCACTCTCAACAATAGCCAAATTGTGGAAAGAGCCTAAATGTCCATCAACTGATGAATGGATAAAGAAATTGTGGTGTATATACACAATGGAATACTACGTGGCAATGAGAAAGAATGAAATATGGCCTTTTGTAGCAACGTGGATGGAACTGGAGAGTGTTCTGCTAAGTGAAATAAGCCATACAGAGAAAGACAGATACCATATGGTTTCACTCTTATGTGGATCCTGAGAAACTTAACACATGGGGAGGGGAAGGAAAAAAAAAGAGGTTAGAGTGGGAGAGAGCTAAAGCATAAGAGACTGTTAAAAACTGAGAACAAACTGAGGGTTGATGGGGGGTGGGAGGGAGGGGAGGGTGGGTGATGGGTATTGAGGAGGGCACCTTTTGGGATGAGCACTGGGTGTTGTTTGGAAACCAATTTGACAATAAATTTCATATATTGAAAAAAAAAGAGTTGAGATATATATATATATATATATATGTATATATATATATATATATATATAATGCTATATTACTCAGCCATCAAAAAGAATGAAATCTTGCCATTTGCAACAACATGGATGTAGTTAGAGTGTATTAGAGTGTAGTATGATAAGCAAAATAAGTCAGTCAGAAGACAAATACCATATGATTTCACTCATGTGGAATTTGAAAAACAAAACAGATGAATATATAACAAGGAAAAAAAAGAGAGGGGGGAATAAAACATAAGACTCTCTTACCTCTAAACTGAGGGTTTTGGGTGGGAGATAGGTTGGGAATTGAGCTAACTGGGCAAAGGGCTTTAAGGATGGCACTTGTGATGAGCACTGGGTGTTGTATCTAAATGATGAATCAATAAATTATACTTCTGAGTTTTTTTAAGTTTCCTTATTTATACTGAGAGAGAGAGAGAGAGAGAGAGAGAGAGAAAGAAAGAAAGAAAGAAAGAAAGAAAGAAAGAGAGAAGGAATGAACAGGAGAGGGGCAGAGAGAAAGGGAGAGAGAGAATCCAAAGCACGTTCTGTGCTGTCAGCATGGAGCCTGATATGGGGTTCGATCTCATGAATCTTGAGACTATGACCTCAGCTGAATCCAAGAGTTGGACACTTATCCAACTCAGCCAGTCAGGCTCCCAGTGAGAGACTCTTAATGACAGAACACAATGTGAGGGTTTGTGGATTGATGTAGGTGGGGTATGGGCTAAATAGATGATGGGTATTAAGGAGGGCTCTTGCTATGACAAACATTGGGTGTTGTATGTAAGTGATGAACCACTAATAGTACTCCTGAAACCAATACTGCACTTTATTTTACCTAAGTAGAATTTAAATAAAAATTGAAGAAAATTACCTAGTAGTGTAACTGATGGGTCATAAGATAGAAAAAGAATGAAATATTGCCATTTGCATTAATGTGGCTAGAACTAGAGTGTATTATGCCAAGCTAAAAAAGTCAGTCACAGAAAGACAAATATATGAATTCACTCATATATTAAATTTAAGAAACAAAATGGATGAAGATGGGGAAGGGAAGGAAAATAAGATAAAAGCAGAGGGGAGGGGAATCATCAGAGACTCATAAATACAGAGAACAAAGTGAGGGTTTCTGGTGGGGATGTAGGTGGGAGATGGTCTAAATGGGTGATGGCCATTAAGGAGTGCACTTGTTGAGATGAGCACTGGGTGTTATATTTAAATGATGAATCACTGTGTTCTACTCCTAAAACCAATACTACACTGTATGTTAACTAACTTGAATTTAAATAAATAAATTTTAAAAAATAAAATAAAGTTTAGTTAAAATTAAAAAAATAAACAAGAACAAAGTAAAATAAACTGAAATAAATGAACTAAAACAAAACAAAATAAAATAAAATAAAATAAAATAAAATAAAATAAAATAAAATAAAAAGACAGCTTCTTAATCCTTAGAATCTTAAAGCATATTTAAATGGCAAATTGTCAATTAGCCAATTAGCTAATAATTCAGAATATAAAAACCTTATTTGTCATGGGAACAGAATAAAAGTTGTTGTTTCCTTTACTTTGTCACCAATATTGGGCAACCTAAACGAATTAGTAAAAAAAATGTTAATAAAATCTATAAAAGTGATAACAATGGGAAAGTGTAAAACTGAAGATAATACAAGATAGAAATAAAAATATTTGCTTATAACAAATTATGGGAAATAACAGGTGTTGACAAGTATGTGGAGATAAATGAACCCTCATGCACTCTTACTGGGAATGCAAACTGGTGCAGTCCCTGCGGAAAAAAGTATGCAGTTTTCTCAAAAAATTACAAATAGAATAAAGATGTGATACAGTAATTTCTCTACTGGGTATTTACAAAAGAATATGAAAACACTAGTTGAAAAAGATTATTCTCCCCTATATTTATTGCAGTATTCTTTATAATAGAAAATATATGGAAGTATCCCAAGTGTCTATAAAGAAGTGAATGGATAAAGAAGAGATGATAGAGACTAAGCATATCTTTTCCTAAAAATTTTATCTCTAAAAGAGAGATGATTTTACCTATCTCTTGAGTAGTGGTGAGGAGGATTACATTAGATGATGCACGTGAAACTACCTAGATGGATTTCTCCACTGTAAAGGAGAGAGTTAAGATGGCAGAGCAGCATGGAGACCCTGAGCTTGTCTCATCTCTCATATGAAACTAGATCAGCACAAAACCATTTTAAACACTTAGTAAATTGATCTCAGGATTAACAGAACAATCTGCATAATTGAGCCACAGAACTCAGTAGAATGACAGAAGGAAGGAATTCACCCCAAAAGAAAGAAGAAGAAATGACAGCCAATCAACACAGATATAACCAAGATGTCTGAATTAGAATTTAGTACCACAATATTAAGAATACTGGCTGGGGTTGAAGAAAGCATGTAATCCCTTTCTGCAGAGATAAAGAAATAAAACCTAGTCAGGCCAAAATTTAAAATGCTATAATTGAGATGCAATCTCAAATAGATGCCACAACAGCAAGGAATGGATGAAGCAGAGCAGAGAATCAGCGATAAAGAAGATAAAATAATGGAGAATAATAAAGCAGAAAAAAAGAGGGAAATAAAGACAAAAGATCACGATACAAGACTTAGAGAACTCAGTGACTTATTAAAAAAGAATAACATCTGAAATATAGGAGTCCCAGAAGATGAAGAGAGAAAAAAAGGGGCAGAAGATTTATGTGAACAAACTACAGCGGAAAAAGTTTCTACTCTTGGGAAGGACACAGACATCAAAATTCAAACACAGAGAATTCCCATTAGATTCAACAATAACTTTAATCACCAAGGCATATCATAGTCAAAAAATACACAGACAAGGAAAAAATTTTGAAAACAGCAAGGGAAAAAATTCCTTAACCTATAAGGGAAGATACACTAGGTTCATAGCAGACCTAGCCACAGAAACTTGGCAGATCAGGACGGAGTGTCAGGATATATTCAATGTGCTGAACAGGAAAAATATGCAGCCAAGAATCCTTTATCCAGCAAGGTTGTCATTCAAAAGAGATGGAGAGATGAAAAGTTTCCCAGACAAATAAAAACTAAAGAAGTACATGATCACTAAACCATCCTTGCAAGAAATTATAAGGGGAACTCTGAGTGTAGAAAAGACAAAACAAAACAAAACAGACCAAAAGCAACAGACTAGAAAGAACCAGAGAACATCACCAGAAACACCAACTCCACAGGCAACACAATGGCACTAAATTAATAACTTTCAGTACTCACTTGAAATGTCAGTGGACTAAATGCTCCATTCAAAAGACAGAGACTATCAGAATGGATAAGAAAACAAGACCTATCTATATGCTGCTTACAAGAGACTCATTTTAGGGCTAAAGACACTTGCAGATTGAAAGGGGATGGAGAACAATCTATCATGCAAATGGTTGTCTAAAGAAAGCTGGAGTAGCCATACTTATATCTGATGAAATTGATTTTAAAATAAAGACTGTACCAAGAGATGAAGAAGGCCATTATACTATAATTAAGGGGTCTATCCACTAAGAAGATTTAACAAATATGAATATTTATGTCCACAACGTGAACACCCAGATATACAAATCAGTTAATCACAAAAATAAAGAAACTCATTGATATTAATACCATAATAGTAGGGGACTTCAACACCCCACTTACAGCAATGGACAAACGATCTAAGTAAAAAATCAACAAGGAAACAATGGCTTTGAATGACACACTGGACAGGACAGACTTAACAGATATATTCAGAACATTCCATTCTAAAGTAGCAGAATACACATTCTTTTTGAGTTCACATGGAACATTCTCCAGAATAGATCACATGCTGGATCACAGATTGGCCCCCACAAGTACAAAAAGATCAAGGTCATGCCTTGCATATTTTCAGACCACAACTCTGTAAAACTCGAAATCAACCACAAGAAAAAAATTGGAAAGACCATGAATACTTGGAGATTGAAGAGCATCCTACTAAACATTGAATGGGTTAAACAAGCAATTAAAGAAGAAATTAAAAAGTACATGGAAGGCAATGAAAATTAAAACATTCCATCCCCAACTTCTGAGATGCAGCAAAAGAGGTCATAAGAGAGAAGTATATAGCAATCCAGGCCTTCCTAAAGAAGGAAAAACGGTCTCAAATACACAACCTAACCTTACACCTAAAAAGGCTGGAAAAAGAATAGCAAATAAAGTCCAAATCAGCAGGAAAATGGAAATAGTGAGTATCAGAGAAGAAATAAATAACATCGAAATTTTTAAAAAAGTACAACAGATCAATGAAACCAGAAGCTGGTTCTTTGAAAGAATTAACAAAATTAATAACCATCTAGCCAGATGGATCAAAAAGAAAAAGGAAAGGACCCAAATAAGTGAAATCAGGAATGAAAGAGGAGAGATCACAACCAACACCACAGAAATACAAACTATAATGAGAATATTATGAGGAATTATATGCAAACAAATTGAGCAGTGTGGACGAAAAGGACAAATTCTTAGAAACATATAAACTACCAAAATTTAAACAATAAGAAATAGAAAAGTTGAACAGAATCATAACCAGTAAAGAAATTGAATCAGTAACAAAAAATCTCCCAACAAACGAGAGTCCAGGGACAGATGGCTTTCCAGGAGAATTATACCAAACATCTAAAGAACAGTTAACAACTGTTCTCTTGAAGCTGTTCCAAACACTAGAAATAGAATTAAAACTTTCAAACTCATATTACTAGGCCAGCATTATTTGATTCCAAAACTAGAGAAAGACCCCAGTAAAAAGTAGAACTACAGGCGAATTTCCCTGATGAATATGAATGCAAAAATTCTCAATAAGATACTAGCAAACTGGATCCAACAATACATTAAAAGAATTATTCACCACAGTCAAGTAGGATGTATTCCTTGGATGCAGGGCTGATTCAATACCCGCAAATCAGTCAGTGTGATACATCACATTAATAATAATAAAAAAGAAAAAAAAGCACATGGTCTTCTCAAAAGATGCAGAAAATACATTTGACAAAATACAACATCATTGCTTGATAAAAACCCACTAAGAAAGTAGGGATAGAGGATCATACCTCAAGATCATAAAGGCCATATATGTAAGACCCACAGCTAATATCATACTCAATGGGGAAAACCTGAGATCTTTCCCCCTAAGTTCAGGAACACAATGATATCCACTCTCATCACTGTTATTCAACATAATGTTGGAACTCCTAGCCTCAGAAATCAGACAACACAAAGAAAAAAAAGACGTCCAAATCAGCAAGGAGGGAGTCAAACTTTTACTCATTACCGATGACATGATACTCTATGTGAAAAACCTAAAAGACTCCACCAAAAAAAATGCTAGAGCTGATACAAGAATGCAGCAAAGTCACACGATATAAAATCAATGTCCAGAAATTGGTTGTGTTTCTATATACCAATAATGAAATGGCAGAGAGATAAATCAAGGAATCGATCCAATTTACAATTGCACCAAAACCCATAAAATACCTAGGATAAACCTGACCAACGAGGTGAAAAATCTATTCACTGAAAATGATAGAAAGCTTATGAAAGAAATTGAAGAAGACACAAAAAAATGGAAAAACATCCCATGTTCATGGATTGAAAGAAAAAGTATTGTTTAAATGTGGATACTACCGAAAGCAATCTACATATTAAATGCCATCCCTATCAAAATAACACCACCATTCTTCACGGAGCTAGAACAAACAATCTTAAAATTTGTAGGAACCACAAAAGACCTCGAATAGCCAAAGCCGTCCTGAAAAAGAAAACCAAAGCTGGAGGCATCACAATTCTGGACTTCAAGCTGTAATATAAAGCAGCAATTATCAAGGCAGTATGGCACTGGCACAAGAACAGACACATAGAACAGTGCAACAGAATAGAGAACCCAGAAATGGACCACAAATGTATGGCCAAGTAAAATTCAGCAAAGCAGGAAAGAATATCCAATGAAAAAAAACAAAAAAAAAAGTCAGTCTCTTCAGCCAATGGTGTTGGAGAAAACTGGACAGCAACATGCAAAAGAATGAACCTAGACTACTTTTTACACATACACAAAAATAAACTCGAAATGGATGAAAGACCTAAATGTAACACCGGAAGCCATCAAAACCCTAGAGGAGAAAACTGGGAACAATTTCTATGACCTCAGCTGGAGCAACTTCTTACTTGACATATCTCTAGAGGTAAGGGAAACAAAAGCAAAATTGAACTATTGGGACCTCAATAAGATACAAAGCTTCTGCACAGTGAAGGAAACAATCAGCAAAACTAAAAGGCAACTGAAGATATTTGCAAATGACATATCAGGTAAAGGGTTAGTATCCAAAATATATAAAGAACATAATCAAACTCAACACCCAAAAAGCAAATAAGCCAGTGAAGAAATGGGCAGAAGACATGAATAGACACTTTACCAAAGGAGACATCCGGATGGCTAATAGACACATGAAAAAATGCTCAACATCACACATCATAAGGGAAATACAAATCAAAACTACAATGAGGTACCACCTCACACCTGTAAGAATGGCTAAAATTAACAACTCGGGCACCAACAGATTTTGGTGTGGATGTGGAGAAAGAGGAATCATTTTGCACTGCTGGTGGGAATGCAAAGTGGTGCAGCCACTCTGGAAAACAGTATGGAGGTTCCTTAAAAAATTAGAAATAGAACTGCCCTATGACCCAGCAATTGCACTACTAGGTATTTATTCAAGGGATACAGGTATGCTGTTTTTAAGGGGCACATGCACCCCAATTTTTATAGCAGCACTATCAACAACAGTCAAAATATGGAAGAGCCCAAACGTCCATCGACTGATGAATGAGTAAAGAAAATGTGGTATATGTGTGTATTTATATGCGTATATGTATATGTATATTCATACATGTATGTGTATATATATATGCGTATATATGTACATATACATGTGTGTATATATGTATATATACATATATACACAATGGAATATTAGTGATCAAAAAGTAAAATCTTGTCATTTGCATCAATGTGGTTGGAACTAGTGGGTATCATGCTGAGCAGTCAGAGAAAGACAAATGTCATATGATTTCGCTCATGTGGAATTTAAGATACAAAATAGATGAACATAAGGGAAGGGATGCAAAAATAATATAAAAACAGAGAGGGAGACAAACCTCAAGATACTCTTAAAGACAGAGAACAAACTGTGGGTTGCTGGTGGGATGTTGAATTGGGGGAAGGGCTAAAGGGGTGAGAGGCATTAAGGAGGATACTTATTGGGATGAGCACTTGGTGTTATATGTAAGTGATGAATCACTAAATTCTAAACCTGAAATCATTATTACACTATATGTTAACTAACTTGAATTTAAATTTCAAATAAATAAATAAATAAATAAATAAATAAATAAATAAATGTTCAGACAAAAAAGAAAAGAAAAAAAGGAGGTGGTAGATCTATAAAATGGAAAACTATTCAGCCAAAAAAGTATGGAGTCTTGCCATTTGAAACAACATGGATGGATCTAGAGGGTATAATGGTAAGTGAAATAAATCAGCTAGACAAAGACAAACCCAAAAAAATGGTAAAAGTCAAATACTATATGATTTCACTCTATGTGGCATTTAAGAAACAAAACAAATGAGGAAGAAAAACAAGACAAACAAAAAACCATACTCTTAAATGTAGAAAAGAAACTGTTGGCTTCTAGAGGGCATGCGGATGGGGACAAGGGGTAAAATAGGTGAATGGGATTATATGTACAGATATTGTGCTGGCTATTCACTGAGTAACCTACAGAATTGTTCAACAGTTTTATTATATACCTGAAGCTAATATCCCACTGTATGTTAATTACACAGGAAATAAAAAAATAAATATAAAAATGTTTTCTTTTAGAACTGCTTTCACTGTATTTCCAGATTTTACACTATTGTGTTTTTATCAGTTTTGTTTCCATGCTATTTTTTAAAATGCCTTCTTTGATTAATCACTGAGCATGAGCAGGGGAGGGGCAGAGAGAGAGAGGGAGACACAGAATCCGAAGCAGACTCCAGGCTCTGAGCTGTCAGCACAGAGCCCGACGCGGGGCTCAAACCCACAGACTGTGAGATCATGACCTGAGCCGAAGTCAGATACTCAACCAACTAAGCCACCCAGGCACCCCATAAGTCCATCTGTTCTAATGTATCATTGAAAGATATGGCCTTATTATTGATTTTCTTCTTGGATGAATATATGTAAGACGGGCATTCAAGTTCCCTACTATTATTGTATTATTGTCAAATTTTCCTATTATGTTTGTTAATCTATCCTTCATGTATTTAGGTGCTCCAATGTTGGGTCCATAGATATGTGTAATTTTTGTATCCTTTTTTTAGACTGGCCCCTTTATCATTATGTAATGCCCTTATTTGTCTATTATTAAAGTCTTTTTAAAGCCTGTTTTGCCTGACATAAGTATTTCTGTCTCTGCTTTATTATCCACTTCCATTTTCATGGATTTTTTTTCATCCATTCTTTTAGTCTGAGTTACCTTTAGGTATTAAGCGAGTCTCCTGTAGGCAACATGTAGATAGATCTTGTTTTTTATCCATATGTCACTCTGTCTTTTTACTGGAGCATTTAGGTCATCTATATTTAAAGTAATTATTGATAGGTATGTACTTATTGCCATTTTGGTAATTGTTTTCTGATTCTGTTTATGTTCTTTTTTAAAAATTTTTTAAATGTTTTTATTTATTTTTGAGAGAGAAAGAGAGAGACAAGAGTGTGAGCGAGGGAGGGGCAGAGAGAGAGAGAGACAGAATCCAAAGCAGTCTCCAGGTTCTGAGCTGTCAACACTGAGCCCAATGAGGGGCTGAAACTCACACACCGCAAGATCACAACCTGGGTCACAGTCGGATGATTAACCGACTGAGCAACTCAGGCCCCCCTCTTTTTATGTTTTTTAGTTCCTTCAACTTCTATTGCTCTATTTGTGTGTGTGTGAATGATCACTTTCTTTAGTGTTATGCTTGGCTTTCTGTTTATTTTTTGCTTATATATTATAGGTTTTGGATTTGTGCTTACCTTGTGTTTCATATATACCATCCTATGTATATAAGTCTGTATTGAAGTGATGGTCACTTAAGTTAAAGGCATTTTTTTAAGTTAAAGGCATTTTAAAGGTACTTCATTTTTATTCCCCCTCCCCGTGTTATGTATATGTTGTCCTTTTTTACATATATTTATTTTGTGAGTCTCCTTAACTCGTATTTTAAATATAGTTGATTTTATTTTTGTCATTTAACCCTCAGAATAGCTATAAGTGATCACTCTACAATCTTCACTGTACATTTGGTTCTACTCTTGAAATTTTTATCATTTCATGATTTTTTTTAATTTTTAAGTCATTTTTTTCGCCTTTAAATTCCCTTCAGCATCTCTTATAAGCTCAGTTTAATAGTGATGAACTAATTTAACTTTGTTTGGGAAACTCTATTTCTCCTTCAATTTCAAATAACTTTTCAGGTAGAATATTCTTGGTTGTTACTGTTTTTTTTTTCCTTTCAGCTCTTTGAATACACCATGCCACTTTCTTTTTGCCTGCAGATTCTGCTGAAAATTCAGCTCATAGTCTTATGGGATTTCCCCTGTACATAACTAGTTTAATCTCTCTTCTTCTGCTTTGAAAATTCTCAATAATTATTCTTTTAAATTTTAATTATTATGTGTCAGGATGTGGACTTTTTTTCAAGTTTTTAGTTAAATTGTAGTTAGTTAACATATATGGTAAAATTGGTTCCCAATGTAGAATTTAGTGATTCATCACTTATTTGTAACATCCAATACTCATCACAAGTGCCCTCACGCATTTAGTGCCATCATCCACTTAGCCCATCCCCTACCCACCTCCCTCCATCAACCCTCAGTTTATTTTCTATACTTAAGAGTCTCTTATGTCTTGTTTACCCCTCTCTCTTCCCCCTTCCCATATGTTTATCTCTTTTGTTTTTAAATTCCACATATGAATGAAATTATATGTTCATTGTCTTTCTCTGAATCACTTATTTTGCTTAGCATAATACACTCTAGCTCCATCCACGTCATTGTAAATAGCAAGATTTCATTCTTTTTGATGGCTAAGTAATATATATGTGTGTGTGTGTGTGTGTGTGTGTGTGTGTGTGTGTGTGTGTGTGTATCATGCCTTCTTTATCCATTCACCAGTCAATATACAGCTGGGATCTTTCTATAGGTTCATTATTATTGATAATGCTATCAACATCAGGGTGCATGCTTCCCTTTGAATCTATATTTTTGTATCCTTTGTGTAAACACCTGGTAGTGCAATTGCTGGGTCATAGGGTAGTTCTATTCTTAACTACTTCAGGGACCTACATGCTGTTTCTCACAGTGGCTGCACCAGTTTGTATTCCTGCCAACAGTGTAAGAGGGTTCCCCTTTCTCTACATCCTTGCAACATCTGTTATTTCCTGTGTTGTTAATTTTAGCTATTCTGGCAGGTGTGAGGTTTTGATTTGTATTTCTCTGATGATGAGTGATGTGGAGCATCTTTTCATGTGTCTGTTAATCATTTGTATGTCTTCTTTCGAAAAATGTCTGTTCATATCTTCTGCCCATTTCTTAACTGGATTATTTATTTTTGTGTGTTGAGTTTGATAAGTTATTTATAGATTTTGGATACTAACCCTTTATGATGTTGACCTTTTTGGGTTCATCCTGTTTGGGACTCTCTGTGTGTCCTGAATTTGGATTTGTTTCTTTCCCTAGGTTATGAAAGTATTTACTCTTATTATTTCAAATATGTTTTCTTCCTATTTACCTTCTCCTTTCTGAGATCCTTACATGTGAATTCTTGTCAGCTTGATGTTGTCAAAGAGATCTCTTAACCTATCCTCTTTTTTAAAAAAAAAATCTGTTTAGCCTGGGTGCTTTCTATTACTTTGTCTCACAAATTACTGACCCACTCTTCTGCATTCTCTAATGTCCTGTTGATTCCCTCTAGTGTATTTTTCATTCTGTTCATTGTATCCTTCAACTCTGATTGGTTATGTTTTTATGTTTTTGACCTATTTGTTGACCTTCTCACTCAGTTTATCCACTCTTTTCTCCAGTAAGGTGAGTATATTTATGACCATTACTTTGAACAGCTTTTTTTCCCCTGAGGTTTTGTTTTATTTCATTTAGGGCATATTCCTCTGAGTCCTCATGTTATTGACTATCTATGTTTCTTTATCTGGTTTCAGCACAAAAGCTGCTTTTCCTAACCTTCACGGATTTATATTGTGTATAGTAACCATCCCTCGGCTTAGACTGTGTGTGCCTGGTGACATTGGCTGGCTGGAGCTGTAGTTGGCATGGGATAGGTTTCCCTGGTTACTGCCTGCTGGGTTTACTCTGATGAGATGGCAGCAGGTGAAGTGGACACAGGCTGGAATTGTCCTGGGGTCTTTCTGCAGAAGACATCTTGTGAGAGCAGGTGAAGTGGGCATGAGCTTTGGTGGTCATCAAGCTCTCTGTACAGAGGGCCCCCCATAGGATAGCTGAACCTGACATTGGTTAAAGCTGGGGATTCATGTGTGCTTGACTCAGATAGCACTATGGCAGAGGGGCTGGATCCAAAGTGGGTGCATTCTGGGGTTTCCTGGATCATTCCCACTGGTGGAACTCTGACAGAGTGATCAGATCCTCAGTGTGCACATGCCAGGAGTTCCAAGGGGACTCTGCACTGTGGGTGCCATGGCAAGTTTTCTGTCACCAGGTGATACATTCTTGGGTAGTCAGGGGTTCTTTAAACCTATTTAATATTGGCAAGATGGCTGGAGCTGTAATGAGCACTGACCAGGGGTCCAGTTTGTATCATGCTATGGTTGCCTTGGTGAGATCGCTGGGGCTGGTTTAGTCTAGAAGCTCTCAGCTCGTTGAGGTTGCAGGATAGGTATAGCACCTGCTTCCTGCTCCCATCTCTGCTATCAAGTTGGAAGAAGAAGACACTGTGGTGTTTACCAGTCCCTCTGACCTATAGAGTGTTCCAACAGCTTCCTTGACATTTGACAAACTTTTAGGGAATGTCTTTTATAGTCTAATTAACATTTCAAACTGTGGCTTCTTCACTGTGCCCCAGGGTAAATGAATCTGCTCACTATCCCACAGTACAATCCTCTCACACCACAGTTCACAGCATTGGAGGTGGGAGTCCCTTTTTTACTCTGTATCCATCTCTCTTGCCATTCTCTCTGTGGTCAATTTGTGTGCAGAAGCTGTTCAGTCATCCCTCAGTTCCTCAGGAGGAATTGCTGTATAAACAGGTGTAGATTGGGTATGTAGGTGAAGGACGGTGAGTTCACATACTCCCTACATCACCACCTTGGACCCTCCCTCCTACAAATGTCTTTTGATTGGAACATTTATTCCATTTTCATTTCAAACACATTAATAAATATGTACCTGTTGCCATTTTATTAATTGTTTTCTGTTTGTTTTTGTAATTTACCTCTATTCTTTTTTTTATTTTCTTGGTCTCCCTCTTGTCGTTGGTAGTTTTCTTTAGTGTTTTGATTGGGTATCTTTCTTATTTTTTTGTGTGTATCTATTGTAGGTTGTTAGTTTATGGTTACTATGAGGCTCAACATTTCTATATATGTGTATACACGTATATATATGTATACACATATATATGTATATATACATATATATGTATATATACATATATATGTATATATACATATACACACACAATACACATATATACACATGATACACACACATATCACTCTATTTTCAGCTGATAGTCTCTTAAGTTTAAATACATTATAAAAATATATTTTTATACCTCACCTCATGTTTTATGATTTTGATGTCATATTTTTCATTTTTATGTATTCATTACCTACTTATTATAGTTGATTTTACTATTTTTGTCTTTTAATATTTATACTAGCTTTTTGAGTGGCTGAACCACTGCCTTTTCTATATATATGCCTTTAGCAGTGAAATTTTTTGTTCACATATTTTTTATTTCTAGTTATGGGTTTTCATTACCCACTTAAATAATATTCCTCAATATTTTTGTAAGAGTGATTCAGTGGTGTTGAACTCCTTTAAAGTTTGAAAGTCTGTGAAATTGTCTCTTCTTTAAATCTGAATGATAAACTTGTTGGGTAGAGTACTCTTGATTGTAAGATTTTCCCTTCAGAACTTTAAAAACATCTTGCTACTAATTTTAGCAAATTTTCTGCTGAAAAAACCCCTGATTATCTCATGGGTTTCCCAGCATGTGATTACTTGTTTTCCTCTTGATGCCTTTAAGATTCTCTCTTTAACTTTAATTTTTGCCATTTTAATTATAATATGTCTTGGTTTAGTTCCCTTTGGGTTCATCTTGTATAGGGCTTTCTGTGCTTCTTTGACCTGAATCTCTGTTATTTTCCTCAGGTTAGGGAAGTTTGCTGCCATTATTTCTTCAAATAAGTTTTCTGACCTTTTCTGTCTTTTCTTTTTTTGGGGGACCCCTCATGAGAATATTAGTATATTTGATGTTAGTATACCACAGAGGGCCCTTAAACTATCCTATTTTTACTTATAGTTTTTTTTTCTTTTTCTGTTCTGATTGGGTGATTTTCACTAGTCTGTCTTTAAGTTCATTGATCTGTTCTCCTGTATTATCTAATCTGCTGGATTTTTTTTTCATTCTAGTGTATTTTTCATTTCATCTATTATATTTTTCAGTTCTGATTTATTTTTATATTTTCTATATCTTGATTGACATTCTCACTGCATTCCTGAAATTTTCTCCTATGTTCACTGAGCATGATTATGAATTCTTTATAAGGTAAATTATTTATCACTGTTTTATTAGTGTTTTTTTCCTGGTATTTTATCTCGTTGTTTTGTTTGGAACATAGACCTCTGTCTCTTCATTTTGTTTGACCTTCTGTGTTTGTTTCTATCATTTAGGCAAAACAGCTACTCTACCAGTCTAGAAGGAGTGGCCTTGTGTAGGAGTCTCTCTTTTGCAGAATGAATGTGCCGGATGGCTTTGGTAAGCCTACCAGTGCTGGAGCAGGTGTGGGGTGAGGGTTTCTTGTGGAATGCCACATTGGGGCTGCCTTGGTGTGATAGCCTCAGATGGAGCAAGTGTGGGCTGAGGACTTTCTGGTGCATTGAACCAGGGCTGCCTTGATGTAATGGCTAGAGCTGGAACAGGCCAATGATGGGGCTCCTGCAATATGCCATGCCAGGCCCACTCTGGCAAGATGGCTAGAGCTGGATCAGGCACGTAAGGAGAGTCCCACAGAATGCCACATTTGTGTCACCCTGGCAGGGCATCTGGAGCTGGAGCAAGCACAAGTTAGAGGTCCCAGGGTTATCTGCACTGGGTCATTCTGACAAAACTACTGGAGCTAGAACAGGCATGGGCCAGGGTGGTCTGGTGCACTGCACCCAGGATTGCCCTTGTGTGACTGGTGGAGCTGTAGTGGGCACATAATGGGCATTGCAGAGCGTGCTGCACTAAGGGCACCATGGTGTAATAGCACATGTAAGCTGCACTATTCCTGGGATGTGCTTCCCAGGGACACTTTTGTAAGATGACTAGAGAAGTTGCCAGCTAGAGGTGTCCTGGGGCATAGTGCAGAAGGGTCACACTAGTGGTATAGCTAAAGCTACAGCAGGTATGTGCTAAGAGTGTACATTGCATGCTGTCCTAGGTCAGCCTTACTTGGATTGTTGGGTTAGGTATGGGCCAGGGAGATCTTGGAGCATCCTGCACCAAGTGTGCTTTGAGAGGATGGCTGGACCTGGGGTAAATGCAACTGGGAGGCTCTGTGTGTACTGTCCTGGGGATGTTTTGGGGGACAGATGAAGTGTATGCAGTCAGAGGCATGGTGAGCACTGGGGTGGTTTTAGCTGACCAACTATGGCACCTGGACCCTGTTCCTGCCCACATACTCAAGGCAGAGCATAACATTAAAAAAAAAAAAAAGGAACTCCCCAGTGACTTCAACCTTGGAAAGAGTTCCAGTAGTTCCTTGTTTGGTTGGCACACACTCTAAGGTTAGTAGATTGATTTCCTCTATTTATACTCCAGTTTCCCTTCAAAGTGCTGTGTTGTTTTGTTTTTTGTTTTTTTTTTTGTTTTTGTTTTGGTTTTGGTTTTTTTTGCTGTATCTCAGGACAGCAAGTCTGTGCATTGTCCCCTCAGTGATATCCCTCTATATTGCAGATAAACATTGGGGTAAGGTTCCATGACTACTGTGTCTCACCTCTCCTACCCTCATCTATGTGGTCCCTCTATCATTGTGTGTGTGTGTGTGTGCAGAAGCTGTTCAATCAGCCTTCAGTTCTTCTTCAAGAGTTATTGCTCTATATGTGGGTAAATATTGGGTGTGTCCATGGAGGAGGCAAGTTCAGGCTCTTCCTATGACATCATTTTGAACTGCCCTCTCCTTGGGATTTTCAATTTTTTTATCTTTAAAGAACTCAATATTTTTTTATATTTTCTATTGTTTCCTATTGTCTTTTTCCTTTGTTTCTGTTTTGATTTTTATAATCTCTTTTCTTCTGCTAACTTTGGGCTTGGTTTGTTCTTTTGAGAGTTTCATTAGGTGTAAAATTAAGGTTTTTTTTTCGTACATCTTTCTCTCTCTTTTCTTAGTATAAACTTTTATCTTGTAACTACATTTGCTGCATTCCACAAATTGGTATGTTGTGTTTTTATTTTCATTTGTATACAAATATTTTCACTTTCATTTTGGTTCCTCCTTCTTTGGCCCATCAGTTGTTTACTTTCTACACGTTTGTTAACTTTCCATGTTTCTTCCTGTTCTTGATTTCTAATTTAGCACCATTTTGGTGGAAAATATACTTAGTATTACTTAAATATTTTAAAATTTGGTAAGAGTTGTTTTGTGACCAAACATATAATATAACCTGCGGGATGTTTTAGGTAAATTTGAGAGGAATGTGTGTTCTGCTGCTATTGGGTGAAATGTTTTCTATATGACAGGTCCCTTGATTCCTTAATTATTTTGTTTCTGGTAATTTATCCATTTTTGAAATTGAGGTATTGAAGTCCTTTGCTATTATTGTATTGTTGTCTATTCCTCCCTTCATATCTGTTAGATTTACTTACATATTAAATGATCCAATGTTGGGTATATATGTACTTATAATTGCTATATTCTCTTAATGAATTGATCCCTCTATTACTATATTACCTTCTTTGGATCTTGGTGGTTTTTTTTTTTTTGGATTTCAAGTCTATTTTGTCTAATCTAAGTGTAGCTACACTTTTTTTTTCTTTCCATTTTCATGGAATATCTTTTTTCATCCCTCTACTTTGAGCTTATGTGTGTCCTTAAAGCTAAAGCAAATCTCTTGCAAGAAGTACATAGTTGGGTCTTGTTTTTATCCATTCACCACTCAAACCCTTTTGATGGGAGAGTTTAATTCATTTATATATCAGCAATTATTGATAGGTAAAGATTAATTATTTCCTATTAGTACTTTTCTGTCTGTTTTGTAATATATTTGATACTTTCTTCCTTTTGTCTTCCTTTGTGAATTAATGATTTTCTGTAGTGGTATGCTTTAATATCCTCCTTTGTATCTTTTATGTATTTACTGTAATTTTTTTCTTTGTGGTTATTATCAGGCTTACATAAATTATTTTACAGCAGTCTATTTATGTAATGCTTTTAAAAATTTTAACTTTAGTTGCATACAAAACTTCTACACTATTATTATTCCCATCATAAAATTTACATCCTTTTATATTGTAAATCCTCTAGCAAACTATTGTAGTCATAGTTATTTTTAAAACTTCTATTCTTTAACCTTATAATAGAGTCAAATGTTTAACAAACCACCATATGACATTATTAGAGTATTTTGAACTTGACTTACTTTTACAGGTATGTTTTATATTTTCTTTATGTTTTATGCTAATAATCCATGTCCTTTCATTTAAGCTCCAAGAACTCCTTTTAATATTTTTTTCTCCCCTAGACCATGTCTCTATACTTCCTATCATCCTCAATGTGGCTTCTTCTCTTCCCTTAGTTGTGGAGTTTATTCTGTCAGTCTTCAGGTAGATTTCTGGGTTATTTAGGATGACTTGATGGTTATCTAATTGTATTTATCAGACAAGGCAAGCCTATGGTCCTTCTACTCTACTGCCATCTTCATGAGACATTGTTTTTAGTATCTCTTGTAACGCAGATTTAGTGGTGACGAATTCCCTCATATTTTCATTGCCCTAGAAAGCTTTTGCTGCACTTTCATTATTAAAAGACAACTTTGCTGTGCAACGTGGCCTTGGTCTTAGTTGACATTTTTTGCTTATTTCAGCACTTTTGCTGTAATATTCTACTCTGTCCTGGCCTGTACAATGTCTGTTAAGAAATGTGCTGATATGTTGGGATGAGCACTGGGTGTTGTATGGAAACCAAATTGACAATAAATTATATTTTTTTAAAAAAAGATATGTGCTGATAGTCTTAAAGAGATTCCCTTCTAAATGACAAGTGTTTTCTTTTTCTTCTTCTTACATTCAAGAGTCTCTGGATTTGAGTTTTGACAGTTTTTTTATAGAATATCTTAGAGAAGTTCTTCTTGTGTTTAATTGTTTGGTAAACTATAAAGTTCATGAACTTGGATGTCCTAATATTCTTCCAGGTTTTGATGTTCTCCACCATTATTTTTGTTTTAAATAAGCTTTCTACCCCTTTCCCTTTTTTGTCCATATGGGAGGCAAAAAATGCATAGATTGTTTCTTTTAATGGTGTTTTATAACTCCTGTACATTGATTTCATATCCTGTGTATTTACTGGATTCATGTATCAGTTCTAGATTTTTTTAAATTAAAAAAAATATTTATGTATTTTGAGGGGGGGGAGGGGCAGAGAGAGGGAGAGAGAGAATCCCAAGCAGAATCTGTGCTGACAGCACAGAGCCTGACTCAGAGCTTGAACTTACAAAACTGTGAGATCATGGCCTGAACTGAGATCAAGAGTTGGATGCTTAACTTACTGAGCCACCCAGGGAGCTCAGTTCTAGCAAATTTTTGATGGAGTCTTTTGGGTTTTCCATATAGAGTATCATGTCGTCTGCAAATAATGAAAGTTTGACTTATTTTTGCTAATTTGGATTCCTTTTATTTATTTTTGTTGTCTGATTGCTTAGGCATGGAATTGCAGTACTATGTTAAGTAACAAGGGTGAGAGTGGACATCCTTGTCTTTTTCCTGATCATAGAGAAAAGCTCTCAGTGTTTCCCCATTGGTGATGATATTAGCTGTGTTTTTTTTTTTATATATGGTATTTATGATGTTGGGGTATGTTCTCTCTATCCTTACTTTGTTGAGGATTTTATCATAATTGGGGGTTTTACATTGCCAAGTGCTTTTTCTGCATCCATTGGGAGCATAATATTGTTCCTCTCTTTTATTAATGTGGTGTATGATACTGATTGATTTACAAATATTGAACCACCCTTGCAGCCAAGGGGTAAATGCCATTTGGTCATGTTGAATGATTTTTCAATGTATAATTGCATTCAATTGGCTATATTTTTTTGAGAATTTTTGTATCCACATTCATCAGAGGTATTGGCCTGTAGTTCTCTTCCTTAATGGAGTCTTGAGATTTGGTATCAGGGTAATGCTGGTCACATAAAATGAATTTGGAAGTTTTCCTTTCATTTCTATTTTTTAAAATAGTTTGAGAAGAATAAGTATTAACTCTTCTTTAAATGTTTGGTAGAATTCTCATGTGAAACCATATGGCCAGGGACTTTTGTTTGTTGGGATTACTGATTCAATCTTTTTCTGGTTATTGGTCTGTTAAGGTTTTCTGTTTCTTCCTATTTCAATTTTGGTAGTTTTATGTTTATAGGAATTTATCCATTTCTTCCAGATTGTCCAAATTGTTGGCATGTTTTTCTTTATAATATTCTCATAGTTGTTTTTATTTTTGTAATGTTGGTTGTTATTTCTCCTCTCTCAGTTGTGATTATATTTATTTTCATCTTTCTCTTTTCTTTTTGACAAGTCAGCTATGGGTTTATCAATTATATTAATTTTGTCAAAGACCCAGCTCCTGGTTTCATTGATCTGTCCTTTGGGGTTTTTTAAGTTTCTATACCATATATCCCTGCTCTAATCTTTAGTAATTCATTCTGCTGGTTTTACATTGTTTGTTGTTTTTTTTTTTTCAAAGCTCCTTTAGGTGCAAAGTTAGGTTCTTTATTTGATATTTTTCTTGATTCTTGAGGTAGGCCTGTATTGCTATATACTTCTCTCTTATGATCACTTTTGTTGCTTCCCAAAGGTTTTGGACCATCGTATTTTTTTTTTATTATTTTAGAGAGAGAGTGAGATATAGTGGAAGAGAGAGACAGAAGGAGAGAAAGAGAGAGAGAGAGAGAGAGAGAGAATCTTAATCAAGCTCCATGCTCTGCATGGAGCCCAATGCAGGACTCAATCTCACAACCATGAGATCATGACCTGAGCTGAAATCAAGAGTTGTACGCTTAGCCAACCGAGCTACCCAGGCACCCCTGGGCCATTGCATTTTTATTTTTACTTGATTCCATTTTATTTATTTATTTATTTATTTATTTATTTATTTATGGGAGAGCACAAGCAGGGGAGAGGCAGAGAGAAGGGGACAGAGGATCCAAAGTGTGCTCTGTGCTGACTGACAGTAGCAAGCCTGATGTGGGGCTTGAACTCATGAACAGCAAGATCATGACCTGAGCTAAAATCGGATGCTCAACCAACTGAGCCACCCAGGTGCCCCAGTTTCCATGTATTTTTTATTTCTTCTTTAATTTCCTGGTTGACCCTTTCATTCTTTAGTAGCCTATTCTATAACCTCCATGTATTTGTGGACATTCCAAATTTTGCATTCTGATTCATTTCAAGTTTCATAGCACTCTGGTCAAAAAAAATGCATGCTATACTCACAATCCTTTTGTACTTGTTGAGGATTGATTTGTGGCCCAGTATGTGATCTTTTCTGGATAATGTCCCATGTGCACTTGAAAACAGTGTGTATTCTGCTACTTTACTGTGCGATGTTCTGAATATATCTCTAAGTCCATCTGGTCCAGAGTGTCATTCAAAGCCATTGTTTCCTTGCTGACTTCCTGCTTAGATGATCTGTCCATTGCTATAAGTGGGCTGTTAAAGTCTCCTACCATTATTGTATTATTATCAATGAGTTCTTTTATATTTTTTATTAATTGTATTTTATATTTGGATGCTCTCAAGTTGAGGGCGTAAATATTTATAATTGTTAGATCTTCTTGTTGGATAGTCCCTTTTACTATGATATTGTGCCCTTCTTCATCTCTTGTTACAGTCTTTGGTTTAAATTCTAGTTTGTCTGATATAAGTATTGCCACTCTGACTTTCTTTTGACGTCCATTTGCATGAAAACTTGTATCCCCTTCTTCACTTTCAATCTGCAGATGTCTATAGGTCTAAAATTAGTCTCCTATAGGCAACGTATACATGGGTCTTGTTTTTTTTTAACCCATTCTGACATCTTATGTCTTTTGATTGGAGTATTTAGTCCATTTACATTCAGAGTAATTATTGATGTATATGTATTTAGTGCCATTTTATTACATTTTATAATGTTTCTGAAGATTTTCTCTGTCCCTTTCCAGTCTTTGTCACTTTTGGTATTTCCTTCTCTCTCAGAGTACCTTTTAATATTTTTTTCAGTTCTGTTTTAGTGGTCACAAACTCCATTAGTTTTTGTTTTTCTGGGAAAAGTCTTTATTTCTCCTTATATTCTAAATGATAGCCATGCTAGGTAGAATAGTCTTGGATGAATATTTTTCCCATTCAGCACATTGAATATATCATCCCACTCCCTTCTGGCTTGCCAGTTTTCTGTGGACATATTTGCTGCCAGGCTTACTGGCCTTCCTTCATAAGTTAAGGAATTCTTTTGTCTTGCACTTAGGTTTTTTTCTTTATCATTATAATTTGCAAATTCAACTACAATTTTTCTTGGAGTTGGCCTGCTTTTCTTGGTTTTGATGGGAGTTGTCTCTGCCTCCTGTATTTGATGTCTGTTTCCTCTTCAGATTAGGAACGTTTTCTGATATAATTTCCTCAGATAAACTTTTTGCCCCTTTTTGTCTCTATTTTTCTTCTGGGACTCCTATGATATGAATATTATTACATTTCATAGAGTCACTGAGTTTCCTGAGTCTACTTTTTTGGTCCAAAAATTTTCATTTTTTCTTTTGTTTAGCTTCATTTCCCCCCATTATTCAATATTCTATATCACTTTTTTGTTTCTCTGCTTCTTCCATCCTTGTCATCATTAAATCCAGTTGGTTTCGAATCTTGGTTATTGCATTTTTCATTTTGGTCTGATTGTTTTTTAGGTCTTTTATCTCTGTGGTAAGGATCTGCCTCATGTCTTCTATGCTTTTCTCACCCCAGATAGTATCCTTATGATTGTAGCTCTAAATTCTAGACCAGACATATTACTTATATGTGTTTCAATTAGATCCCTGATCATGACCTTTTCTTGTTCTTTCTTTTGGGATGAATTCCTCTGTCTTGACATTTTGTCTAGGTCTCTGTCTTCTCTGCGTTAGGAAAGCCTGTTATGTTTCCTGCTTCTGAGAGTAATGGCTTTACAAAGAAAATGTCATTTAATGTTCAGGGCCTGATACTTCAGAAAGTGTCTCTGGTGTGTGTTGCTGTGTTTTGGTTGCTCTTTCCCTCAGGTCAGTTGTTTGCAGAGTTTCTCCTTGCCTTCAGTAAGGAGTGTTTCTACCTTGGCCAGAATGTTGCAACTTTTAACTAGGTGTGCTCTGGTTCACTTATTAAAAGAGACCAGATGCTATTTACACTAGAACTGAGGATCTACAGAATTCTGTGGTCAGTATATGTGGTCCAAGCAGGGGTTTATGCTGGTCTTTTAGGTGAGGAGCCTGCTGTGCTGGTCCTAACGCACACTCGCACACTCGCTAGAGAAAAGCAGTACCAACAGAATACAGTGCGGTGGGACTCAGTGTAAGAAGGTTGGGCAGCTAGTGTTGGGGCTCTGCTGTTTACTGAAGTTGGTTTATGCTGATGGGTGAAGGAGGGAAATGTGGTTAGCCTGCTTCTTTTTCCCTGGAGAGGGTAGTCCATGCTTTTTGCTCTCAGAGAAGCACTTTCAGAGGAATGAATTATTTCCCCTTGTGTGTCACAGGCATTTTTCAGATTGCTGATTTCACACTGTCTGTCTCTGGGTTGCTTGCCTGCATGGAGCTGCTCAGTGCACCTTGGACTGTACCCTAGTCAGGACTGCTTACTTTTTAAAATTCTAAACTTCAGGGACCTGGCATTGTGGAGACCTGTGCTAGTCTTCTGGGAAAGGGTCTTGCCACACTGGGACTGATGGAGTTTTGACCCAGAGGGGCAATTGTGCCAGAGTTCAGGGGCATGGGACTTGGAGTAAGTAGGCTAAACAGCCAGTGTTTTGGTTAGCTGCCCTTAGCCGGTGTCTCTGTGCCTATTCTGAGTGGCAGGGAGGGAAATGGCACCTAGTGGTTTATTTTTTCTCATTAAGGCAATGCCACCTCTCACACATGTGCTCCAAAAAGTACTAGCAGGCTTTCCCATGCCCCTTAAGCAATCCTCAGATTGTGCATTCTGCTGTAAGATTGTTTGCCTGCCTCTTCTCCTAGGGTAAGGCAGCGTCCTCAGGTCTCTATCCCAGCCAAGCCCATGCACCTGTAAAACTCCAGTCTTTGAGCCCCACTAGTTGCAAAAACTCACAATATTCAACCCCTCTCATTTTTCCAGCCAATGGCTTTGGGAGTGTTTTTCTTGTGCAATCCTCTGTGATCTCTCTCTCTCTCTATATATATATCTATCTCTCCTTTTTCTGTGATCAGAGCTCTCTCCCCTCTGCAATACTGGTGATCCATTTCTCCCCCAAACCACATCTCCACACTTCTTACCTTCCTCAAAGTGGACTCTTCTCTCCCTCTAGTTGTACAGTTTGACCTGAGTCCTCAGATCTGTTTCTTGAGTATTCAGAATGATTCAATACTTACCTAGCACTGTTTGAATGATGAGGTAAACCTAGGATTTCCTACTACACTGCTGTCTTAGCTTCCATAATGAAATTGTTTCCTTTTAATCTATGTTTATCTTCATCCTATTTGAATAGACCTTGTATAACCCAATTCAAGTTTGAAGATTTACCTTAGATAATATTTATACCACTTGTGTATCGACTGTCACAATTGATTTTTACCATCAAAGATAACCATAACCTTTGTAAGAGTTTGAAATTTCTTAATTTTAGTATCTTTATTTTACACTTCACCATCTACAGAACATAAGACTTTTAAAATAAATATTGCATTCTCCTTTGATTTGTACCTGGGTACTTTCAATGTCTGATAGATTTGGGCTGCAACATTACAATTAACCAAGAGATGCCATCTGTAAATGCCAATCTGAAGACTGTAGGCTATATCAAAGTAAATACCAGCTATTCTATTTGTTTAGTTTAGAAATTTGCTAATGAAAACAGTCATCTTGGAAAGGGATTTGTTTTATGGTTTAAGTACAATACAACTTTATTTTTCTGTTGCCATTGGAGATTCTCAAGTACCTTCTTCCTTTTTTATGATTTTCTCCACTGACACTCGTCTCTTGGTAATGCACTTGCAAAGGCATGTGGAAGAATTATCTCATCCCACTGCTGTCAGGTATATTTCTGTTGGCATTCTGATTTGCATTTTAGGATAAGTTTTTAAATACAATATTTTCAATGGTGAGACATTCCAATTTGATTGTAATGTACCTAGTTTCAACTCTTAACCATGCTGTAAATTAATTGAGCTTTATAATCTTTCCTGGGAATTTAAACTCTACTTTATGTAATTATTTGTATGCTTATATAATTGTATCAGTCCTAGGGCATTTTTAATGCCTAAAATATAACCTATAGCCAACATTCTATCCTTAAAGAGATTAAGCTTTGATGACCTGTAAAATGATAGGTTCATCTTCTTCTGACACTTTCACTTTGTCAGTCAATTCTATCTCTTGGTCTGAATGAGATTGAAAATAGCAGCTGTTCAGATGACCACAGGGGAAGGGAAGGAAAAAATAAGATAAAAACAGGTGGAGGCAAACCATAAGAGACTCTGAAATACAGATAACAAACTGAGTGTTGTTAGAGGGGAGGTGGGTGGGGAGATGGGCTAAATGGGTAATGGGCATTAAGGAGGGCACTTGTTGGGATGAGCACTGGGGGTTATATGCAGGTGATGAATCAATAGGTTCCAGTCCTGAAGCCAATACCACATTGTATTTTAGCTAACTTGAATTTAAATAATAAATTTAAAATAAAAAAAAGAAAGTAGCAGTTGTTCTACACATTTCTACATTCTGATGAAATACCTACACTCTTACTTTTCTTTTCCATGTCCAGTCCTCCACATTCATTTTAATTATACCTGAGTATTTTGCTCCTACCTCTCATTTTCAATTTAATTTTTCTTCTATTGATTTTATAAATCTAGATGGAATTTACTTATTATAAATTATTTTTGAAAACATTCCTAAAATGCAGCTTATGCCATAGTTTATAATTTAAAATCTCATTCTACCCAGAACAGTGAGGCAGACTTTCACTCCCATGTCTTATCCTTCTCAGGTCCCAGTTTCCAGTTGGAAGTCCCTAAAGGTCATATAGCTCTGATGGTAAAAAGCATGGGTAAAAAGCATGGGAAGATAAACAGAAGGAAAAGTACTAGCTAATCATCATCATCATCAAGTGAAAAAGAGTGTCTGCCCCAATGGAAACATATTTATACTCTTTCTAGGATAAATACTTTACCTTGTAATAAAGTAACTCAAGTGGGTTTTTGGTGTTTTCCAAATCACCTCAGTGTTTCAGTGCTTCTATTCTTCAGGAGACAGACTGAAGGAAGGGAAAGCTTGAATTCCTCCATGAACAGCCTCAAAGTTCCAAAGCCTATGGGACCAACTACATAAGAAAATGAAGTACACCTGGTGAAATCAGATTGCATACCTTGTCTAAAGGATACAGCCATTATCAGCTCCAGTCAAATTGTGGCCCTTCAAGTGTATGAGTCCAGTGTAGTCAAGTCATCCAGTTTTGAAAGAGAAGTTTGGAATATGGATTTGTATGGGATTTGCCATGTTTTAGGTGTTGGCAGGCCAAAGACAGCTCATGAGTTGCCAGTTTGTAATTTATGTCCTAGAGGTTAAAGTGGCTAACACTAGAATTTCTGGCACATTCAAGAAAGCTTAACTTGCACATTCTTTCTTTGTAGACAAACTAAATGAAAAAAATCAAAATTATTAGAAGATTGTAAGGAGCACTCAGTCAAAACAAAAATGATAGATAATTTGAATATACATTCTCCAGAAGAAAATATATGTCTGCCCAATGGTCTGTACCTGTGTTCTGATTTTAGTTTTCATTTCATAGTGTAATTTACCAAGGGCACATTTATTTCATTCATTTAATTTTCAGAGGTGAGGGGATGTCAGAAAATCAATGTTTCTTCCATGTTTTTTACTGCCTGTAACTACTACCCTGAATTGTATGCATAGTAATTATTTTTTTCTGATGAAGAAATTGAGGTTCAGAGAAATGAAATGAACTGCAGTAAGGCCATACAGCCATAAGTGACCAAGCCTGAGTTACAATCCCAAGCTTTTTGGATTAAGTCTATGCTTTTGTCACTGTACCTCACATTGTCTCTCTAACACTGATTGTATTATTTGTCCCCACGTGCATGAATAGGAGTGGAGAACAACCATGGGATTTTCCTTAAGTTCTAAATATATACTCCAGGAAGGCAAAACAGCATTTAATTAGTAAAATCACCTCAAGACCTCAACAAAAGGAGTTACTTCCTCTAAACAAATTCCTAAAAGAGCAATTGCTTAATAAAATTATATGTTTTATCAAGCTTTTGGTATTTATTAGCAAATTGTCTTTCAGATAAGCTGTACCTACCAAGTAACCTAATTCCACGTGGAGTCTGCAATACCTGTTTCCTTTAATAACAATAATATTGTTAGTCATATAGTGCTTACTATGAATAGTGCATTGTTTTTTTAAGTGTTTGATGTATGTTAATTTATTGGATTCCAAAATTGCTCTTCATTTTACAGATGAAGAATAATGAGGTACAGAAAGGTTAAATTAGTTGCACAATATCATGCACCTAAGAAGTGGAAGTAGTGCAACCAGAATTTGAACCTAAGCAGTCTTAGATCAATGATGTCAAGACGAAATATTATCAGTCTCTTTAATCTTATAGGCAAAAATATTTCACAGTTATATTAATTTGTATTTTTTAATTAAAGAAAGGGATATAGATATTCCTTTCTTCTTCCTTTCCTTCCTTTCTTCTTCCCTCCCTTCCTCTCTTCCTCCTTCATTCCCTTCCTTCCATCCTTCTTTTCTATCTGACCTGTTTCTCCCTTTTCTAACATTAACACACCAGTTAATGTCCTTTGTCTAATTTTTTCTTTGCATGTTCATTTTAAACTAGTGATTTCTGTGCTCGCTTCGGCAGCACATATACTAAACTAGTGATTTGTAAGAAGTCTGTTATACCAAGAATGCCAAGACCTTCCTTATGTGTTATAAATGTAAACTTTTTTGTTTGACTTTAAACTTTTATTTTTGTTGTATATTTGACATATAGAAATTTTAAAATTTTAAAAATTTAAATTTAAATTTTTAAAATCCTGAGGCACCTGGGTGGCTCAGTCAGTTGACTCTTGATTTTGGCTCAGGTCGTGATCTCATGGTCTGTGGGTTCAAGCCCCATGTCGGGTTCTGCACCAACAGTGAAGAACCTGCTTGAGATTCTCTCTCTCCCTCTCTCTGTGTCCCTCCCCTGCTCTCTCCCACTCTCTCAAAATAAATAAATAAACGTAAAAACGTTTTAAAATCCTTATTTAATGAAATCTATCAATTCTTCCAATTTTTTCTTTGCTGTTTTAGGAAGGCTATCATCATACCAAGGTTATATAAATATTCACTCTAACACTTTTTGGCAAACGTTATTATTTAATTTTTCATCTAGACTTTATTTCGGTATATAACATGAAGATTCAGGAGGACACTCTTTCCATCTTTCCAATACTTTTAGGGATCTATTATTTTTCTCAGGTCATTTCTATCAGTTCAATGGGATTTGATAAATAGAGGAAATAAAAGCATAAGCTTAGCTGTCACTTCAAGCAAGAAAGCTGACTTTCAAAATAGCTAATTTAATTTATTATTCTTTTTCTTACAAGTCTCTTACTTATCTGTTAAGATTTTCTTTTTTTAAAAAAGAACACATATTTATTGTTGAGAGACAGAGACAGAGCATGAGCAGGGGAGGGGCAGAGAGAGAAGGAGACATAGAATCTGAAGCTGGTTCCAGGCTCCAAGTAGTCAGCACAGAGCCTGACATGGGGCTCAAACCCAAGAACCGTGAGATCATGACCTGAGCCGCAGTCAGATGATTAACTGACTGAGCCACCCAGGCACCACTATCTGTTAAGATTTTCTACTTTTTTTTTAAATATGAAATTTATTGTCAAATTGGTTTCCATACAACACCCAGTGCTCATCCCCAAAAGGTGCCCTCTTCAATACCCATCACCCACCCTCTCCTCCCTCCCACCCCCCATCAACCCTCAGTTTGTTCTTAGTTTTAAAGACTCTCTTAGGTTTTGGCTCCCTCCCTTTCTAACCTTTTTTTTTTCTCTTCCTCTCTTCCATGGACTTCTGTTAAGTTTCTCAGGATCCACATAAGAGTGAAATCATATGGTATCTGTCCTTCTCTGTATGACTTATTTCACTTAGCATAACACTCTCCAGTTCCATCCACGTTGCTACAAAAGGCCATATTTCATTCTTTCTCATTGCCACGTAGTATTCCATTGTGTATATAAACCATAATTTCTTTATCCATTCATCAGTTGATGGACATTTCGGCTCTTTCCATAATTTGGCTATTGTTGAAAATGCTGCTATAAACATTGGAGTACAAGTGCCCCTATGTATCAGCACGCCTGTATCCCTTGGGTAAATTCCTAGCAGTGCTATTGCTGGGTCATAGGGTAGATCTATTTTTAATTTTTTAAGGAACCTCCACACTGTTTTCCAAAGTAGCTGCACCAGTTTGCATTCCCACCAACAGTGCAAGATGGTGCCCATTTCTCCATATCCTCGACAGCATCTATAGTCTCCTGATTTGTTCATTTTAGCCACTTTCTTACACCATTCACAAAAACAAACTCAAAATGGATAAAGGACCTGAATGTGAGACAGGAAACCATCAAAACCCTAGAGGAGAAAGCAGGAAAAAAACCTCTCTGACCTCAGCCACAGCAATTTCTTACTTGACACATCCCCAAAGGCAAGGGAATTAAAAGCAAAAATGAACCATTAGGACCTCATGAAAATAAAAAGCTTCTGCACTGCAAAGGAAACAGTCAACAAAACTAAAAGGCAACCAACGGAATGGGAAAAGATATTTGCACATGACATATTGGACAAAGGGCTAGTATCCAAAATCTATGAAGAGCTCACCAAACTCCACACCCGAAAAACAAATAATCCAGTGAAGAAGTGGGCAGAAAACATGAATAGACACTCCTCTAAAGAAGACATCCAGAGGGCCAACAGGCACATGAAAAGATGCTCCACGTCGCTCCTCATCAGGGAAATACAAATCAAAACCACAGTCAGATATTACCTCACGCCAGTCAGAGTGGCTAAAATGAACAAATCAGAAGATTTTCTACTTCTTGAATATATTTTGATCATGTTTAGTTTCCTAGAAAAGTAATACAGATGCCCATTTTTCTTTGTTATAAGCAAAAGTTGTAATTTGTTTGTTATTGTACAGAGTATTTTTTCATAATTTCAAAAAATATCTCCTTCATATATGATTTAATCTACTCAGGCAATCCTAATTTTATATATTTATTTTGTTCTTTCCTTAAAATTCAACTAATTAATGTACTTCACACTAACAAAAGCATGTTTATTCAACCACTGGAATGCTGTTATTTAGTTGTAAGTAATTTAAACATTAAAATGGATATTTTTTGTAAAAAAAAAGGGAATAAAATCATATGATCTATAAAATAAAAGAAAGGAACTCAAGCAAATATGTTTTTGGCCAAACTTACAGAAACAGAGAGTAGAGTGTTGGTTACCAGGGACAGGGATGGGGGGAATGGGGAAATGTTGGTAAAAGTGTACAAACTTCCAATGATAAGATCAATACGTTTCTGGGATCTAACATACAGCATAGTGAGTATAGTCAATAATACCATATTATATACTTGAAAGCTGCTAAGAGAGTTATTCTTAAATATTTTCATTACAAAAATAAAAGGTAATTATGTGAAATGATGGAGATGTTAGCTAATGTTATGGTGGTGATCTATTTTTAATATATAAGTGTATCAAACCAATGAGTTGTACACCTTAAACTTACACAATGTTATGTGTCAATTATATTTCAATAAAACTAGGGGAGGGGAGAAAACAACAATGGCCAGAACAATACTAAATCTCTGTCTGTTGTGCCCAAACTGTGGTCCCTACAGGGGAGAACATTTGATAAGGCCTTTATTTTGGTTTCTCAGAAACTCTCTTTTACGGAGGGACTCCAATATGATTGCTATTTATTGTTAATTCTGCTCTCTTGATAAAGCGTTCACAATAGAAAAAAAAATGTGTTTTGGGGAGACATCAGGAAGAAGATGAGTGTGCTTTTGCTACTTGCTGTTTTCTTTGGTAAGGAACTTGTAAAAGAATCACCTAATGATGGTTTATCTAATTGACTTGCTTCTTCAAAGAATGTCTTTTTTTTTTTTTTTTGTCAAGTTATCTCAATTCCAGTTAGTTAACATACAGTGTAATATATTAGTTTTAGGTATAGAACTTAGTGATTCATCACTTATATATAACACCCAGTGCTCATCCCAACTAGTGCCCTCCTTAATGCCCATCACCTATTTAACCTATCTTCCCATCCATCTCCCCTCCAGCAGCCCTCATTGTTTTCTATAGCCAAAAGTCTGTTTTATGGTTTGCCTTTCCCCCCCTAGTTTATCTGTTTTGTTTCTTAAATTCCACATATGAGTGAAATCATGTGGCATTTGTCTTTCTCTGACTGCCTTATTTTCCTTAGCATAATACTTTATAGCTTCATCCACATCATTGCAAATGGCAAGATTTCATTCTTTTTGATGGCTGAGTAATATTCCAGTGTGTGTGTGTGAGTGTGTGTGTGTGTACGTGTGTATCACCTTCTTTTTAAAATTTTTTTAAGAAAGAAGGAGAAAGAGAGAGGGGGAGGGACAGAGGGAGAGAGACAGGGAGAAGTTTAAGTGGGCTCATGCACAGCATGGATCCCAATTCAGGGCTTGATCTCAAGACCATGAGATCATGACCTAAGCAAAAATCAAGAGTTGGACGCTGAACCAACAGAGACAGTCCGGTGCCCCAATACCATACCTTCTTTATTCATTCATCAGTTGATGGATATTTAGGTTCTTTCCATAACTGGGCTATTATTGATAATGCTGCTATAAACATCCCTTCAAGTAAGTATTTATGTATCTTTTGGGTAAATATCAGTAGTGCATTGCTGGGTCATAGGGTAGTTATATTTTTAACTTTTTGAGGAATCTCCATACTGTTTTCCAGAGTGGCTGCACCAGTTTGGATTCCCACCAACAGTGTAAGAGGGTTCTCCTTTCTCCACATCCTTGCCAACACCTGTTGTTTTCTGTGTTGTTAATGTTAGCCATTCACCTTCAAAGAATTTCTTGGATTTACTGAACAAATCTTTTTTTCTATTATTTCATTAATGTTTGCTTTTACCATTTTGTAGCCAGTGTCCTTCTTCCCTCTTTTGTTTTCTGTTGTCTTTTTTATTTGATTGCCTAACTCATTTATTTTCATCCTTTATGTTTGGTACTTAAGGTCTTTGAGTGTGTAAATTTGCTTGAGTTCATTCACATAGTACCTGGTATTTCAAATATCATTAAATTGGAATTTAATAAGAATGCACACTCCTGAGCACCACTTATTTTGGTAGATTTGGAGTGGAGCCAAGAAATCTGGATTTTTTTTTGATAAGATCCTCAGACAACACATCAGAAAATCCATCATAATTATTGAGGTATTTGTTCTCATTATTGTTTTTTTCTAAATTCACTCTAATAAGAACTCTGATTTGCATTTTGTTCCATAAATGGTTAATTCTGTTTTAATTTTCAAAAAAGATGGCATGATATTTTTTTAAGTAAGCTCTATGTCCAATGTGGGGCTTGAACTCACAATCCTGAGATCAAGAGTTGCATGCTCTACTGACCGAGTTAGCCAGGTGTACCTCTATGATATTTTCTTTATATTTTAAGAGAATTCAATATCTGAAAAATACAACAGTATTATAACAAATACTCATATCCCCACCACCAATAATTAACTGTTGCTATTTTGTCATATTTCCTTTCATTTTTAAAGATGAAATAGATTTTATTCAATTTCCTTTTAGTAACTATTCTGTGTCTTATTCTATTTAGGGTTCCTCATGACTGTAAGTTTGGTAGGAGTCACTCTAGCATATTTCCATTAGTTTCACATACATATGAATGCATCTATAAACACCATAGAGTGTTGTACTAATTAAGTTTTTGAGATCTATACACATTAATATATTTAGATCTAGTTCACTCCTCTTATCTTCTGTATTCTATTAATCATACTATATTTTTTAATTTAAATTCCAGTTAAAAAAAAACAGTGTAATATTACTTTCAGGTGTACAATATAGTTATTCAATAGTTCCATACATCACTTGGTGCTCATCACAACAAGCAATCTCCTTAATCTCAATTACCTATTTCACCCATCCCCCCTCCCATCTCCCCTCCAGCAACCACCAGTCTGTTCTCTATAGTTAAGAGTCTGCCTCCTGGTGACCTCTATCTCTTTTTTACCATTCTGTTCATTTGCTTTGTCTTCCAAACTCCACATATGAGTGAAATCATATGGCACTTGTTCTGACTGACTTATTTTGTTTAGGGTAATACTGTCTAGCTCCATCCATGTCCTTGCAAATGGCAAGATTTCATTCTTTTTTATGCCTGGGTAATATTCCCTTGTATATACATATACCACAACTTTTTTATCCATTCATCTATCAAAGGACACGGGCTATTTTCATAATTTGGCTATTGTAGATTATGCTGCCATAAACATCAGGGTGCATGTATCCCTTTGAATTAGTATTTTTTTCATTCTTTGTGTAAATAACCAGTAGTAAGATTGCTGGATTGTAGGGTAATTCCATTTTAACTTTTTGAGGAAACTTCATACCTTTTTCCACAATGGCTGCACCAGTTTGCATTCCCACCAGCAGTGCAAGAGGGTTCCCCTTTCTCCATATCCTTGTCAACACTTGTTTCTTCTGTTGTCGATTTTAGCTATTCTGACAGGTTTGAAGTGGTATCTTACTGTAGTTTTGATTTGCATTTCTCTGATGGCCAGGAATGTTGAGCATTCTTTCATGTATCTGTTGGCCATCTGTATATCTTCTTTGGAAAAATATCTATTCATGTATTCTGCCCATTTTTAATTGGATTATTCAAAATGGATTAAAAACATAAATGTGATACATGAAATGATAAAAATCCTAGAAAAAAATCCTAGAAAAGAACACAGGCAGTAAGATCTTTGACATTAGCCATAGCAACTTCTTTCTAAATAGGTCTCCTGAGACAAGGGAAACAAAAGCAAAAATAAACTATTGGAACTGCATCAAATAAAAAAGCTTCTGCACAGTGAAGGAACCAATCAACAGAACTAAAAGGTAACCTGTGGAATGGGAGAAGATATTTTCAAATGACATATCTAAGAGAGGATTTGTATCCAAAATATATAAATTCGTACCATGTATATGGTATATATATATATATATATATAGCCATTAGATCATGACCTGAGCCAATGTCCGACACTTAACCAACTGAGTCAGCCAGGTGACCCTTCTCTTTCTTAATCTTAATTAAATTAGGTAAACATGTTAATGTTTGCCACTAAAATTGTATTCTCATTAATTTCTACCTTTAGTCTTCCCCCAAATACCTTCTGAATTTTAAAAATTTATAAATGCAGTGCATTCTTCTACAAACTATAGGAAAATTTAAAATCTAATTTAAAAAATGAAAGGAATAGTTATTCATAATTTCAACACTAAATAATAACCAAAATTAATATACCAGTGAATAGTGTTCCAGATTTCTATTTATGCATACACTTAAAGAGAATTTACCTATACAAATTGTTTAAAAATAGTTTTAAAATAAAAAAATATCTTCACTTTATCTTTTGGTATTGAAACATACATCCTTGTATAATTTCCAACTATACAGAAATATAAAAAGCTGAAAGTGAAAATACTGTGATTTCCCTATAACTACTATTTATTTCATACATATCTTTAAAGATACTTTATATCGTGTGAATTAACCACCCATTTTTTACACACAGTACATATTATTTTATTGTATGATAATATATTTCACCAATGCTGTGCGATTATCTTTAAAAATAATTTTTAAGATACTGCAGTTCATATACACTTTATACATATATATTTTTGCATCCTTATTTAGTTTCATAGGGGAGGTGTCTAAATAAGGCATTTCTAAATAAAGGTGGAAATATTCAAAATGTTGATATATATTTTCAAATTGCCTCACAATTATAAAATTTACACTTTAACGGACATGAGAATGCATTTTCTCAGCGCTTTGTTGACGATAAGGTTTATCATTATTTTTCATTTTTACAATATGATAAAGGCAGATGTAGAATCTCATTATTCTAATTGAATTTTTTTATTGCTAGTGAGCTTAAGCATCCATTTTCATGCCCATTGGCCATTTGTGCTTCTTCTGTAAAATGCATGCTCAGGCCCAGTCTTTTCCCCTTCCCCCACTGGGGGTATTAATCTTTTCCTTTTTGCTTAGTCGGAGTTCTTTTTCAATTTTCGTCTTTTACATGGGGTCAGTTTGATTCGGGCTTTCATCCTTCCTTGCCTTATGGAGTGCATATATATTTACATATATAATATATTCTCCATTGGTCTTTTAATGTCCTTCTCAGAAACTGGCTCCTTTTCTCTCTCCCTCCCTCTTCCCTCTTTTTTCTCTCGTCTTCTCTTTTCTCTTTGTTTCTTTCTCTCTTTGTTTCTCTCGCTCCTTCGCCCCCACCCCCCCACTACAGAAGTTTTTAATTTTGACCGAGTCGAATCTATCATTCTGGGCCTGGCGCCGCGTCAGCAGAGGGGGCGGGGAGGCGAGCTCGGAACTGGGGGAGGGGACGGGGCGGGGAGGAGCGGGCAGAGCGGCTGCAGGAGTTGCTGGGAGTGCGCTTGGTGTGATCACTCAGCGGCGAAGGAGGCCCAGAGACCTGAACGGCAGAGACTTCCCCCGCGGCCTACGGAGCCTTATCTCCACTGGAGGACCAGGGAACCGCAGTCTTCATCACAGAGGTACCGTGCTCTGCGCTCCCCGCCCGGCCCGGCCCAGCCTGCTGTGGCGGCGCCTCCTTCCTTCCTTCTTCCCTCGCTCTCTCTCTCGCCCGCCCGCGCCTTCCCTGTCTGCCTGCGTCACCGCGGCCGCCATGGCTGAGAACGGCGAGAGTAGCGGCCCCCCGCGCCCCTCCCGCGGCCCTGCTGCAGCCCAAGGCCCTGCCTCTGCCCCGGCCGAGCCAAAAATCATCAAAGTCACTGTGAAGACCCCCAAAGAGAAAGAGGAGTTCGCGGTGCCCGAGAATAGCTCAGTCCAGCAGTTTAAAGAAGCTATTTCGAAACGCTTCAAATCCCAAACCGATCAGCTAGTGTTGATTTTTGCCGGAAAAATCTTAAAAGATCAAGATACCTTGATCCAACATGGCATCCATGATGGACTGACTGTTCATCTTGTAATTAAAAGCCAGAACCGACCTCAGGGCCAGTCCACACAGCCTAGTAATGCCGCGGGAACTAACACTACCTCCGCGTCGACTCCCAGGAGTAACTCCACATCTATTTCCACAAATAGTAACCCATTTGGGCTGGGGAGCCTGGGAGGACTTGCAGGCCTTAGCAGCCTGGGCTTGAGCTCGACCAACTTCTCTGAGCTCCAGAACCAGATGCAGCAGCAGCTCCTGTCCAGCCCCGAGATGATGATCCAAATCATGGAAAATCCCTTTGTTCAGAGCATGCTTTCAAATCCTGATCTGATGAGGCAGCTCATAATGGCCAATCCACAGATGCAGCAGTTGATTCAGAGAAACCCAGAAATCAGTCACCTGCTCAACAACCCAGATATAATGAGGCAGACCCTTGAAATTGCCAGGAATCCAGCCATGATGCAAGAGATGATGAGAAATCAAGACCTGGCTCTCAGCAATCTTGAAAGCATCCCAGGTGGCTACAATGCTCTACGACGCATGTACACTGACATTCAAGAACCCATGCTGAATGCTGCACAAGAGCAGTTTGGAGGTAATCCGTTTGCCTCGGTGGGGAGCAGTTCTTCCTCCGGGGAAGGTACACAGCCTTCCCGCACAGAAAATAGAGATCCACTACCCAATCCTTGGGCGCCACCACCAGCTACCCAGAGTTCTGCGACCACCAGCACAACCACAAGCAGTGGCAGTGGGTCTGGCAGTAGCTCCAGCAGTGCTACTGGGAACACTGTGGCTGCAGCCAACTATGTTGCCAGCATCTTCAGTACCCCAGGAATGCAGAGCTTGCTACAACAGATAACTGAAAATCCCCAACTGATCCAGAATATGCTGTCTGCACCCTACATGAGAAGCATGATGCAGTCGCTGAGCCAGAATCCAGATTTGGCTGCACAGATGATGCTGAATAGCCCAGTGTTTACTGCAAATCCTCAGTTGCAGGAGCAAATGCGTCCACAGCTCCCAGCTTTCCTGCAGCAGATGCAGAATCCAGACACACTGTCAGCCATGTCAAACCCAAGAGCAATGCAGGCTTTAATGCAGATCCAGCAGGGGCTACAGACATTAGCCACTGAAGCTCCTGGCCTCATTCCAAGCTTCACTCCAGGTGTGGGGGTAGGGGTGCTGGGAACCGCTATAGGCCCTGTAGGCCCAGTCACACCCATAGGCCCTATAGGTCCCATAGTCCCATTTACCCCCATAGGCCCCATTGGGCCCATAGGACCCACTGGCCCTGCAGGCCCTGGCTCCACTGGCTCTGGTGGCCCCCCTGGGCCCACTGTGTCTAGCTCTACACCCAATGAAACCACTAGCCCAACATCAGAATCTGGACCCAACCAGCAGTTCATTCAGCAAATGGTGCAGGCTCTGGCTGGGGCAAATCCTCCACAGCTACCAAATCCAGAAGTCAGATTTCAGCAACAACTGGAACAGCTCAACGCAATGGGGTTCTTAAACCGTGAGGCAAACTTGCAGGCTCTAATAGCAACAGGAGGCGACATCAATGCAGCTATTGAGAGGCTGCTGGGCTCACAGCCATCGTAATTACATTTCTGTACCTTGAAAAAAAATGTATCTTATTTTTGATAATGGCTCTTAAATCTTTAAACACACACAAAATCGTGCTTTACTTTCATTTTGATTCTTTTAAGTCTGTCTAGTTATAAGTCTAATATGCATTTTAAAGTGGAATCCATCCCTCTGTCCCTCCCTCCTGTACTGTCCTTTCCTTCCTTCCATCCTCCCTCTTTCCTTCCTTCCTTCCTTCCTTCCTTCCTTCCTTCCTTCCCTCCTTCCTTCCCTCCCTCCCTCCCTCCCTCCCTGTTTTGAATGGTGGTAGTCAATGCTGTTTCACTCAAAGGTGTTGCATGCAAACACTTCTTGTTATTCTGCATTCTTTGTGATTTTTGGAAACTGGTATCAACCTTCACAGTTGGATGAATAAGCTTTGTCCTACAGGTGTCCACTTTATTTGCATTTTAAACATTAGCCTATGATAGTAACTTAATGTAGAATGAAAATAATTAAAAACAGAAGCAAACTATTTAAAGCTCTCTAATTTGTGGTACAATATTGCTTATTGTGACTTTGGCATGTATTTTTGCTAGCAAAATGCTGTAAGATTTATACCATTCTTTGCTCTTTTTTTGCTATATTTGTACACAGTACAGTAAGCACAATTGGAACTGTACATCCAGAAATATTACAACAGATTCTAAGCAGAACATGTGTAACTAAAATGGGAAAGAATATAAGAAATATTTCTGGAGCTAGGTATATCAAAATTTTGTAGAATCTTACAGCATCTTTGATAAACTCAGTGAAAATGTTGGCTAGGCAAGTTCAGTTAAAATATAGTAGAAATGTTTATCCTGGTATCTCTAAGTATACATTTAACTGTACAGAAAACTTACAGTGTGACATTGTGTCAACATTTTCCAATTAACTGTATATGACCTTAATTTGTGCAGCCTGAAGGATCAGTGTAGTAATGCCAGGAAAGTGCTTTTTACCTAAGACTTCCTTCTCATCTTCTCCCATAAAGAGACCCTAATAAGCATTTTGATCTGTAATTGGAAATGTAACTTTCACTGAAAAGTGTCATGTGATGTTTGCATTACTTTTACCTGCTATGTATAAAGGAAACTGTATCTTTTGACTCTATCAGTTATTTCTCTTGTGCACAGGGAAAAATGCATTAAAAATGACTAAATAAAAAAATTTAAAATGGATAAATCTTTCCTTTTTTGCCTTCTGGCTCTAAGATCATGTTTAATAGGATTGCCCCACCCCAAGATTCTATAAATTTTGTATTTCTTTAATTTTAATGGTTTTGTTAAAAAAAAATTCCTTGCCCTATCTGGAGCTATTTTGATGTATGAGTTTAGGTATTCCAACTTTTTTCCCCCAAAGGGTTAGTCAGTTCTTAGCCATTATTTATCTTGTTGCCCATCCCCCCATTTGATATGTTATATATATACTTATGTATATGTATGTGTCTTTACACACACACACACACACACACACACACACACACACACTTATGTGTCTGAATACTCTCAGTACCACTGAATATTGTAGTCCCAGTCCACCATCCTGTAATTACTAATTTAGAAACAAAACTTCATATCTGTTTGGGTAAGTCTTCTATTCATCTTTTTTATTTTTATTTTTCACAGTTTTCTGATGATTCTGACACATTTATTTTACCAGATTAACTTTACAGTTAGTAGCCCCCGCCAATAAAGTTTGATTGGGATCGTATTAAATTGATATGATGTTAGGAACTACAGAACTGCAGTGCTTTCCAGAAAAAAATACATTGCCTCATTTTTTTTTTTTTATTTTTTAAGTTTATTCATTTTTGAGAGAGAGACAGAGTGTGAACAGGGGAGGGGCAGAGAGAAAAGAGACACAGAATCTGAAGCAGGCTCCAGGCTCTGAGCTGTCAGCACAGAGCCTGACGCTGGGCTCCAACTCAAAAACCACGAGATCATGACCTGAACTGAAGTCGGACACTTAACCAACTGAGCCACCCAGGTGCCCCATACATTGCCTCATTTTTAAAAAGTGTTTTATGTCCTTCAAGAAAGTTTTATGTATTTCAGTCCTATATAATTTATGATAAGTATATTCCAGGACATACAGGAAACAATACTGTGATTGGGAACTCTTTTTCTATATGTTACCTATATGATGATTTTTGCTATGTTGGGGAAGAATATATTTTCATAAATTAAGTTTAAATTGGCACTTTACTGAAATTTATTAATTTTTGAGATATTCATTTGATCCTTTCGAGTTATTCCTGGTAAGCAATCATATCAATTATGACTTACAATAGTATATTCTCCCTCTTTTCAAAATTTATAACATAGTTTCTGACTGCATGGGTTAAACTCTCCCAAAACAGTGCTAAATAATAAAAGTGACAGTGGCAATCTTTTTTCCCATTTTAACCAGACTATGGTTGTTGTAGCAATTCTAAATTGCATTTTTTTAAAAAAGCATTCCTATAGGAGATGATCAAATAAGTTTACAAAATGCTGTATACAATAGCCCCTCTTAGAGAGTCATTATGCAGTAAATATTGACTATTATTTTTTTAAGGAGTATGTTCTTCAGTTTAAGAGTAAAAACTATTTAACTTTGTCTAATTCAACATTTCCCAAGCCTATTTAAGAAATAAAATTTTTTCTTTTAAACACAACTAATAATATTTGGCCTATTAGTGTTCCTCAGAACAGCAAATTAGGAAGGGGGGGTTATTATTTCAGTGCTGTGTGATGTTGGGTGTTTGAGATAATTACAAAGACAGAGTCTGCCATAATATATTTAATAATTTTAAGGACATGGATGATTTTATAGGGAAATGAATACCAAAATAAGACACTGGCATTGAAAATAGCAATAAATCAATAGCCATAGGAAAAATGATGTTGTCTGAGGCCTGTCTCAGACAATTTGGCAGGTAAATTTCTTTCAAACAGTCGAGGAATATAATTAATTATTCTTGCCAGATGTTTATCTATTTTTACACTTGATCTTTGCCAAAAGGCTAAGAAGCAATGTATCTATTTTTTAATATATTTTGTTTTCTCCCTGAAAAGATCCAGGTCTTTAACCTCTTAATTCTATTTTTTCTTTCTAGTTCATTAATTTTTGTTTGTGACTTTATTTACTCTTTTAATTATTCTTTATCTCTTAAATGTTGTAATATTATGTTCTTTTTATAGTTCTGCTTTTGTTTTGGGTTTTTTCCAACTATTATTCACAGTTTATCCACTTAGTCATTATTGAATCAAGAAAGGTATATCCTAACCTGCTATCTCTTTCCCTCAAATAAAAGTATAGCAATTCTTACATGTTTTTACTGTTTACTTGGTTGTCACTCATTCCCTAAGTTTATACTACATGTCTGGATGGTGTAAGTGTATGTTGCTGGTTCTGTGATCCAGAAGGATGAGGTAATGACGTGGGAAGTAGGGCCAGGGGCAATCCTAGCATAAGTTCACCTCAAGACCCCTTTCTACATTTGCTCTTTTGGCCTCTCCATACGTGATATCATATATACTCTCACCATGTGTGTCGGGAGCAGGGAGAGTGAATACATAACATTGAAACAAGCCTTGCTGGTTCATTAAAGAGGACTCTTGCATCATTTTGAGCCCGCTATGTTTATTGACAAACCATTATCAGAGACTGAGCTTGCCCTTTGAGGAGATAGCCTGCTCCAAATTCAGTTGATTTGCAGAGTCAAAATAGAAACAAATTGAGTAATTCCTGTCAGGGACTGGGATTAGGGTATCAGGATAGCCATTTAGCCTGTGTCTCATTTTCACAAATGGACTTAAATTCAGAATTTTTACATTATCCTCAAATGAAGTGATTATCCCAGCCATAGATCCAGATCATCATGATGGAAAATGTTCATCATACAGTTTAATTTACTAAATGTAAAAATTTTAAACTATAGCAATTTTGATATTCCTAATTTGGCATTCTTTTATTTTAAAAATATACTAGGAGACTTAAATAAGATGGAAAGTTACTTAGGCTTCCCTCAACTTTCGAGAGGTTTTCATCCCAGTCTTTTCCACTGTCTGCCCCCCAACTCCAGTCATTGCTCTCTAAAACTAGGTGGTATTCATGGGTTTCTGTCAGGATTTCTTGATTTGTTAGTATATCACAGAACTTCTTCAGATTGGTGATACTCTTCAAACTTGCTGCATCAGCATCATAGTCTTAGGGAAATTCCTTGAGTTCTGCTGCCCTCATTATAAAGGTTTTTCTCAGTGTTTGTTTCTCTGCGGTCTTTTTTGTTGATTTGTGGGAGGAAGGTCAAGAATTTGTGACCTGTTCTAATGCTACCATCTTCTTAGATATCTGTTAGGATATTTAGGAGAAAAGCAATTTTCTAAAAATAGCAAAGAAAAGCATGATTTGGCAGACATCAGACAAGTAGCTTCATCATATGGTATACATGCTTACCTAGACATTAGACACTTTAATGATAGATAAACCTTGGCAAAAGCTACTCTAAACCAACAAAATCAAAATTGGGTAAGCCATCCTCAAAAAAGAGTTGTTGGTCCCAACATACATGAGCAACATTTATCAAAAGGATATGTATTAAGGCAAATAGCTCTAGCTGTACTGAGGTATCTGAGAACAGATTTGGGCTTCCCAAGAATACTTTCAAAATCTCATTTCAAAACTTGGCCTACTGTGTAGATTAGCACATGTAATTTCAGAAAAGACTCTATAATTCATTATTTTTTAAAATTTTTTTTAACGTTTATTATTGAGAGACAGATAGAGACAGAGCATGAGCATGGGAGGGGCAGAGGGGGAGACACAGAATCCGAAGCAGGCTCCAGGCTCTGAGCTGTCAGCACAGAGCTCGATGTGGGGCTCGAACTCACAAATGGTGAGATCATGACCTAAGCTGAAGTCGAATGGTTAACTGACTGAGCGACGCAAGCACCCCTCTACAATCTATTATTAAAAGAATAGTTGATGAATGTGGAAAAAATTTAAAAAGATGATTAGTTGGCCCTGGTATGGATTTCACAAGATTGTTTTAGACTAAATTTCTCTGTTAGACTGGGATAACAATAATAGCTAATATATTCATGGTTATGTTCAATTTTCATAACCCAGTGTATAGATCAGGAAAAGTACTATTATCCTTATTATCCAACCCAGTTTATAGATAAGGAAAAAAGCTAAAGGAGGTTAAGTAATTTTACAGGGTCATATCACTATTAAGTGACAGAGTCAAAATTTAAACCTACTTCTGCAATTGCAGAGTATGCACTTAACCAGTTCACTATTCTGCTTCCCCCTGATACTATTAAATTATACTGGCCTATTTATCATAAGAGATATTATAATAAATACTAACTGGCCTCCTGGGTGTTGTTGAGGAGACACATTAGCTGTTTTTAAATGAATACATCTCTGCTTCTATTCATCCTGGAGCAGGTTACATAAAAATGCATGTGTGAGAATCAACTCTGAAACAATCAATAACTAGAATTTGGAGCTTTGTCTTTCTGACTTTTGAATTGTGGGTAATATTTGAAACTGCCTGTCCTTTAATACTTCTGTCCACAGTGGCCTAATACCTATGGTATGTCTCCAAATTGGCAATCACATGGGCCACTTGTGCTTCAGCTGCTCTGGAGGATGCCTGTCTTTTATTGAGTTGCCTCCTGGAGACCTCCAAAGGCAATAAACATTGTGTACTTCACCATGGCATTTGACAGTTTCTCAAAATATTCTTGAGAATAAAATGGAGTAATATGAGCTAGATGATAAATACAGGATATATATGGGTTAGTAGTTTGAATTGACTGTTCAGCAGTGTCTCAATGTAGACAAGAAGTTTCCAATTTCAGTTCTTTCCCATTGAAATTATTTTTCAATGACTATTATTAAAGCATAAAATAGCTTTCTCATTCCATTGCAAATAGAATAGAATTAGAAAGCAGAATAAATGCACTGGATGTTGTTAGCAAGATCCAAAAATTCCTTAGCAGGCTGAAGAAAAAAACAGCCAAATTTGGCAGGATTAAATTGAATAGGATCAAATGTGAAGTCTGGTAATTGTATCAAAAATTCTGTTACCAAAGGTAAATGGTAATGTGGCTTAAAAACAGCATATGTACAGAAGACTCCATGGTTTTAACTTACCGTAAGTTCAACATGCACCAACTATGTGAGGTTCTAGTGCACACACACACATATGTAATGAAATCTTAGGTTCCATTAATAGAGACATGTTCAGAACAAAGAACTCTTGTAATGTTTTATTCTGTACTTTATAGCTTATGTTGAGAGATTTGGATCATTTCAGAGTGCCAGAATTAAGATGGACACAGACAATCTGGAAAGTAACCAAGATGATGACTCATTTACAGACACACAACAATCATTGAAAAGGTCAAGAATATTTTAGTCTAAGGACTGGTGTTTGTGGATACTTTCTTCAAATAATTGAAAACCTTGTCATAAGAGGGGTAACATTTACTCGTGTAGCTCCAAAGGGCAGATCAATTCAAATGTTCCAAGAAATCAGGATTTTGGCTTACTGTTAGAAACTTTCTACCCATTAATTGAAGATACTCTCCTCTCTCGAGCTCTTTAATGGAAACCCATTTTTTTATTTGAATTTCAGATAGTGAATTTTTTTAAGATGAAATTTATTGTCAAATTGGTTTCCATACAACACCCAGTGCTCATCCCAACAGGTGCCCTCCTCAATACCCATCACCCACCCACTCCACCAAACTCCACACCTGAAAAACAAATAATCCAGTGAGGAAATGGGCAGAAAACATGAATAGACACTCCTCTAAAGAAGACATCCAGATGGCCAACAGGCACATGAAAAGATGCTCAACGTCATTCCTCATCAGGGAAATACAAATCAAAACCACACTCAGATATCACCTCACGCCAGTCAGAGTGGCTAAAATGAACAAAACAGGAAAACTATAGATGCTGGAGAGGATGTGGTGAAACCGGAACCCTCTTGCACTATTGGTGGGAATGCAAACTGGTGCAGCCGCTCTGGAAAACAGTGTGGAGGTTCCTCAAAAAATTAAAGATCACGGAAACTCATTTAAAAGAAATATTCAAGAATGGTTTATACATCAGGTAGAACTTTGAGTAAGAAGATCTCCAATATTCCTTCCAAAGCTAATCTTCTCCCAATGGAGTTTAAAGCTTCTGACTGAAATTGCAAGGTCTGGGATTAAAGTTGTTCCAGAATGACGTCATGTTACAGACTACCCAGCATTTCTTAGTTTAGTAAACAGCAACTCAGATGTAGCCTGCATACCTTTGTTGACATAAAATCTGACTAAATCCAACATTCACTTTTTTTTCTTGCTGCTACCCATGGGGAAATGACTCAAACTGCAAGATCTTAAACTCAATGTCAGAAAGTGTTGACAGCTTCGAAAGAAGAAATTGGAGATAGCTGACGTCAAAGGAATCTGGTTTGAGGGTGAAGGTTACAAGTGTACTCTGAACTCCTGATTCTCTTGTTAATATTCTGCTACGCTTTGCCATTTACAGTTGTTGTTAAAGTGGTGGAAGGAAACTGAAAGTAGGAGTGTATTGTAAGATGTGATAGCAGGGTATATATATATTCTTTATTCCATATGTAATTCTCTAGTTAGATTGATCCTTTTGGAGAAGGAAAGAAGAAGTTTGTACTGTACTTCCCATGACTTGGGTTTCATTATGTCAAGTAAATTCAACTTAGGGTTTTTAAAAAAAAATTTAACGTTTATTTTTGATACAGAGAGAGACAGAGCATGAACAGGGCAGGGTCAGAGAGAGAGGGAGACACAGAATCCGAAACAGGCTCCAGGCTCTGAGCTGTCAGCACAGAGCCCGATGCAGGGCTCGAACTCATGGACCACAAGATCATGACCTGAGCTGAAGTCGGACGCTTAACCTACTGAGCCACCCAGGTTCCCCAATTTAGGATTTTTTTAAAGTAAGCTCTAGACCAACGTGGGGCTTTAACTCAGCCCTGAGATCAAGACTCACATGTTCTACTGACTGAAGCAGCTAGGCACCCTTTAACTTGGGATTTTGATTCATTATGCTTTATATTCCTTATAAGTTGCCCAAGAACACCAAAGTGTCTGGAAAAGGGCATCATGGTACTGGAGACAGGCTGAAACACATTAATTTCCTTATTTTAGGAATGTGACTTGAATCTCAAATATGTATATAAGTATGTATGTGTGTCTGTGTAACTTTGCTTTTGCCAGCTAAATCAAGATCCCCTTCACATAGCCTCATACTGACAAACTGCCCTCGTACATCCCTCACATAAATGTTTGCCTTTTCCATGGGCCTTGGCCTGGGTTAACCATCATGTGACCAGATGCCATGGGAAAGTTTTCTGGGCCTTCTTGCTTTACTTACAACCCTGCTCCCATTTTTGGATGTATTCCTGTGTCTAGATGGCTTGAGCCTCTATGACTTCTTTTTAAATAAACTTTTTATTTTAAATTAATTTTAAAGAAAACTTGCAAAGACAGTAAAGAGTTCCCATATAGCCCATACCATGTTTCTCCTATTTTTCATATCTTTAGTATGGTATAGATTAATGAAGGAGTATTGATAAAGTATTAACTTAAGTCCAAACTTTATTCATATTTCCTTAGTTTTACCTAATATTCTTTTTCTGCTCCTGTATCCCATCCAGGATATCACGTTACATAGTCATCATGTTCACTTAAATTCCTTTTGGCTGTGAGAGTTTCTCAGACTTACCTTGTTTCAGATGATCTTGATAGATTTGAGGAGTACTAGTCAAGTATTTTGTGGAATGGCCCTCAATTGGGATTTGTCTGATATTTGTCTCATGATTAAACTGGGTTTATGGATTTGGGGGAAGAAGATTGCAGAGATTAAGTAGCATTTTCATCACATAGTATAAAGCATGAATATTATTGATATGACTAATCACTTTTGATCTTCACCTTGTTCACCTAGCTTGAGGTAGTGTCTCTCAGTTTTATCCACTCTGAACTTACTCTTTTTTTCCTCCTTTTAAGACTGTACTCTTTAGAAAGAAGTTACTGTGTGCAGTCCACACTTAGGAGGAGTTATGTTCTACCTCCTTGAGGGTAAAGTATCTACATAATTTATTAGGGATATTTCTGCACAAGAGATTTGCCTCTCCCCTCATTTTATTCATTTATTAATGTATTTATATCAGTATAAAGTCATAGCTATTTGTTTTATACTTTGGATTATAATTCAGTACTACTTTATTTAATTTGTTGTTCAAACTATTCCAAGTTTGACCATTGGGTGCTCTTTCAGGTTGACTCAAAAGGACTTTTTAAAAAAGCTTTTTATTTAAATTTCAGTTAGTTAACATACAGTGTTATATTAGTTTCAGGTGTACAATATAGTAATTCAACAGTTCCATATATCAGCCAGTGTCCATCACAAAATACACTTCTCCATTTCCATCACATATTTAGCCCATCCCCCAACCCACCTTCCTTCTGGTAACCATCAGTTTGTTCTCTATAGTTTAGAGTCTGTTTCTTGGTATACCTCTCTCTTTTTCACTTTGCTGATTTGTTTTGTTTCTTAAATTCCACATATAAGTGAAATCATATGGCATTGTGTTTCTCTGACTTATTTCATGTAGCATAGTACTCTCTAGCTCCATCCATGTCCTTCCAATTGGCAAGATTTTATCCTTTTTTGTGGCTGAGTAATATTGCATTTGTGTGTGTGTGTGTGTGTGTGTGTGTGTGTGTGTGTGTGTATATATATATATATATATGTATATATATATACCACATCTTCTTTGTCCATTCATCAGTCGATGGACACTTGGGCAATTTCCGTAATTTGGCTATTGTAGATAATGCTGCTATAAATATCAGGGTGCATGTAGCCTTTTCATTCGTGTTTTTGTATTTTTTTGGGTAAATACCCAGTAGTGCAATTGCTGGATTATAAGGTAGTTCTATTTTTACCTTTTCAAGGAACTTCCACACTGTTTTCCAGAGTGGCTGCACCAGTTTGCATTTCCAGCAACAGTGCAAGAGTGTTCCTTTTTTTCCACATGCTCACCAACACCTTTTGTTTCTTGTCCTGTTTATTTTAGCGATTCTGACAGTTGTGAGGTAACACTGTAGTTTTAATATGCATTTCATTGATAATAACTGATGATGAGCATCTTTCCATGTGTCTATTGGCCATCTGTATCTCTTCTTTGGAGAAATGTCTGTTCATGTCTTCTGCCCAGTTTTTAGTTGTTTTTTGAGTGTTGAGTTTTGTAAGTTCTTTATATATTTTGGATAGTAGACCTTTATGGGATATGTCACTTGCAAATATCTTCTCCCATTCCATAGGCTGCCTTTTAGTTTTGTTGAATGTTTAGTTCACTGTGCAAAAGCTTTTCTTTGATGTAGTCCCCATAGTTCATTTTTGCTTTTGTTTTCCTTGCCTCAGGAGACATATCTAGAAAAAAATGTTGCTATGCCTGATGTCAAAGAAGTTACTGCCTGTGTTCTCTTCTAGGAATTTTTATGGTTTCAGGTCTCACATTTAGGTCTTTTATCCATTTTGAATTTATTTTTGTGTATGATGTAAGAAATGGTCCAGATTCATTCTTTTGCATATACCCAACCAGTTTTGCCAACACCATTTGTTGAAGAAGCAGTCTTTTTCCCATTGTATATATTTTTTCCTGCTTTGTCAATGATTAATAGACCACACAGTTGTGGGTTCATTTCTGGGTTTTCTATTCTGTTCCATTGATCTATGTGTCTATTTTTATGCCCATACCATACTGTTTTTGATTACTACAGCTTTGTAATACACCTTGAAGTCAGGAATTATGATACCTCCAAGTTTGCTTTTCTTTTTGAAGATTGAGTTGGCTATTAGTTGGCTGTCAGGAACTTTTAACAAACATTTTTTTTTTGAGCATTTCCTTACTTTCTGGCACCACAAAATGCTTCTAATCCCTTTGTATATTTCTTGGCTCACTTCTTCTAGGGACCATGGTTCCATTTACTGGACAATGATACTAGAAACCAAGACCTGAGTAGTAGATATGCTTGTTACTACTGGAACTTCATTGCTTCTAGGCCCTCTCAGCTGACAGGGCAAAGAAATATGTGTGCATACTAATTCATGTGTATCTATGTATATCTATGTATATCTATAAATATTTCTTATATATGTAATCATCTGTATCTATATTAAGCTAAACATGAAATCTTGCTGATGTCTCCAATTCTAATTTTTTTAACGTTTATTTATTTTTGAGACAGAGAGAGACAGAGCATGAACAGGGGAGGGGCAGAGAGAGAGGGAGACACAGAATCTGAAACAGGCTCCAGGCTCTGAGCGGTCAGCACAGAGCCCGACGCGGGCTCGAACTCACTGACCGTGAGATCATGACCTGAGCTGAAGTTGGACGCTTAACCGACCTAGCCACCCAGGCACCCCTGATGTCTCCAATTCTAATCCACTACCAAAAAATAAAACATTAATAATCCATATGGATCATTCAAGCCTCCTTTCCTTATTTATCTGAAACATCCCACTACAAGAGTGAAGAACTTGCCTCCTACTGTGAGGAATAAATTTGGAGTTCCCTGAGCCTGTACTGATGGGTTAACAAGGCATAAAGAATTACAAAACCATAGGAACAAGATTAGGTAAATAAGTATAGAGAGGGTGGGGCCCAGGTCCCAGGATAGAGAGGGCGGAGCAAAGGCCCCAACATAAAGGTATATGAGTTAAATAAGATTAGGTATTCAGGGCAGATACACCCCCCGATTTAGTACTACAACAGAAAGCTGCTTTCACAAGAAAGAAGGACGAAATTAGGTAAACAGGTAAGTAGGGCTATAGGCTGCTTTGGGGTGAAGCTGCCCAGAGTGGAGCTGATTAGCAAAAGAAAGTTGCCTTTGTTGACCCTGAAGTTGCATGCTTTATCTGTCTTATCCCCTAGGCTGGCTAAGATAAACAGACAGGGTGCCTCATGTCTGCCATTAACATTGATCTGGCTGGCTCCAGGATTTTGGTTTATATTGACCCAAACCCCTCACACTGTATATCTTCAAAACTTCCTTTCCCTCATGCCCATGAGTTAATGTTCACAGATTCATTGTCTCTTTGTGCACGCCCATCACGTTTGTAAGCCTTCTGATCTTAATAGATGGATCAAGGACACTTATTCATGGCTCTTGTCTTCTCCTGGACATTAGCCAACTCTCGAATTTTAATCCTGCATCTTCTCTCTTGCTGGAGAAGAGAGAACTTTAGACCCAGAGTCTATGACATCCTATTATCTGCCATCCATTTACTCGATTGCTCAGTTCTAGCATACATGTACAGCAATATCTGAATTGTTAACACCTACCTCTGTGAGAAACAACTTTATCAACTGGAATACAGTGTTTATGTATAGTTTCTTATGCTTTTAGTCTTAGAAACTCCACTCATTTCCAAAGTTACTTAAATCAGCACCATACTCCCCATACCCTTCAGTGAAGTTGTTTCATACATTTATAATACAGTTATATTGTTTTGTCACATTCTACATTCCATACTGGCCTCCCCTAACCTCTTAAATGATTTTTTAAAGTTGCTTAAATTAAGATGTACCATTACAATAAAATATATAATAGCTTTACAGTTGTAAAATATCTTCTGTGTTTTACCTATTCAACCATGTAAACCCTGGTAACCACTGAACTTTTTATCATCACTGCAGTCATATAATTGGAATCATTCAGTGTGTAGCCTTTTCATAGTGGCTTCTTTCACTTAGCAATATGCATTTACGATTTGTTGATGTCACTTTGTGGCTTTTGATACCTCATTTCTTTTTAATCAATGAATAACATTTCATAGTATTAGTGTACCACAGTTTATCCATTTACATATTGAAGGACATACTGGTTGCTTCCAGTGGGCAATTATGAATAAATCTGCTATAAATACACATGTGCAGTTATTCTCTTTGACTTGGTTTCCCATTTTCCAAATTCATATTTACCTTTTAGCCTTGAAAATTATTATAAAAGGAACATATACTTATGAAATAAATTTAAAATGTAAAATATAATGAAGAAAATAAGAAAAATCCCTCATAACCAGAGGTAACCAATATAATTTTAATAATTTACCCAGGTTTATACATTTTTAATATATGCAATTTTAAAATTTCATATGCTGTAAATACAGTTTGGCTAATCTTTTAAATTTAACATTTTGTCACAAACATTTTTCTTTCATTCCTAGATTTTCACTTTAAAATTTTAAAAGTGGCATACATTTCTTTTTTTTAATGTTTATTTATTTCTGAGACAGAGAGAGAGACAGAGCATGAGTGGGGGAGGGCCAGAAAGAGAGGGAGACAGACCCAAAGCAGGCTCCAGGCTCTGAGCTGTCAGCACAGAGCCCGACATGGGGCTCGAACTCACAAACCATGAGATCATGACCTGAGCTGAAGTCGGTCGCTCAACCGACTGAGCCACCCAGGCACCCCAAAAGTGGCATACATTTCTTACGAAAAGAAGCAAACTTCAAAAATGTATAAAGAAAAAATGTCCTGTTCCTACCCACATCTAATGCCCAGTACAAACAGAGGATGGGAGGACATGTTAACATTTTAGTTAATATACAATTAAAATAAATCTATATATCCAAATAAATAAATATTTCAGTCAGAAATAGATATTTAATTTATTCTGGATATCATTAATTAATCTCTTCTTTTTTTAATTTTTTTTGTTAACATTTATTCATTTTTGAGATACAGAGACAGAGTGTGAATGAGGGAAGTTCAGAGAGAGGGGGAGACAGAATCCGAAGCAGGTTCCAGGTTCTGAGCTGTCAGCTCAAAGCTCAATACAGCGCTTGAACTCACGGACCACGAGATCATGACCTGAGCTGAAGTTGGACACTTAACCGACAGAGCCACCCAGGTGCCCCTTTTATTAATCTCTTCTTAATGGACCTTTAGGTTATTCTCAATTTTTCCTTATAAACATTGATCTGGTTAACCTGCTCTCACATTTAACTTTGCTCAACTCTTCACTTGTTTTTGTTGGGTAAACTCAAGGTGGAATTGCTAGGTAAAGAAGTTTGCACCTATAAATAGATAATGCCAAATTGCCCTTCAGAAAAATAGTACCCATTTAGACCCCTACAAAAAAGGTAGATTTCCTATTTCTCTCTCAAAATTTCTCTATTATCATCAGTGACCATTTGATATATAAACAAATATATCTTTGTTTCACTATCCAAGTTTTTGATAATATACAGAGATAAAAATTTTCTAGGGGCATCTGGGTGGCTCAGTTGGTTAAACTTCAACTTAAGCTCAGGTCATGATCTCGTGTCCATGAGTCTGAGCCCCGCCTCAGGCTCTGTGCTGACAGCTCAGAGCCTGGAGCCTGCTTTGGATTCTGTGTCTCCCTCTGTCTCACTGCCTCTCCCCTGCTCATGCTCAGTCTCTCGCTCTCTCAAAAAAAATTTTTAAAGAATTTTATATATATTTAATGACCATTTGTATTTCTCTTTATATGAATAAGCTGTTTATACTCAGTCCATTTTCATGTTAGGGCATTTTTTTCCTATTGATAAAAAGAGATCCTCATATAAATTTGTTGAAATATATTACTCACTTTAAAAAAAATATTTATTTATTTTGAGAGACAGACGGAGGGCAGAAAGAGGGGGAGAGAAAATCCCAAGTGGAGCTCGAACTCACGAACCATGAGATCATGACCTGAAGCTGAAACCAAGAGTCAGACACTTAACCTACTGAGCGACCCAGGCACCTCATATATACTACTCATTATATTCCTCCCTTAAAGCATCTGGGTTTAGATCACATTTTTGTTTGTTTTGTTTTGTTTTTAAACACTTTCCACTACAAGTTGTATAGTCATAATATGTTTTAGTTTAGAAATTTTCTTATTTTTAAATTTTGACTTTACCCATATTATGTGTGTGTGTGTGCGTGCATGTGTGTGTGGTGAGAGGTGAAAAGTTAATATTTGTTCCAAAAGTTAATATTTGTTAATATTGGAAAAATAGCCAATTTTCCTAGCATTATTTATTGGACAACCTATTCTTTCCCCACTGATTTGAAATCCCATATTTATCTTATATTGAATTCATGTGTGTGTGTGTGTGTGTGTGTGTGTGTGTGTCTGTCTGTCTGTTTCTGGAGTTTCTGTTCTCTTCTAGTGCTATATTTGTCTGTCTTTCTTCCAGTTGCAAGCTATTTTGATTATCATGATACTAGTTTTAATATCTGGTAGGAGAAATCCCCTTTCAGTAGTAGTTTTGCTAAATCTTCTTCGCCATGTTGCATTTTTTTTTCTTCCAGAGGAAGTTTGGAACAAATATATACCCTAAAAACATCCCATTGAATTTTGAGATGAATCACATTAAATGTGTAGATAAATGTAGGGAGAATTGACATTTTTTCAGAATTGAATTTTCTCTCGAGGGATGTGGTATGTTTCTCCATTTATCTTATTTTATGTCTCTCAGTTAAGTTTTATAATATTCTGTATATACTTATTGTACTTTTATTGTTAGGTTTTGAACTTTCAGAACAATGTTGAATAATAGTGGGAACAGAGAGTATCTGGTCTTGCTCCTGATTTTATTAGAAATGGATTTCATATTTTATCTTTACATATATATGCAGTTGGGTTCTTATATAAGAAAGAAGAAATTTGTTTTTTAACATCAGAGCTACCTTTTTCCAAGTTAGATATAGAAGTTGGATTTCATTAAATGTTTTTGTACCAATCAGAATAATCATATATATTTTTTATATAATAATATATTTTTTAATGTTGATTTATTTATTTTTGAGAGAAAGAGAGAGAGCAAGTGAGGGACAGAGAGAGAAGGAGAGAGGTCTCAGCAGGCTCCCTCTTGTCAGTGCAGGGCCTGATAAGGGGCTTGATCTCACAACCATGCATTGTGACCTGAGCCAAAATCAAGAGTAGGATACTTATCTGACTGATTCACCAGGCACCTCTGAGAAACTCTTTATATCTCCTTCTATTCTGAATGATAGCCTTGCTGTATAGAGTATACTTGGCCGTAAATTTTTCCCATTCAGCACATTGAATATATCAGGTCACTCTCTTCTGGCTTGCCAAGTTTGTGTACAGAAATCTGCAGCTACCTTAAGGCTCTTCATTTTTAAGTTAAAACTTATTTTGTCTTGCTGTTTTTAAGATATGTTCTTTATTACTATATTTTGCAAATTTAATTACAGTGCACCTTGGTGTTGGCCTGTTTTTATTTAGTTTGATAGGAGTTCTCTGTACCCCCTGGATCTGTGTGTCTGTTTCCTTCCACAGGTTAGGGAAATTTTCAGCTATTATTTCTTCAGATATACTTTCTGCCCACTTTTCTGTATCTTCTTCTTCTGAGACTCCTATAATATGAATGTTGTTATGTTTGATGGAGTCACTGAGTTCCCTAACTCTATTCTCATGTTCCACAATTCTTCATTCTCTCCTATGTTCAGCTTCATTGCTTTTATTTATTTATTTATTTATTGTCAAGTTAGCTAATATACAGTGTAGTCTTGGCTTCAAGAGTCGATTCCTGTGATTCATCACTTACATACAATGCCCAGTGCTCATCCCAAGTGCCTTCCTCAATGCTCATCACCAATTTTCCCCACCCACCAACCCCCATCACTTATCAACCCACAGTTTGTTCTCTGTATTTAAGAGTCTCTTATGGTTGACCTCCCTCTCAGTTTGTATTAGTTTTTGATCCCTTCTCCTCTTGCCATCTGAAAGCTTTCTCAAATTCCACATATGAGTGAAATCATATGATATCTGTCTTTCTCTGACTGACTTATTTTGCTTAGCATAGTACCCTCTGGTTCCATCCAAGTTTTTGCAAATGGCAAGATTTCATTCTTTTTCCCCGATGAGTAGTATTCCATTGAATATATATAGCATATCTTCTTAATCCATTCAACAATTGACATTTGGACTCTTTCCATAATTTGTCTATTGTTGAATAGCACTGCTATAAACTTTAGGGTGCACGTGCCCCTTTGAATCAGCACTCCTGTAACTTTGGATAAATTCCTAGTATTGTTGTTCCTGGGTCATAGGGTAATTCTATTTTTAATTTTTTGAGGAACCTCCACAGTGTTTTCCAGAGTGGCTGTACCAGTTTACATTCCCACCAACAGTGCCAGAGAGTTCCCATTACTCCACATCCTCGTCAGCATCTGTTGTTTCCTGAGTTGTTAATCTTAGCCACTCTGACTGGTGTGAGGTAGTATCTCAATGTGGTTTTGATTTGTATTTCCCTGATAATGAGTGATGTTGAGCATCTTTTCAAGTGTCTCTTTATCATCTGAATGTTTTCTTTGGAAAAGTGTCTATTCATGACTTCTGCCCTTTTCTTCTGCATGCCATTTATTTTTCAGCTTTCTGTTTGGCAAATTCTTTATAGATTATTGACACTAACCCTTTATCCAATATGTCATTTGCAAATATCTCCCATTATGTCAGTTGCCTTTTAGTTTTGTGGATTGTTTCCTTTGATGTGCAGAAGCTTTTTACCTTGATAAGGTCTCAATAGTTCATTTTTGCTTTTATTTCCCTTGTCTTTGGAGACATGTCAAGTAAGAAGTTGCTGTGGCCGAGGTCAAAGAGGTTGCTGTCTGTTTTCTCCTATAAGACTTTGATGATTTCCTGCCTCACATTTAGATCTTTCATTCATTTTGAATTTATTTTTGTGTATGGTGTAAAAAAGTTGTCCACTTTCATTCTTCTGCATGTTGCTCTCCAGTTCTCCCAGCACCATTTGCTAAAGAGACTGCCTTTTTTTCCATTGGATACTCTTTTCTGCTAATCCAAAGATTAGTTGGCCCTCTGTTTACAGGTCCATTTATGGGTTCTCTATTCTTTTTTTGTTTAACGTTTATTTATTTTTGAGAGAGAGAGAGATGCAGTACAAGTGGGGGAGGGTCAGAGAGACAGGGAGACACAGAATCCAAAGAAGACTCCAGGATCTGAGCTGTCAGCACAGAGCCTGATGCGAGGATTGAAACTACGAACTGTGAGATCATTACCTGAGCCGAAGTAGGCCACTTAAGTGACTGTGCGACCCAGGCACCTCTTGTGTTCTCTATTCCATCAGTCTATGTGTCTGTTTTTGTTCTAATACCATAATGTCTTGCTGATTACACCTTTGTAATACATGCTTAAAGTCAGGGATTGTGGTGCCTCCAGCTTTGGTGTTCTTTCTCAACATTACTTTGGCTATTCAGGGTTTTTGTGGTTTCATTAGAATTTTAGGATTGTTTGTTCTCACTGGGTGAAAAATGCTGGAGCTATTTTGATTGGAATTGTATTGGATGGGTAGGTAACTTTGGGTAGTATTGACATTTCAACAATATTTGTTCTTCTAATCCATGAGCATGCAATAGTTTTCCAATTTTTTGTGTCTTCAATTTGTTTCATAAGCTTTCTATAGTTTTCAGCATATAGATCCTTTACCTCTTTGATTAGGTTTATTCCTAGGTACTGTATGGTTCTTGGTGCAATTGTAAATGGGTTTGATTCCTTGATTTCACTTTATGTTGCTTCATTATTGGTATATAGAAATGCAACTGATTTCTGTACATTGATTTTATCTTCTGCAACTGTGGTGAATTCATGTATCAGTTCTAGCAGTTTTTTGGTGGAGTCTTTCAGGTTTTCTATATAGAGGATCATGTCATCTGCAAAGAGTGAAAGTTTGACTTCTTTGCCAATTTAGATGCTTTTTATTTTGTTTTGTTGTCTGATTGCTGAGTATAGGACTTCTAACACTATACTGAACAACAGTGGTGAGAGGGGACATCTCTGTCGTGTTCTGACCTTAGGGAGAAAGCTCTCAGTTTTTCCCCATTGAGGATGATATTAGCTATGGGCCTTTCATATATGGCTTTTATGATGTTAAGTTATGTTCTTTCTATCCTGAATTTCTTGTGGCTTTTTATTAAGAAAGATGCTGTATTTTGTCAAATCCTTTTTCTGCATCCATTGACAGGATTATATGGTTCTTATCCTTTCTTCTATTAATGTGGTATATCACATTGATCTATTTGTGAATGAATATTGAACCAGCCTTGCATCCCAGGAATGAATCCCACTTGAAAGTGGTGAATAATTCTTTTAATGTACTATTGAATTCAATTTGCCAGTATCTTGTTGATAATTTTTACATCCAGGTTCATCATGATATTGGCCTGTAATTCTCCTTTATAGTGGGGTCTTTGTCTGGTATTGGAATCAAGGTAATGCTGGCTTCATATAATGAGTTTGGAAGTTTTCCTTCTGTTTCCTTTTTTTTTTTTTTTTTTTGAACAGCTTGAGAAGGATAGGTATTAACCCTGCTTTAAATGTCTGGTAGAATGCCCCTGGGAAGCTATCTGGCCTAAGACTCCTATTTGTCGGAAGAGTTTTGATAACCGATGCAATTTCGTTGCTGGTTATGGGTCTGTTAACACTTTCTATTTCTTCCTGTTTTGAGTTTTAGTAGTGTATGAGTGTTGAGGAATTTTTCCATTTCATCCAGATTGTTCATTTTGTTGGAATATAATTTTTCATAGTATTCTCTAACAATTGATTTTATGTCTGTGGTGTTGATTGTGATCTCTCCTCTTTCATCTGTGATTTTATCTGTTTGGGTCCTCTCTCTTTCTTTTTGAGAAGTCTGGCTAGGGGATTATCAATTTTGTTTATTCTTTAAAAAAACAGCTCTTAGATTCATTGATCTTTTCTACTTTTTTGGGGGGTGGGGAGATTCTATATGGTTTATTTCTGCTCTAATCTTCACAGATATTTTTTTCTCTTCTGCTGGATTTGGGCTTTCATTTCTTCTGCCTTTCTAGTTCCTTTAAGTGCAGGGTTAGGTTGTGTATTTGGGACCTTTATTGTTTCTTCAGATAGGCCTGAATTGCAATGTGTTTTCCTCTTAGGACTGCCTTTACAGCATCCCAAAGAGGTTGGACTGTTGTGTTTTCATTTTCATTTGCTTCCATGTATTTTTTAATTTCTTCTTTAATTTCCTGGTTGACCCATTTATTCTTTAGTAGGATATTCTTTTGCCTCCATGTATTTGGGGTCTTTCCAAATTTTTTCTTCTGTTTATCTCAAGTTTCATAGTGTTGTGACCTGACAATATGCATAGTATGATCTCAATCCTGCTAAATTTGTCCAGCTATTCTGTGAGCCATTATGGGATCTATTTTGGAGAATGTTCCATGTGTGCTCAAGAAGAATGTGTATTCTGCTGCTTTTGTATGAAAAGTTCTGAATATATGTGTTAGGTCCATTTAGTCCAATGTGTCACTCAGAGCCGTTATTTCCTTATTGATTTTCTGCCTAGGTGATCTGTACATTGTTGTAAGTGGAGTATTAAAGTCCCCTACAATCACAGTATTATTATCTATACATTCATTTATGTTTGTGATTAATTGATTTATATATTTGTGCGCTTCACGTTGGGGGCATAAAAATTTACACTTGTTAGCTCTTCTTGATGGATAGAGCCTTTAGTTAAGATATAATGCCCTTCTTCATCTTTTATTACAGTCTTTGTTTTAAAATCTACTTTCTCTGAAATAAGTGTGGGTATGCTGGCTTTCTTTTGGCATCCAGTAGCATGATAGATGGTTCTCCATCCCCTCACTTTCAATCTGCACATGTCCTTATGTCTAAAATGAGTCTCTTGCTCACCAAACTCCACACCTGAAAAACAAGTAACCCAGTGAAGAAACGGGAAGAAAACATGAATAGACACTTCTCTAAAGAAGACATCCGGATGGCCAACAGGCACATGAAAAGATGCTCAACGTCACTCCTCATCAGGGAAATACAAATCAAAACCACACTCAGATATCACCTCATGCCAGTCAGGGTGGCCAAAATGAACAAATCAGGAGACTATAGATGCTGGAGAGGATGTGGAGAAACGGGAACCCTCTTGCACTGTTGGTGGGAATGCAAACTGGTGCAGCCACTCTGGAAAACAGTGTGGAGGTTCCTCAAAAAATTAAAAATAGACCTACCCTATGACCCAGCAATAGCACTGCTAGGAATTTACCCAAGGGATGCAGGAGTACTGATGCATAGGGGTACTTGTACCCCAATGTTTATAGCAGTACTCTCAACAATAGCCAAATTGTGGAAAGAGCCTAAATGTCCATCAACTGACAAATGGATAAAGAAATTGTGGTTTTTATATACAATGGAGTACTACGTGGCAATGAGAAAGAATGAAATATGGCCCTTTGTAGCAACATGGATGGAACTGGAGAGTGTAATGCTAAGTGAAATAAGCCATACAGAGAAAGACAGATACCATATGTGTTCACTGTTATGTGGATCCTGAGAAACTTAACAGAAACCCATGGGGGAGAGGAAGGAAAAAAAAAAGAGGTTAGAGTGGGAGAGAGCCAAAGGATAGGAGACTGTTAAAAACTGAGAACAAACTGAGGGTTGATGGGGGGTGGGAGGGAGGGGAGGGTAGGTGATGGGTATCGAAGAGGGCTCCTTTTGGGATGAGCACTGGGTGTTGTATGGAAACCAATTTGACAATAAATTTCATGTATTAAAAAATAAAAAATAAAATTAAAAAATAAAGTTAAAAAAAGAAAAAATAAATAAAACTATAAAAAAATAAAAATAAAAAAAATAAAATGAATCTCTTGCTATAGATGCTGGAGAGGATGTGGAGAAATGGGAACCCTCTTGCACTGTTGGTGAGAGTGCAAACTGGTGCAGCAACTCTGGAAAACAGTGTGGAGGTTCCTCAAAAAATTAAAAATAGACCTATCCTATGACCAAGCACTAGCATTGCTAGGAATTTACCCAAGGGATACAGGAGTACTGATGCATAGGGGCACTTGTATCCCAATGTTTATAGCAGCACTCTCAACAATAGCCAAATTATGGAAAGAGCCTAAATGTCCATCAACTGATGAATGGATAAAGAAATTGTGGTTTATATACACAATGTAATACTACACGGCAATGAGAAAGAATGAAATATGGCCTTTTGTAGCAACGTGGATGGAACTGGAGAGTGTGATGCTAAGTGAAATAAGCCATATAGAGAAAGACAGATACCATATGTTTTCACTCCTATGTGGATCCTGAGAAACTTAACAGAAGTCCATGGGGGAGGGGAAGAAAAAAAAAAAGGTTAGAGAGGGAGGGAGCCAAACCATAAAACACTCTTAAACACTGAGAACAATCTGAGGATTGATGGGGGTGGGAGGGAAGGGAGGGTGGATGATGGGTATTGAGGAGGGCACCTGTTACGATGAGTACTGGGTGTTGTATGGAAAACAATTTGACAATAAATTCCATATTAAAAATAAATAAATGAATGAATGAATGAAAAAATAAATAAATATATAAATAAATGTAAAAAAATTTAAAAATAAAATAAAAACAGAAAAAAAATGAGTCTCTTGTAGGAAGCATATAGATGGGTCTAGTTTTTGTTTTGTTTTGTTTTGTTTTTTGTAATCCATTCTGATACCCTATGTATTTTATTGGGTCATTTAGTCCATTTACATTCAGAGTGATTATTGAAAGATATGGATTTAGTGTCATTGTGTTATCTGTAGGTTTCATGCTCATGGTGATGTCTCTGGTCCTTTGTAATCTTTTGTACTTTCCACTGACACAGTCTAGGATCTCCAGCAGGGCTGGCTTAGTGGTCAGGAACTCATTTAGTTTTTGTTTGTCTGGGAAAGCCTTTATCTCTCCTATTCTGAATGAAAGCCTTGCTGGATAAAGGATTCTTGGCTGCATATTTTTCCTATTCATCACATTGAATATTTCCTGCCACTCCCGTCTAGCCTGCCAAGTTTCAGTGGACAGGTCTACTACTATTCTTATGTGTCTACCCTTGTAGGGACCATTTGTCCCTAGCTGCTTTCAGAACTCTCTCTTCTATATTTGTATTTTACCAGTTTCATTATGATATGTCATGGTGTTGACCTGTTTTTGTTGATTCTGAAGGGAGTTCTTTTTGCCTCTTGGACTTGGAGGCCTGTTTCCTTCCCCAGATTAGGGATGTTGCCAGCTATAATTTGTTCAAATAAACCTTATGCTCCTTTCTCTCTCTCTTCTTTTGGAATTTCTATGATATGGATATTGTTTCGTTTCATTGAATCACTAGGTCTCTAATCCTCCCCATGGTCTAGTAATTTCCTTTCCCTCTTTTATTCAGCTTCATCGTTTTCCATAATTTTATCTTCTATTTCACCTATTCTCTCTCCTGTTTCTTTCATCTTTGCTGTCACTGTATCTAGTTTATTTTGTATCTTATTTATAGCATTTCTTAATTTGTCATGAGTATTTCTTAGGTCTTTGATCTCTTAGCAATAAAATTTCTGGTGCCTTCTACATTTTTCAAGCCCACTTATTAGTCTTAGGACTGTTATTGTAAATTCTTGTTCAGATATATTGTTTGTATCTGTTTTGCAATATTTTCTGGCTGTCATTTATTCCTGCGATTTCTTATGAGGAGGATGCTTCCATTTAATCATTTTACCTAAATTTCTGTCTTTTACATGTTTTAATCACTTCTTATATGTCCTGCACCTACAAATACTACTATATTAAAAAGGGGTTATACATTGTCCAGAGCCTGGCACTTGAGGAAATGTTTTTGGAGTGTGTTGCATGGCCTCTGTTGTTGCATATTTGGCTGCTCCAACCCACTGTTCAGTCCTCTACAAAGCTTCTCCTTGCTCATAGTGGTGGATTTTTTGGACCTTGTACCATGTGTGCTTTGATTTGTTCATTGAAGTAACCCAGAAAACAAGGAAAGAGCAGGGGACCTAATCTCATACAAAGGGAAAAATTAAAGGGGTGAAAAAAAAAGACCAAGCAGAGAATCAAAGAAACTATAAGGCTTAATCAAGAGAGATAAAGGAAAATAAAGAAGGAGGTATAGAAAAGGTGTAAAAAGAATAGAGTCAAAATGCCTGGTTAAACAAACAAAGAAAACAGAGAAAGAAAAAAAAAATATATATATAGTAAGAATTGACCAAAAATCAAATCAGAATCTATGAGCCTGATTCCAAAGGGACAAAAAAAAAGGGTAGAAGGAAAATAAGAGAAAAGAGAAGAAAAGAAAAGAAATGAGAGGGGAAAAAAAGAGAGAGAAACAGACTAATATACAAAACCACAAGAAAATGTTGGTGCCTGGGACTGGTGGCTCTGCTGGTCAGGAGGATAGGCCATCTGGTTCACTCACTGTCAGCCCCATTCAGGTTGATAAGCAGTTGCCAGGCACAGAGGGGTGGAGTTTGGTGTAAGTGGGTCCCACCTCCACTGGAGTCTGCTGTCCGGTTCCCAACAGGACATCCCAATGTGTTGGTGATGGAGAGAAAAATGGTGACACCCCAATCTCTCCTCCCCAGAATGGATGTCTCAAGCCATGCTGTTCATGCAGTCCTCACAGAGTAGCTTGGATGGTTAACTTGCTCTGCTCCACAGTTCTCCCACGTCTTCCAGGCACTCGGCTGGAATTCCAAACCCGATGTCCTAAGGGGCCCTGCACCATGAGGACCCCTGTTCTGTTATAGCGCCACTCTGCCCTGCCAATAAAGTGCCTTTGCCTGTCACCTGCAAGATCTTTTGTCCTTGCTTGGGCAATAAACCCTCTTACCACAATACTCAAGGGAGGGGACTGTTCTTTCCCAGTGTGCCCCCTCTGATCACCACCACGCCCCAGGTCTGACTTCCTTCCCAACTAGGTGCATGCACACAGTGGCAGCTTCGGTCTACAGCAAGTTGTACACTTTTGAAAACTCTGATCTTCATCTCTTAAGGCTGTTTGCAAAGTAGAAAATGGCATGCTCCATATTTTTCATTCTGCAGTCTGTGGTTCAGAGAGGTTTTTCTCTTGTCCTAACACAATACTGCAATCTACACACTTTCTCTCTCTTATGTCTCTCCACAGAATGGGCTCCCTCCCCTCCATGTTTGTGCTGTTTAATCTCCCCGAATTCACATACACACACATCTGTCCTGCCAAGCTATCTCTCTCCACCTGTGGAGAATTTTATGTTACTCTGCAGATTGATTTCCTGGCTGTTCCAAGTGTTCTGACCTGAACACAGCAGTGTTTGAGGGAACAGGGAAATCCCAGTCCCCCTACTTTTCTTCCATCTTAACTCCCAGTTTCATTGCTTTCCAGTGCTTTGTCTTCTAGGTCATTAATTTGTTCCTCTGTTTCTCCCATCCTGTTTGTTGCATTAAGCACATTTCTAATATCACTTATTGCACTCTTCGTCTCTTATTATTTTTTTAACTCTTTTTTATCTCTGCATTAACTCTTTTTATCTCTGCATCACTAATGTCTTCTTTTCTTTCTCAAGAGCAGTAAGTATCCTTATGATTGCTGCTTTCAGTTCTCCATCAGGCATGCTATTTGTATCTGTTTCACACAGACCTCTTTCTGTGGCTTATCTTGTCCTTTCATTTGGGATAAATTCCTTCATCTTTGCATTTTGTCAAAGTCTGCATTCATCTCTGGGTTAGAAAAGTCAGTTATGTCTCCTGCTCCTAAAATTAATGACCTTATAAAGAAAGGTCACATATTTCCCAGGGCCTGGTGCTTTAGGGCGTGTCTCTGGTGTGTGTTGCATGTGCTTTGCTCTTGTGTTCTGGCTTCTCTATCCTTCAGGCCAGTTGTCTACAGAGGCTCTCCTTGCCTACTATGGGCACTATTTGCTCCCAGGCCTGAATGTGGTGAGTTTCAACTCAGTGTGCTCTTGTCTGCTTGTGAAATGAGACCTAACACCACCTGCATCAGAACTGAGGCCCTGCAGAACTCTGGTGTGGGAAGACATCTGCTGGTTTTCTGGGGGAGGGGCCCACTCTGTTGGGACTGAGGCAAGCTTGACTAAAAAGGGCAGTCCCACCAGAGTGCAGAGGAGTGGGGAGTGGCATATGCAAGTTAGACAGCCAGTGCTGGTGCTGGGATCCTTCCCATAGGTTACTTTGTTTAAGCTGAAGGGCTGGGGAAGGGAATGGTGCCAGCCAGCTCCTTCATTCCTGGAGAGGCTTCTTCCTGAATGCTGCCTATCAGGGATGCTCAGAGAAGAGTGAAAAATCTCTCCAATGTATGCCCCAGGCATTCTTCAGATTGCTGTTTCCACACTATCTGCCGCCCCCCCACCCCCCATGGTTGTTTGCCTTATCTCCAGGAGTCACACATTGCCCTCCAGGCTTATCCCAGACAAGCCTGCTGACCTTTGAAACTCCAGGCTTTGGGGCACCTAGGTGGCTCAGTCAGTTAAGCATATGACTTCAGCTCAGTTCATGATCTCACTGTTCCCAAGTTTGAGCCCTGTGTCGGGCTCTGTGCTGACAGCTTGACTGGAGCCTGATTCAGATTCTGTGTCTCCCTCTCTGTCTCTGCCCCTTCCCTGCTCATGCTCTGTCTCTGTCTCTCTCTCTCTAAAAAATAAATAAATATATTTTTTAAAAAACTTAAAAAGAAATAAAACTCCAGGCTTTAAGCCCTGCTGGTTGCAAGAACAGATGAAATTCAGCCTCTCTCATATTCCAAGCCTATGGCTTTGGGGGAACATTCTCCTTGGGTGTTTCCCTGTGTGCTCCTTTCTCTCTTTTCCTTCACTGCCACCACAGTTCCCTCCCCTCCACAGTACCTGTGATCCTTGCCTCCCCTAAATCACATTTCCACAATTCCTACCTTCTTTAATGTGGACTCTATTCTCCTTTTTCTTGTGCAGTTGTTCTGCTAGTCATCAAGTTGATTTCTATGGTACTTAGGATGATTTGATAGTTATCTAGTTGTGTTTGTGGGAAGAGGTGTACCTAGGATCTTCCGGCTCTACTGCCATCTATTTTTGGAGGAAACATCAAAGTTATTAAGCAGTCATTCACCATTATCCTGTGCCCCCACCCCTGGAAACCAGGAATCTGCTTTTTGTCACCAAGGAATTGCTTATTCTAGATAATTCATATAAATTAATTTATATAATATTGTGGCCTTTTGTGTCTGCTTATTTCAGTATAGTGTTTTCAAAATTCATCTGTGCATTACCATGTTTCAGTAGTTCATTCATTTTAAAGATGATTAATATTCCATTTCCTAGATATGCTATATTTTGTTTATCCACTCAATTTTTGGTGGAAATTTGGCTTATAACTATTATAAATAATGCTGCTGTGTACAGGAAGTTTCATTTGAACACTTGTTTTCATTATTGTAGATATATAACCAGGAGTCATATTGCTGGATCATATGATAATTCTGTTTTATTTGTAGGACTGCCAAAATGTTTTCCCTTTTACATTTTTATCAGCAATGCACAAATGTTCCAATTTCTACATATCTTGTAAACACTTGTTATGTTTTCTTTATTTTTTTAAATGACAGCCATCCAACTGTGCATAAAGTAGTACCTCATTGTAATTTTCATGTACATTTCCCTAATGACAAGTGACATTTACCTTTTTTTTTCCCTCATGTGATTGTTGACCATTTGTACAATGTTTTGGGGACAGTATCTATTCAAATCTTTTCTCCTTTCTTTCTGGTTTTGTTGTTGATTTGTAGTAAGTTTATTTATTTTATATTTGTAATTCCAGTATAATTAAAATACAGTGTAATATTAGTTTCAAGTGTACAATATAGTGATTCAACAATTTTATACATTATTCAGTTCTCATCAGAATAAATGTACCTGTAATCCACTTCATCTACTTCAAGCACCCCCCCACCCATGTCCCCTCTGGAAATCACCAGTTTGATCTCTATACTTAAGAGTCTACTTTTTTCTTTGTCTCCTTTTTCCTTTGTTCATTTGTTCTTTTTCTTAAATTCTATACATGGATGAAATCGTGTGGTGTTTGTATTAGTGTATCTGACTTATTTCACTTAGCATTATACACTCTAAATTCATTCATGTTGCAAGTAACACTATTTCATTTATTTTTATGGCTGAATAAGATTCTATTGTGTATATATACCACATATTCTTGATCCAATTATCTATGGATAGACACTAGGTTTTCTTCCATATCTTGACTATTATAAATTATATAGCAATAAGCACAGGGGTGCATCTATCTTTCTGAATGAGTGTTTTCATATATTTGAAAAATACCCAGTAGTGGAGAAAGGGAGGAGTTAAGATGGTGGAGGAGCAGGGAAATTCTGTTTGCTTTCTCCATCAAACACAGCTAGATGAATATTAAACATCCTGCACATGCAAGAATTGATCTGAGGACTGCTAGATCAAAACTTCATGTCTACAAATAGAAAAAGGACCACCTTGTGGAATGTAGGAGCTGCAGAAAGTTGATTTGTGAGATAAGAACTGTAGGTGCTGCTGAGGGGAAGGAGCCCTGCCTAAGGAGACTATCATGAGTTATTATAAGCGGTGGATCACAAAACTAAAGCCTTGAAATCCCTGCCATCACTGGTGTCATGCCTAGCCAACATACTGGTGCTCATGTAGGGAAGGAGCGTGGAGACCCAGGAATGGGCAACATGGTCTGAGGAACCCCTGGGTCACATGGGGAGAAAGAGTTCCCCTGCTTGGAGTGCATTTGGGAGTAGCAGCATGGCCTGTCTGGGGACACAAACACTGGTGACACCAATGTCTTGCTGTGTTCCCAGAAGAACAAGGTCACAAGCTGAGAGCGGTGAAACTTAGTGCCAGATTTCTGCTGCACTTTACCCTAAACTACCAACTGCTGCATGGTTGTGTGACTACTTTTTTGGGACAAAACAGCAAATGGCAAGAGCATGCTGAAACCCTCTCCCAGAGGGTCCGTGCAGGTCCATGCCACACATGTTCTTAAAATTTGGAGTTTTGAAACACAGCCGGTACTGTGATAACTTGAGATAAAACACAGGCACACTGTGCCACCTGGCAGGCAGAAAGATCAGACACAGGGTGAAGGCAGGGATATGACAGAAGCTGGGGACACAAGAGGGGTGAGTGTTTGCTTTTCTATGAGGGCTTCTTGAATAATGCAAGGAGCAAACTATGCTCTGGGGAAAAGAGAACAAAATGACACCATTGCTACCCTCCCCCACATCCATCAGCACTGACCAACCTCACTGAATGAAACAGTACTACCAAGTGGAGAAGGGAGATGCTTATACCAAGCCATGCCACCCTGCATGGTGCAGTTGCATCTCCACTAGGGCAAGTCTTCCTGAGAATCAGCACAAAAAGCCCCTCCCCCAGAATACCAGCACAAACCCCTCACACACACCAAGTCTAATGATTATAGATTGCTGCAAAGATTCAGCTCTATGGTAAATAGGATCTACCTTCCTTTTTATTTTTATTTTTCATATTTAAAATTTGTTAATTCATGTTTTATGTTTTATTTTGTTTTTATTTTATTTTTATTTATTTTTATCTTATGGATATATCTTCTTTTAACAAACAGACCAAAACACAGCTAGGGTCTAACTTTGTGGGCTTTTAAAAATATTTATATTTAATTTCCTTACTTTTTGTTTATTTTTTAGTTTTTGGATCTACCTTCTTTTAATAAGCAGACTGAAACACACCTAGGCTCTACCTTCTCTTTGTTTTTTTTCAGGATAAAATGACAAGGTGGAGGAATTGACTCCAAAAGGAACAACAGGAAGAAGTAATGGCTAGGAATTTAATCAATACAGACTTACATAAGATGTCTGAACTAGAATTTAAACCAATTATCGGGATACTAGCTGGGCTTGAAAAAGCTTAGAAGACACTAGAGAATCCCTTAGTGCAGAGATAAAAACCCTAAAATCTAGTCAAGCCAAAAAAATGCTATAACCAAGATGCAAACCAGAATAGATTCTATAACAATGAGGATATACAAAGCAGAGGAATGACTCAATGATATAGAACATATAATTATTGAAAATAATGAAGTTGGAAAGAAGAGGGAAAGAAGATATTGGATTGTAAATGTAGACATAGGGAATTCAGTGACACCTTAAGCATAATATCATTTGTATCATAGGAGTCCCGGACGATGAAGAAAAAGGGGATAGAAGTGGTATTTAAGGAAATTATAGATGAAATCTTACCTAATCTTGTGAAGGAAACAGACATCAAAATACAAGAATCACAGAGAATTCCCATTATATTCAACAAAAACCAACCACCACCAAGGCATATCGTGGTCACAAACCAACCACCATCAAGGCATATCGTGGTCAAACTCACAAAATATGCAGACAGGGGAAAAAATATGAAAGCAGCAAGGGGAAAATGACCTTAACCTACAAAGGAAGACAGATAAGGTTTGCAGCAGATTTGTCCACAGAAACTTGACAGGCCAGGAAACAGTGGCAGGATATATTCAATGTGCTGAATGGGAAAAAATATGTAGCCAAGAATTTGTTATCAGCAAGTCTGACATTCAGAATAGAAGGAGAGATAAAGAGTTTCCCCTACAAACAAAAACTAAAGGAGCTCCTGACCACTAAACAAGCCTTGCAAGAAATTTTAAAGGGGACACTTTGAGTGGAGACAAATCTAAACAAAAACAAAAACAAAGACCAAAAGCAACAACCAGTAGAATGGACCAGAGAATATCACCAGCAACACCAACTCTACAGGAAACACAATGGCACCAAGTTCACATCTTTCACTAGTCACTCTGAATGTGAATGGACTAATTGCTCCAATCAAAAGACATAGGGTATCAGAATGCATTAAAAAAAAACCCTAGATCCATCTATATGCTGCCTACAAGAGATGTATTGTAGACCTAAAGGCACCTGCAGATTGAAAGTGAGGGGATGGAGAACCATCTATTATGCTAAAGGACGTAAAAAGAAAGCCAGTTTAGCCTAGTTACATTGAACAAACTAGACTTTATTTTTTTTAATTTTTTTTTACATTGATTTAGTTTTGAGAAACAGAGTAAGACAAAGCATGAGCAGGGGAGGGGCAGAGAGAGAAGGAGACACAGAATCTGAAGCAGGTTCCAGGCTCTGAGCAAGTGGTCAGCACAGAGCCTGATGCGGGGCTCAAACTCACAAACTGTGAGATCACGACCTGAGCCGAAGTCGGACACTCAACCGACTGAGCCACCCAGGCGCCCCACAAACTAGACTTTAAAACACAGACTAACAAGAGATGAAGAGCATTATATCATAATTAAGGGGTCTATCTATCAAAAGATCTAAGACCGTAAATACTAATGCCCCCAACAAGAAACACTCAAATACATAAATCAATTAATAACAAAGACAAATAAATTTATTGATAATAATACAATAATATGGGACTATCACATCCCATTTACAGCAATGGACAGATCATCTCAGCAGAAAATCAACAAGGAAACAATGGCTTTGAACCAAATGGACTTAACAAATATATTGGGCCAAATGAACTTAACAGATATATTCAGAACATTTCATCCTAAAGCATCAGAGTACACATTTCTTCTCCAGTGCACAAGGAACATTCTCCAGAATAGATGACATACTGGGTTACAAAACATCCCTGAGCAAGAACAGAAAGATTGAGATCATACCATGCATATTTTTGGATCACAACACTATGAAATTTGAAGTCAACCACAAGACAAAATTTGAAAACACCTCAGATACATAGATGTTGAAGAACATCCTACTAAAGACTGAATGGGTTAACCAGGAAATTAAAGAACAATTAAAAAATATATAGAAGCCAATGAAAACAAAAATAGAACAGTCCAAACCCTTTGGGATGCGGAAAAGGCAGTCCTAAGAGGGACGCATATTACAATTCAGACCTATCTCAAGAAGCAAAAAGATTCCAAATACACAACCAAACTGTACGTCTAAAGGAGCTAGAACAGGAAAGGTAAATAAACCCTAAAGTCAGAAGAAGAGGGGAAATAATAAAGATCAGAGCAAAAATAAATGATATAGAAAAAACAAACAAATAAAAAACAATAGAACAGATCAATGAAACTAACAGCTACTTCTTTGAAAGAATAAACAAAATTTATAAATCCCTAGCCAGACTAATAGCAAAACAGAGATAGAAAGGACCCAAATAGATAAATCACAAATGAAAGAGGAGAGGTCACAATCAACACCAGCCAAACACAACTAATATAAAATACTATGAAAAATTATATTCCAACAAACTGGACAATCTGGAAGAAATGGACAAACTCCTAGAAACTCATAAACTGCAAAAACTGAAACAGGGACAGAAATTATAAAGCCGTAATGAGAAAGTAATTCAATCAGTGATCAAAAATCTCCCAAGAGACAAGAGTCCTGGGCCAGATGGATTCCCAGGGGAATTCTACCAGACATTTAGAAAAGAGTTAATATCTATTCTCTAACTGGTCCAGAAAATAGAAATGGAAGGAAACCTTCCAAACTCACTCTATGAAGCCAGTATTACCTTGATTCCAAAATGAGACAAAGACCCAACTAAAAAGGGGAATTACAGTACAATATCTCTGAAGAACATGGATGTAAAAATTCTCAAAAAGATACTGGCAAATTGAATCTAACAGTACATTAAAAGAATTAGTCACTGTGATCAAGTGAGATTTATTCCTAGGCTGCATGGCTGGTTCAATATTTGCAAATCAATCAACGTAATACACCACATTAATAAAAGAAAGTATAAAAAACCATATGACCCTGTCAATCAGTGCAGAAGAAGCATTTGGCAAAATACAACATCCATTCCTGATTTTTTAAGAACCTCATAAAAGTAGGGATAGATGGAACATAACTCAACATCACGGAGGCCGTATACGAAAGACCCACAGCTAATAACACCCTCAATGGAGAAAACTGAAAGACTTGTCCCTATGGTCTGGAACAAGTCAAGGATGTTCACTGCCACAATTACTATTTAACATAGTCCTGGAAGTCTTAGCCTCAGCAATCAGACAACAAAAAGAAATAAAAGGAATCTCAATCAGCAAGCAAGCAGATTTTCACTATTTGCAGACAACGTGATACTCTATGTAGACAACCCAAACAATTCAACCAAAAAATTGCTAGAACAAATATATGAATTCAGCAAAGACACAGAGTATAAAATCAACATTCAAAAATCTGTTGCATTTCTATATATCAATAACAAAGCAGTAGAAAAAGAAATCAAGAAATAGATCTCTTTGCAATTTCACCAAAAGCAATAAGGTACCTAGGAATTAACCTAACTAAAGAGGTAAAATATCTATACTCTGAAAATTATACAACACTTTTTAAAGAAATTAAAGAGGACACAGGGAAATTGAAAAGCATCCCATGCTGATTGTTTGGAAGAACAAACATTGTTAATATGTCTAAACTACCCAAAGTAATATACAAATTTAATGCATTCCCTATCAAAATACCACCAGTAATTTTCACAGAGATATAACAAACAATCCTAAAATTTTTATGGAACCACAGAAGACCCTGATACCCCACCCCCCGCAAAAAAAAGACCACAAAGCAATCCTGAAAAATAAAAATAAAATTGGAGGCCTCATGACTTAGGATTTAAAGCTATACTACAAAGCTGCAGTCATCAAGACACCATAGTACTGGCACAAAATCAGACACATAGATCATGGAACAGAATAGAAAACCCAGAAATGGACCCAAAACTATGTGGTCACCTAATCGTTGACAAAGCAGGAAAGAATCTCAGATGGAAAAAAAATTATCTTTTCAACAAATGGTGCTGAGAATATTGGATGGCCATATGAAGAATGAAACTGGACCACTTTCTTGCACCGTACTGAAAGATAAACTCAAAATGAATGGAAGAGCTGGATGTAAGACAGGAAACCATCCAAATCCTAGAGGAGAACACAGGCAGTAACCTTTTGGAACTCTGACAGAGCAACGTCTTACAGGACACATCACTGAAGGCAAGGGAAACAAAAGCAACATAAACTATTGGGACTTCATCAAGATAAAATCTTCTGCACAGCATAGCAAACTTTACCAACAGTAAAAGGTAGCTTATGGAATGGGAGAAGATATTTTCCCATGACATATCTGATAAAGGGTTAGTATCCAACGTTAATAAAGAACTGATCAAACTAAACACACCCAAAACAAAAAAGACAGTTAAAAAAATGGGAAGAAGACATGAATACACACTTTTCCAAAGAAGATATCCAGATGGCTAACAGACACTTAAAAGATGCTCAACACCACTCAACATTATGGAAACACAAATCAAAATTCGGATAAGACATTATCTCACACCTGTCCAAATGTCAAAATCTAACAACACAAGGAACGAAAGATGTTGGAGGGATGTGGAGAAAGAGGGAACCCTCTTGCACTATTGGTAAAAATGCAAACATGTACAACCACTCAGAAGAAAAGTATGCAGGTTCCTCAGAAAACTGAAATTAGAACATACCTAGGATCCAGGAAAGGATACAAAAACTCAGATTTGAAGTGGTAAAAGCACCCCAATGTTTGTAGCAGCATTATATGGAGAGCGTTCAAATGTCCCTCCATAGAAGAATGGATACAGAAGATGTGGTATATGCTATTGCTCAACATAGTATTGGAAGTCCTAGCCTTAGTAATCAGACAACAAAAAGAAATAAAAGGCATAAAAATTAGCAAAGCGGAAGTCAAACGTTCACTTTTCACAGATGACATGATACCCTATCTGGAAAACCCAAAAGATTTCAAAAAAAAAAAAAAAAACTGCTAGAACTGATACGTGAATTCAGCAAAGTCTCAGGATATAAAATCAGCTTACAGAAGCCTATTGTATCACTATACACCAATAACGATGCAGCAGAAATAAATCAATAAATTGATCTCATTTATAATTGCATGAAAACCATAAGATACTTAGGAATAAACCTAACCAAAGAGGTAAAACATCCATACCCTGAAAACTATAGAAAGCTTAGGAAAGAAATTGAAGAAGATGCAAAGAAATGGAAAAACATTCCCTGCTCATAGATTGGAAGAACAAATATTATTAAAATGTCTCTACTACCCCAAACAACCCACACATTCAATGCAATCCCTATCAAAATAACACCAGCATTCTTCGCAGAGCTAGAACAAACAATTCTAAAATTTGAGTGGAACCAGAAAAGACCTCAAATAGACAAAGTAATGTTGAAAAAGAACACCAAAGCTGGAGGCATCACAATTCAGGATTTTAAGCTGTATTACAAAGTTATACTCATCAAGACAGTATGGTACTAGCATAAAAACAGACACATAGATCAATGGGACAAAATAGAGAATTAATAAATGGACCCACAAGTGTATGGCCAACTAATCTTCAATAAACAGGAAAGAATATCCAATGGATAAAAGACAGTCTCTTTAACAAATGGTGTTGGGAAAACTAGAGAGTGACATGCAGAAGAATAAACCTGGATCATTTTCTTACACCATACACAAAAATTAATTCAAAATGGAATAAAGATATTAATATGAGATGGGACTATCAAAATCCTATAGGGGAAAACAGCAGCGACCTCTTTGACCTTAGCCACAGAAACTTCTTACTAGGCATATCTCCAGATTCAAAGGAGATAAAGGCATAAATAAACAATTGGGACCTCATCAAGATAAAAATCTGCACAGTGAAGGAAACAATCAGCAAAATTAAAAGGCAACCAATGGAATGGGAGCAGATATTTGCAAATGACATATCAGATAAAAGTTTAGTATCCAAAATCCATAAAGAATTTATCAAATTCAATACCCGGAAAACAAATAATCCAGTGAAGAAATGGACAGAAGACATGAATAGACACTTTTGCACAGAAGACATCTAGATGGCTAACAGTCACATGAAAAGATGATCAACATCATTCATTATCAAAGAAATACAAATCAAAACCACAATGAGATACCACCTCCCACCTGTTCAGAATGGCTAACATTAACAACTTAGGACACAACAGAAACTGGCAAAGATGCAGAGAACAGGAAACCATTTTGCACTGCTGGTGGGAATGCAAAATGGCGCAGTCTCTCTGGAGAACAGTGTGGAGGTTCCTCAAAAAACTGAAAATAGAACCACCATACAACCCAACAATTGTACTACTAGGTATTTATCCAATGGATACAAAAATGCTGATTCTAAGGGGTATATGCACCCTAATATTTTTAGCAGCACTATCAACAATAGCCATATTGTGGAAAAAGCCCAAATATCCATCCACTGATAAGTGGATAAAGATGAGGTGGTATATATATATATATACATATATATGTGTATATATATGTATATATGTATACACACACACAATGGAATACTACATTGGGATCAAAAAGAATGAAATCTTGCCATTTGCAACAACATGGATGGAACTAAAGTATAATATGTTACATAAAATTAGAAAAACATATCATATGATTTCACCCATATGTGGAATTTAAAAAACAGATGAACAAAGGGGAAGGGAAGGGAAAATAAGATTAAAATAGAGGAAGCAAATCATAAGATACACTTTTTAAAAATTTTTTAACGTTTTTATTTATTTTTGAGAGAAAAAGAGAGATAGAGCATGAGCATGGGAGGGGCAGAGAGAAGGGGAGACACAGAATCTGAAGCAGGCTCCAGGCCCTGAGCTGTCAGCACAGAGCCCATTGCAGGGCTTGAACTCACAAACTGCCAGATCATGACCCGAGCCTAAGTCGGATGCCCAACCGACTGAGCCACCCAAGCGCTCCATAAGATACTCTTAAATACAGAGAACAAATTGAGGGTCGCTGTGAGATGTGTCAGGGGATGGGCTAAATGGGTGATGGACATTAAGGTGGGCAGTTGCTGAGATGAGCAGTGGGTGTTATATATAAGTGACGAATCACAGGTTCTACTCAGGAAACCAATACTACACTGTAGGTTAACTACCTTGAATTTAAATACATTTTAAAAAGATTATATATATGTATGTATACACACACACACACACACACATATATATATATACATGTATATATACACACACACATACACACATAATGTATGTGTGTGTATATGTGTATATATATGTGTGTGTGTGTGTATATATATATATATATATAAATATATAAATGAATGAAATATTACTAAGCTATCAAAAAGAATGAAATCTTGGGGCATCTGGGTGGCTCAGTCGGTTGAGCATCCGAATTTGGCTCAGGTCATGATCTCGCAGTCTGTGAGTTCAAGCCCAGTGTTGGGCTCTGTGCTGACAGATCAGAGCCTGGAGCCTGCTTCAGATTCTGTGTCTCCCTCTCTCTCTGCCCCTCCCTCACTCATGCTCAGTCTTTCTCTGTCAAAAATAAATAAACATTAAAAAAAATTAAAAAAAAAAGAATGAAATCTTGCCAGTTTCAATGACATGGACAGAACTAGAATGTATTATGCTAATAGAAGGAAGTCAATCAGAGAAATACAATTACTATATTATTTCATGATATGTGGAATTTAAGACGCAAAATAGAGGAACATATAGTAAGGAGGGAAGGGAAGAAAGGGGAATAAACCACAGGAAACTCGTAAAGATGAGCAAAAACTGAGGGTTCATGGGAAGTGGTGGGCAGGAAATGGGCTAGATGTGTGACGGGTATTAAAGAAGGCACTTGTGATGAGTATTAGGTGTTGTATGTAAATAATTAGTCATCAAATTCTATTCCTGAACCAACATTGCACTGTATGTTAAGTAACTATAATTTAGATTTAAAAAATGAATTTTTGCGTGTATGTTCAGCAAAAGTATTGTCCTGTAGTTCTCTCCCCCACCCCTTTCTCTCTTTGTTTGTGGTGTCTTTATCTGGTTTGGGTATCAGAGTAATTCTGGCCTCATAGAACAAACTTGGAGATTGTTGTCCTCTTCTCTCTTTTTTTTGGAATAGTTTGGGAAGAATAGGCAGTAACTCTTTTTCAATGCTTGGTGGAACTGACCTCTGAAGCCACCTGTTGCTGGACTTTCGTTGGTTGGGAATATTTTCATTACTGATTCAGTTTCATCACTAATAGTCAACCTTTTCAAAATTCAATTTCTTCCCAATTTGATTTTGGGAGTTTTTATGTTTTTATTAAATTATGTACTTCTTCTAAGTTGTCCAATTTTTTGGTATATGATTTTTCATAATCTCTCAAGATCCCTTGTTTTTCTATATTGTTGGTTAACTTTTCTCCCCCTATGTTTATAATTTTGTTTGTTTGAATCATCTTTTTTTCTTTTTGATGAGTCTGACTACAGGTTTATCAATATTGTTAATTTTTCAAAGAATTAGCTCCTGTTTTCATTGATATGTTCTATTGTTTTTATTACATTCTCTTTCATTTATTTCTGCTCTTATATTTATTATTTTCTTCATTCTTCTGGTGTCAAGTTTTCTTTATTCTTCTCCTCTTAGCTTCTTTAGGTGTTAAGTTTCATTTGATTTTTTAAGATTTGTCTTCTTTTATGATGTAGGCCTATATTGCTATGTACTTTCCTCTTAGAATAGCCTTTGCTGCATACCAAATTGTTTGAAGGAAGATATTTTCAATTTCATTTATTTCCAAGTATTTTTTATTTCCTCTTTGATTTCTGTTTTTAAAATTTTTATTTAATTATTTTTTTAAATTTATATCCAAGTTAGTTAACATATAGTGCAACAACAATTTCAGGAGTAGATTCCTCAATGCCCCTGAACCATTTACCCATCCCCCTGTCTCACAACCCCTCTAGTTACCCTATATTTGTTCTCCATATTTAAGAGACTCTTAGGTTTTGGTCCCCCTCCCTGTTTTTATATTATTTTTGCTTCCTTTCCTTTATGTTCATCTGTTGAATCTTAAAGTCCTCATATTAGTGAAGTCATATGATATTTGTCTTTCTCTGACTAATTTCGCTTATCATACTACCCTCTAGTTCCATCCACATAGTTGCAAATGGCAAGATTTCATTCTTTTTGATTGCCGAGTAATACTCCATTATATATATATATATATATATATATATATATATATATATATACACCCAATCGTCTTTAATCATTCATCCACTGATGGACTTTTGGGCTCTTTCCATACTTTGGCTATTTTTGATAGTGCTGCTATAAACATTGGGGTGCATGTGCCCCTTTGAAACAGCATACCTGTATCCCTTGGATAGATACCTAGTAGTGCAATTGCTGGGTCATAGGGTAGTTCTATTTTTAGAGGAACCTCCATACTGTTTTCTAGAGTGGCTTAACCAGTTAGCATTCCCACTAGCAGTGCAAGAGTTTCTCTTCCTCCACATCCTCATCAACATCTGTTGTTGCCTGAGTTGTTAATGTTAGCCATTCTGAACAGGTGGGAGGTGGTATCTCATTGTGGTTTTGATTTGTATTTCCCTGATGAGGAGTGATGTTGAGCATTTTTTCATGTGTCGGTTGGCCATCTGGATGTCTTCCTTGGAGAAGTGTCTATTCATGTCTTTTGCCCATTTCTTCACTGGATTATTTGTTCTTTGGGTGTTGAGTTTGATAAGTTCTTTATATATTTTGGATACTAACCCTCCATCTGATATATCGTTTGCAAATATCGTCTCCCATTCTATCGGTTGCCTTTTAGTTTTCCTGATTATTTCCTTTGCTGTGCAGAAGCTTTTTATTTTGGTGAGGTCCCAATAGTTCACTTTGTCTTCGGTTTCCCTTGCCTCTGGAGACTTGTTGAGTAAGAAGTTGCGGTGGCCAAGGTCAAAGAGGTTTTGGCCTGCTTTTCTTCAAGGATTTTGATGGCTTCCTGTCTTACCTTTAGGTCTTTCTTCCATTTTGAGTTTATTTTTGTATATGGGGTAAGAATGTGGTCCAGGTTCATTTTCCTGCATTTCGCTGTCCAGTTTTCCCATCACCCTTTGCTGAAGAGACTGTCTTTATTCCATTGGATATTATTTCCTGCTTTGTCAAAAATTAGTTGCTATACGTTTGTGTGTCCATTTCTGGGTTCTCTATCCTGTTCCATTGATCTATTTGTCTTTTTTTGTGCCAGTACCATCCTGTCTTGATAATTACAGCTTTGTAAAACAGCTTGAAGCCTGGGATTCTGATGCCTCCAGCTTTGGTTTTGTTTTTCAAGATTGCTTTGGCTATTCAGGGTCTTTTCTGCTTCCATACAGACTTTACAATTGTTTGTTCTAGCTCTGTGTAGAATTCTGGTGTTATTTTGATGGGTATTGCATTGAATATATAGATTGCTTTGGGTAGTACTGACATTTTCACAATACTTTTTCTTCCTATCCAGGAGCATGGAATCTTTTTCCATTTTTTTGTGTCTTCTTCAATTTCTTTCATAAGCTTTCTATAGTTTTCAGTGTATAGATATTTCACCCCTTTGGTTAGATTTATTCCTAGGTATTTTATGTTTTTTTTTGTGCAGTTGTAAATGAGATTGATTCCTTGATTCCTCCTTCTGTTGCTTCATTGTTGGTGTATCGGAATGCAACCGATTTCTGTGCATTGATTTTATATCCTGCCACTTTGCTGAATTCATGGGTAAGTTCTAGCAGATTTTTGGTGGAATCTTTTGGTTTTTCCATATAGATAGAATATCATGTCATCTGCGAAGAGTGAAAGTTTGACCTCTTCTTGGCTGATTTGGATGCCTTTTATATCTTATTGTTGTGTGGTTGCTGAGGCTAAGACTTCCAATAGTATGTTGAATAACAGTGGTGAGAGTGGACATCCCTGTTTCCTGACCATAGAGGTAAAGCTCTCAGTTTTTCCCCATTGAGGATGATACTGGCGTTGTGTTATTCATATATGGCTTTTATGATCTCGAGGTATGATCTTTCTATCCCTATTTTCTTGAGGGTTTTTATCGACAAAGGATGCTGTATTTTGTCAAATGCTTTCTCTGCATCTATTGAGAGCATCATGTGGTTCTTGTCCTTTCTTTTGTTGATGTGATGAATCACATTGATTTTTATGTGTGTGGATATTGAACCAGCCCTGCATCCCAGGTATAAATCCCACTTGATCATAGTGAATATTTTTTTAAATATATTGTTGGATCCAGTTGGCTAATATCTTGTTGAGGATTTTTGCATCCATGTTCATCAGGGAGATTGGTCTATAGTTCTCCTTTTTAATGGGGTCTTTGTCTGGTTTTGGAACGAAGGTAATGCTGGCTTCATACAAAAAGAGTTTGGGAGTTTTCCTTCCATTTCTGTTTTTGGAGCAGCTTCAAGAGAATAGTGTTAATTAACTCTTCCCAAATGTTTGATAGAACTCCCCTGGAAAGCCATCTGGCCTGGGACTCTTGTTTTTTGGGAGATTTTTCATTACTAATTTGATTTCCTTACTGGTTATGGGTCTGTTCAAATTTTCTATTTCTTCCTGTTTCAGTTTTATTAGTGTATATGTTTCTAGGAGTTTGTCCATTTCTTGCATATTGCCCATTTACTGGCATATAATTGCTCATAATATTCTGTTTTTAATGTTTTAATTTCTGCCTTGTTGGTTGTGATCTATCCTCTCTCATTCTTGAATTCATTTATTTTGGCCCTTTCCTTTTTCTTTTTGATCAAACTGGCTAGTGGTTTATCAATTTTGTTAATTCTTTCAAAAAGCCAGCTCCTGGTTTCATTGATCTGTTCTACTGTTTTTGTTTTGTTTTGTTTTGTTTTGTTTTGTTTTGTTGGTTTTGATAGCATTGATTTCTGCTCTAATCTTTATTATTTCTTGTCTTCTGCTGGTTTTGGATTTTATTTTCTGTTCTTTTTCCAGCTCTTTAAGGTGTAAGTTAGGTTGTGTATCTGAGATCTTTATTCCTTCTTTAAGAAGTGCCAGATTGCTATATACATCCCTCTTATGACTGTCTTTGCTGTGTCCCAGAGGTTTTGGGCTGTGGTGTTGTCATTTTCATTGGCTTCCATGTACTTTTCAATTTCCTCTTTAACTTTTTGGTTAGCCCATTTGTTCTTTAGTAGGATGTTCTTAGTCTCCAAATCTTTGTTACATTTGCAAATGTTTTCTCACGGTTGATTTCAACATTCATAGCATTGTGGTCTGAAAATATGCACTGTGTGATCTTGATCTTTTTGCAATTGGAGGCATGATTTATGTTCCAGTATGTGATCTATTCTGGAGAACATTGCATGTGCGCTAGAGAAGAATGTATATTCCGCTGCTTTAAAATGAAATATTGGGAACATATCTGTTAAGTCCATCTGGTCCAGTGTGTCATTCAAAGCCATTGTTTCCTTGTTAATTTTCTGTTTAGATGATCTGTACATTGCTGTAACTGGGGTGATGAAGTCCCTTACTATTGTGGTATTATTATCAATGATTTTCTTTATGTTTGTGATTAATTGATATATATATTTGGGTTTCCACATTTGGAGCATAATTGTTTACAATTGTTAGGTCTTCCTGGTGGATAGACCCCTTAATTATGATATAATGCCCTTCTTCATCTCTTGTTACAGTCTTTATTTTAAAGTCTAGATTGTCTGATATATGCATGGGTACTCTGGCTTTCTTTCATCAACCATTATCATGATAGATGGTTCTCCATCCCCTTACTTTCAATCTGAAGGTGTCTTTAGGTCTAAAGTGGGTCTCTTGTAAACAGCGTATAGATGGATCTTGTTTTCTTATCCATTCTGTTACCCTATGTCTTGATTGGAGCATTTAGTCCATTGATGAGTGAGTACTGAAATATATTAGTTTATTGTCATTATGTTTCTTGTAGAGTTTGAGTTTCTGGTGATGTTCTCTGGTCCTTTCTAGTCTTTTTTTGCTTTTGGTCTTTCTTTCTTTCTCTCTCTTTTTCTTTCTTTCTTTCTGTTTTTACCTTTTCTCTCCTGAGAGAGTCCCCCTTAAAATCTTGTAGGGCTGGTTTAGTGGTCATGAAGTCCTTTTATTTTTCTTTGTCTGGGAAACTTAATCTCTCCTTCTATTTTGAATGACAGCCTTCTGGATAAAGAATTCTTGACTGCACATTTTTTCTGATTCAGCACATTGAATATATCCTGCCAGTCCTTTCTGGCCTGCCAAGTTTCTGTGGATAGGTCTACTGCAAACCTGATCTGTCTTCCCTTATAGGTTAAGGACTTTTTTTCCTTTGCTGCTTTCATGATTCTCTCCTTGCCTGAGTATTTTGTGAATTTGACTATACTATGTCTGGTTGATGATCGTTTTTTGTTGAATCTTATGGGAGTCCTCTGTGCTTCCTGGATTTTAATGTCTGTGTCTTTCCCCAGGTTAGAAAATTTTTCTGCTATGATTTGCTCACATAAACCTTCTACCCCTTTTTACCTCTCTTCATCTTCTGGAACCCCTATGATTCTGATGTTCCTTTCTCACTGATTTCTCTAATTCTTAAATCATGCTTTTTTGCCTTAGTCCCCCTCTTTTTTCTGCTTCATTATTCTCCGTAAGTTTGTCCTCTATATTGCTGATTCTCTGCTATGCCTCATCCATCCTTGCTGCCGTGGGCATCCATTCAATATTTCAGCTCCGTTATAACCTTTATTATTTCATCCTGACTAGCTTTTACTTCTTTTATCTCTGCAGAGGGATTCTAATTTTTTTTTTACCCCAGCTAGTGTTCTTATTATTATGATTCTAAATTCTGGTTCAGACATCTTGCTTGTATCTCTGTTGATTAAGTCCCTGGTTGTCGTTTCTTCCTGCTCTTTCTTTTGGTGTGAATTCCTTTGTTTCAACATTTTGAAGGATGAAAAGGAATTAATAAGTTAAAAAAATAAAATTAAAAAATTAAAAACAAGACATACACACACAAAATCAAATAAATGATGTTAGATCCTAAGTGTGTTTTGGTCTGGTTATTGAAAGGGGCTTGATAGATTTGAGAGAAATCTCACAAAACACACAAAAAAAGAGAGAAAAAAAGGAAAACTATGAAAAACTAGAAAAAAAGGAAAACGTTTGGAAATTTGAGAAAATGAATAAAATGAAATAGAATAAAATGAAATGATGGAAGTAAAATAGAATTTGGAAAAGTTACAGAAAAGGAAAAAATAGAAAAAATAAACAAAATATTTTTAATAAAAATTGAAAATAAAAATAATTTTTTCTCTTTCTGTATTGAAGAAAAAAGAATAGGAACGAAAAAGAAAAAAAAAAAAGATAATGGAATAGATGGATCAGTGATGAGTGAAGTACCATTGAAATTATATCGTTTTCCCCTAGAAGTCAAACTATGAAGCACTCTTTAGAGTCTGTAAACTAAACAGGCATAGAGATTTTGGTGTTCCTGAAGAGTGAGGTTGGCTCCTTTGGGTGGGGCTTAGTGTAGCAGCTCCATTCTCCACTAGATGGCGCTGCTTGGCTTATTGGGGTCAATTGTTGTGGAGCTTGTAGGTGTGTATGTGTATGTGGGGGAGGGGTGAAAATGGCATCACCCAGCCACCTGGTCTCTAGTATCAGAACTCTGTTCTCCCCAATCAGCAATTGTGCACCCATCCTTTTTCTTTGGCTTCCATCCACTCCCTGCTTTTACACTGTGACCAAGCTGTCAAGTGGCCAGGCAGCACCTGCCTCCTGAGTTTTATCTCAGATGCAGCTGTGTTTCCTGACCCCTCACTTCTGAGGGACTGTGGCTTTGACCCTCTCAGATCCTCAGGGGGATGGTCTCACCCAGGAAGGGTATCACCGAGTAATGGCCGGCTGCACCCAGGAATGTTCTTGGGACTGTGCTGCTGACAATGCCCAGAGATTGCAGCTGGCTGCCAGCCCACCCCAGAAAAAGTTCATGTGATTATGTAGCAACAACGTTTCAAGGATTATGGAAAATCACAACACACATCTGGCACCAGGCTTCACCCTTAACGACCTTGTTCCAGCACCAGTGAATATGGTTGTTCTCTGGGGTCTGCTGGGACTGGGTAGCCACACAGCTTCTACCAAATGCCTTGCAGCAGTGGAACCGCTTCTCCCTGTGCGGTCCGAGGACCTCCTGGACCCCACTCTCCTCCTGGGGATTCGATCTTCCTATCAGAGCAATGCCAGGTAGTGAACTGCAGAGTTTCAGACTCTGCTCTCCCCCTGTTTATAGAGTCTTAATGTAATTTAAACCCTCTCCTTTCTCACTTTTTATTTCTGTCCCTGTGGCTGTTTCCATTTTCCACTTTCCCCCCAGCTGCTTTTGGGGGGGGTGCTTTTCCCGTACTCTCCCCCCTTTTCTCTGTCCTCTCTCCACAAGGAAAAACAGTTCTCTGCCCTCCGCAGCTTCTCTCTCCCCATGTTCACCTCTCTGTGCTGTGTACCTGCTGAGTTCTGTGGTTCAGGTTGTGCAGATTGTTGTGTTAATCCTCAAATCAGGTTTTGAGGTGTGCAAGATGGTTTAGTGTTGATTGATCTGGCTGTATTTCATGGACACGAGATGCAAAAAAAAAACAAAAACAAAAAAAACCTTCCATGCTGTTCTGCTATCTTGGCTCCTCCTCCTACTTTGATTTCTTCATTGACCCATTCATTGCTTAGTAGCATGTTATTTAAGCACAAGTTTTTGTGGTTTTCCAGATTTTTTCTTGTGGTTGATTTCTTGCTTTATAGTGTTATGGCAGAAAAGATGCATGGCATAACTGCAATCATTTTTAGTTCGTTGAGATTTGTTTTGTGGCCTAATGTGTGATCAATTCAGGAGAATGTTCCCTGTGCACTTGAAAAGAATGTGTATGCATGCTGCTGTGTTAGGATGTTACGTTTTGAAAATATCTGTTAAATCCATCTGGTCTAATAGTCATTCAAGACGATTCTTTCCTTGTTGATTTTCTGTTTGGATGATCTATTTATTGACATAAGTGGGGTGTTTAACTCCCCTACTATTTCATATTACTATGGATTAGGTTTTTTTTGTGTTTGTTATTAACTGCTTTATGTATTTGCGTGCTCCCATGCTGGGTGCATAAATATTTACATTTTTCATATCTTCTTGTTGACTTGTTCCCTGTGTGATTATGTAGTGTTCTTATATGTCTCTTGCTACAGTCTTTGTTTTAAAGTTTATTTTGTCTGGTATAAGTATTCCTATCCCAGGTCTCTTGATACTTCCATTTGCATGATAAATTCTTTTCCATCCCTTCACTTTCCATCCACATGTGCCTTTAGTCTGAAATGTGTCTTTTGAAGGCAGCATATAAATGAGTCTTTTTTTAAAATACATTCTTTCACCCCATGTCTTATTTTTGAGTATTTATTCCATTTACATTAAAAGTAATTATTGATAGATATATATTTATTGCCACTTTGTTACTTGTTTTATGGTTGTTTTTATAATTCTCTGTTCCTTTCTTCCCTTCCTGACTTCTCTCATGATTAGTTGCCTTTCTTTAGTGATATATTTTGATTCCTTTTTTTTCAGGTCTATTGCTGGTTTTTGATTTGTGGTTACTACTAGGTTTGTATATAATATCTTCTGTATATAGCAATCCATATTAAGTTGATGGTTGCCATTATTTACTCCTCCCCCTCCACACCATTTAGGTATATTTTATTGTACATTGTCTCCTTTTAATTTGTAAGTTCCTTGACTGACTTATACAGGTATATTTATTTTTACTACATTTGTGTTTTCTTTTTTTTTTTTTTACTCTTATTTTTGGTCTTTCCTTTCTACTCAAAAGTTCTCTTTAACATTTCTTATAGGGTTAGTTTAGTTGTCAAGAACTCCATTATCTTTGTCTAGGAAACTTTTTATCTCTCCTTCTATTCTGAATGATAGCTTTGCTGGGTAGGTTATTCTTGGTTGCATTTTTTTTCTTTCAGCACTTTCACTATATCATAACACTCCCTTCTGAGCTGCAGTTTCTACTAAAAAAATTTACTATTGACCTTATGTGGTTTTCCTTGTATATGATTGTTTTCATTTCTCTTGCTGCTTTTGAAATTCTCTTTTTATCACTGTTTTTTGCCATAATAATTACTGTGTGTCTTGTGGAACTCCTTGGGTTCTTTTCCTTGGGGGATATCTGTGTTTCCTGGATCTGGATTTCTATTTCTTTCTCCAGATTCAGAACATTTTCAGCTATTATTTCTTCAAATAATTTTTTTTGCCACATTCTCTCTCTCTTCTTCTGAGCCATGTAGTATGCTTGATTGTGTCAACAAGTTCCCTATGTCTGTTCTCATTTTCTGTAACATTTTTTTCTCTTACCTGCTCAGCTTCATTACTTTTCATTACTATGTCTTCCATGTCACTGATTCATTCTGTTTCTTCTAGCTTACTATTTATTCCATCTGGTGCATTTTTAATTTCCTTTATTTTGTTCTTCATCTCTTTTTAATCTTTCTTTCAAGGGTCTCACTGATGTCATCCACTCTTTTCTCAAGACCAGTAAGTATCTTTATGGCTATTACTTTACATTCTCTGTCTGGTATATTAATTTTCTGTATTTTGCTTATGTCTTTGCTGTGATTTTTCCCTATTCTTTCATTTGGGACATATTCCTCTCCTCAATAGTTAGTCTAACTCTCTGTGTCTGTTTTCTTGTGTTAGGAAAGTCTGGTATATCTCCTGCTCTTAAAAGTAGGACTTTTATGAAAAAGAGGTCCTATAGTTCTTAGCAGTGCAACATCCTCTGTTCACCAGAACCTGGTACTTCAGGATGTCTCCTATGTGTGTTGTGTGCACTCTAGTGTTGTGGCTGAGTCACACTTGTCTTTCATCCACTCATCTGCAATAGTTCTTTTGCCTGATGTTGGCAGGGTTTGGTCTCTTTGTTCTTACTGGGTTCATCTGGAGCTGCCTTGAACTTGAGTTTGCCCACACAGTCATTTGCCAGAGCTGTGTGGCAGACTACAAACTGCAGACTGCTCTCCCTGTGTTGTGCTCTGAGAAGTTTGTGTGTGTGTGCGTGCGTGTGTGTGTGTGCTGTTCCTGCATTCAAACTAGATGTCTACCCCCAGCCCAATGCTGAAGCCACAATCTAATGGGTTTGTGTGGTTACCTACCCATCCCCGTCAGGCATGAGTCACTTTGGAGTGGTGCTGGAACTTGTTGAGGCACCTGTTGAGGTGCTGGCACCTGTTGAGGCCTATGGATGACCTCTAATGCTGGTGTGTCCTATGGGGTGGGAGAATATGTGGGTGGTTTCTGTGGTGTTAGCAAATTTTTTTGGGATCTGCTGTATGACAGACCCTGTAGCCACTTATGAGAACTCCTGTTGTGGCCAGTTTGGAGGCAGTAAGTCCACAGTAGAAGGTGTTGAACCACACTGTCATCAGGCTAGGTGGAGAGTGTTCAGGGTGGGCTGGTTCTTGTAGCCCTCTGTGTATCCAGGCTCAGGGCAGAGGAGGGAAATAGCACCCATCAGCACTTTTGGTTTTCAAGAAGTCTCCTAAAAATCCCTGCTCCTCCAGTACATGTTCTGGGATTAGTTAATAAATATTAATGTATTTTCCAGGCACAATTCAAGCTGCTGCTTCTATCCTGTATCTTGGCGGGGCTGTTTGTTATGCTATCATTTAAAGGCAGATTGGGGCGCCTGGGTGGCTCAGTCGGATAAGCAGCCGACTTCAGCTCGGGTCATGATCTCACAGTCCGTGAGTTCGAGCCCTGCGTTGGGCTCTGTGCTGACAGCTCAGAGCCTGGAGCCTATTTCAGATTCTGTGTCTCCCTCTCTCTGACCCTCCCCCATTCATGCTCTGTCTCTCTCTGTCTCAAAAATAAATAAACGTTAAAAAAAAATAAAGGCAGAGACTCATCTCTCTAATGCCCTCCAGTTCTCCCAGAGAAAACCCCATTGATCTTTACATTTCCAGATGTTAAGTCTCACTGATTCCAAGGACTCATGAAATTAACCCTCTCTGTTTTCAAAGCCAAATGTTATGGAGATTTGTCTTCCCCATATGGATCTCTTGTGATTGTGATGCCTGGTGTGGGACCTACTCCCCTTCCTTCTTCATGGCTGCAGTATCTCTCCTTTCTGCTGATAGTCTCATGGGAAAATAGAACAGTTTGGTTTCTGACTGCATTTTCACCTTTCTTACCCTTTTCAGTGTGGCCTGTCCTCTATATTTAGCTGTGGAGAGAATATTCTGCTAGCTTTGGGGTCATTTTTTGGGTTATTTACACTGATGTGGTTGTTACCTTGGAGTAAGTTGTCCATTTGACAAGTTGAACTTAGAAGCCTCCTACTCCACCATCTTCCCACAATGCTTGAGTTGTAAGATGAATTGTGTGTGTGTGTGTGTGTGTGTGTGTGTATCCTTGGTATCAGATCCTTTCATACATATGATTTGACAGTGCTTACTCCCATTCTGTGGCTTGCCTTTTCATCCTCTTGACAGTGTACTTTAATGTACAAATTTTTTTAATATTGGTGAAATCTAATTTGTACATTTTTTCTTATCTTTTAAGTTTTACTCATATTAAAAAAATTCTAAAATCAAGGTCATGCAAATTTACATCTTTGTATCCATGTAAGAATGGTATAGTTTTAGCTTTTCTATTTGAGTCTTTTTTCCATTTTACGTTCGGTTTCTTCATAGTATGATGAGGGCCCAACTAGAGTTGATATTTACATGTTGATATCCTAATGTCTTAGTACTATTATTGAAATATTCATTCACCTACATTATTCACTTGCCATTGAATGGTCTTGGCACGTTTGAAGGTTATTAATTAACCCTAGACATGTTAGATTATTTCTGGGCTCCAATTCTATTTCATTGATGTATATGTCTGCCTTATGCAGCAGCATACTGTATGAATTGAACTTTATACTATGTTTTCAATTAGGAAAATGTGAATTTTCAGAATATTTTTCCAATTTTTTGACTTTTTAAATATATATATATATATATATATATATCACTTTAAATTTTATTTAAATCGAAGTCAGTTTACATATAGTATAATTGTTTCAAGAGTAGAATTTAGTGATTCATCACTTACATATAAAACCCAGTGTTCATCCAAACAAGTGCCCTTCTTACTGCCCATCACCCATTTAGTCCATCCCCCCACCAACACCCCTCCAGAAACCCTCGGTTTGTTATCTGTATTTAGTTTTTTTATGGTTGGCTTCAGTCTGTTTTTATCTTATTTTTCCTTCCCCTATGTTCATCGTTGACTTTTTCAAATTCCACATATGAGTGAAATCATATATCTGTCTTTCTCTGGCTGACTTATTTCGCTTAGCATAATTCCCTCCAGTTCCATCCACATGGTGCAAATGGCAAGATTTCATTATTTTCATTGCCAAGTATTAATCCATTGTGTGTGTGTGTGTGTGTGTGTGTGTGTGTATCACATCTTCTTAATCCATTCATCAGTTGATGGACAGTGGGCTCTGTCCATAATTTGTCTATTGTTGATAATGCTGCTATAAACATTGGAGTGTGTGCCCCTTCAAATCAGCATTTCTCTATCCTTTGGATAAATAAGCTAGTATTTCAATTGCTGGGTCATAGGGTAGGTCTATTTTTAATTTTTCAAGGAATCTCTATACTGTTCTCCAGAGTGGATGCACTAGTTTGCATTCCCACCAGCAGTGCAAAAGTTTTCCCCTTCTCCACATCCTTGCTAACATCTGTTGTTTCCTGAGTTGTTAATTTTAGTCATTCTGAGAGATGTGAGGTTTTGATTTGTGCTTTTGATTTGTATTTCCCTAATGATGAGTGATAGTGAGCACTTTTTCATGTGTCTATTAGCCATCTCGATGTCTTCTTTGGAAAAGTGTCTATTCATGTCTTTTGCCCATTTCTTCACTGGATTATTTGTATTTGGGGTGTTGAGTTTGATGTTTGTTATAGATTTTGGATACTATTTATCCAATATGTCATTTGCAAATATCTTTTCCCATTCTATTGGCTGCCTTTGAGTTTTGTTGATTGTTTCCTTCACTATGTGGAAGCTTTTAATCTTGATGAGGTCCCAAAAGTTCATTTTTGCTTTTATTTCCTTTGCCTCTGGAGACATGTCTAGCAAGAATTTGCTGAAGCCAAGGTCAAAGAGGTTGTTGCCTTTTCTCCTCTAGGATTTTGATGGTTTCCTTTCTCACATTTAAGTCTTTCATCCATTCTGGGTTTATTTTTGTGTATGGTGTAAGGAAGCAGTCCAGGTTCATTCTACATGTCGCTGTTCAATTTTCCCAACATCATTTGCTAAACAGACTATTGTTTTTCCATTGGATACTCTATCCTCCTTTGTCGAAGATTAGTTGGCCATACATTTGTGGTTTTATTTCTGCACTCTCTATTTTGTTCCATTGATCTGTGTGTCTGTTTTTGTGCCAGTACCATACTGTCTTGAAGAATATAGCATTGTCATACAGCTTAAAGTCTGAAATTGTGATGCCTCCAGCTTTGGTGTTCTTTTTCAATATTACTTTGGCTATTTGCAGTCTTTTCTGGCTCCATACAAATTATAGAATTGTTTCTTCTACCTCTGCAAGGAATGCTGGTGTTATTTTATAAGTATCGCATTGAATGTGTAGGTTGCTTTGGGTAGTATCGACATTTTAACAATATTTATTCTTCCAATCCATGAGCATGGAATGTTTTTCCATTTTTCTTCCTTCTTCAAATTCTTTCCTAAGCTTTCTATAGTTTTCTCGTACATATATTTTAATTCTTTGGTTAGGTTTATTTCTAAGGATTTTATAGTGTTCGGTGCAATTGTAAATAGGATTGATTCCTTGATTTTCTTTCTGCTGCTTCATTATTGGTGTATGGAAATGCAACAGATTTCTATAGGTTGATTTTATATCCTGTGACTTTACTGTATTCATGTATCAACTCTAGCAGTTTTTTGGTGGCATCTTTCGAGTTTTCCATGTAGAGTATCATGTTGTCTGCAAAGCATAAAATTTTGACTACTTCCCTGGCGATTTGGATGCCTTTTATTTCTTTTTGTTGTTTGATTTCTGAGGCTAGGACTTCCAAGACTATGTTGAACAACAGTGGTGAGAGTGGACATCTCTGTCATGTTCCTGACCTGAGGGGGAAAGCTCTCAGTTTTTCCCCATTGAGGATGATATTAATGGTGGTTTTTTTTGTATGTGGCTTTTATGGTCCTCTGAATAGATGCAGAAAAAGCATTTGACAAAATACAGCATCCCTTCTTGATTTAAAAAAAAACACCCTCAAGAAAATAGGGACAGAAGGAACATACCTCAACTATTTATTTTTCTTGTTTTGGCCCTTAAGTCTTCCTACCCAATACCATAAGTAGTTGAGAATCACTTTTTCCATTTCTAAACAAAAGATTGTTGTCATGAAGTAATTTCTTTAATGTTATTGTGAATAGATTTCTTTTCATAACCTTGTTTCTGGATTTTTTATTGCTAATTCATAGATATTCACCTAATTATTGTGTGTTCATCTCATATTCTGCAGCTTTGCTCAATTGTTTAGTGCTTTTGTGTATTCTTGAGAGTTTTCTACATATAGGATCATGGCATCTGCAAACAGAGATAATTTCATTTATTCCATACCATTTGAATGCCTTTTATTATTTTTTCTCTCTTAAAAGCCATGGCTAGTCATTCAGGGCAATGTTGCATAGATGTGAAAGAGGATATATTTATGCTGCATCTTAGCAGAAAAATGTTCAGTTTTTCACAGGGTAATATTATGCCTGTGGATTTTTCATGTATTCCCTTGATCACATTGAGGAAATACACTTGCAATCCTAGCGTATTGAATTTTTTTATTATAAAATGATACTGGATTTTTCCAAGTTTTTTCTGTATCAATTTAGACATCCATGTGTCATTTCTTCTCTTCATTCTATTATAATGCATTCCATTGATACTTTTTTCTTGTATTTTGAACCACTTTTCTATTCCTAAAATGAATTACATGCAGTTATGATTAATAATTCTTTTAATGATAATGCTGCCGAATTTGATTTGCCATTACTTTGTTCAGGATTTTTGCATCTACATTCATCATATATATTGGTACAGTTTTCTTGTGATGTCGTTATCTGTTTATCACAGTATGGTGGGTTATAGAATAAGGTAATAAGTGTATTTACCTCTTATATTATTGTAATTGAGAAGAATTGATGTTAATTCTTCTTTGGTAGAATTTACCCATAAACCCATCTAATCCTGGATTTTTTTTCTTTTTGAGAGGTTCTTGGTTACTGATCTAATCTCCTTACTTGTAATAGGTATATTTACATGTTTATTTCTTCTTGACTCCTTTTTGATAGTCTATCTCTTTCTACAAATTTGGTCATTTCATCTAAGCTATCTAATTTGTTGTTAATATAATTATTCAAGGTTTTCTCATTATCCTTTTTATTTCTGTAAAGCTGTTAGTAATGTCCTCAGCTTCTTTTCTGATTTAACAATTTTAATCTTTCATTCTTAGTCTAGATAAGGTTTATCAATTTTTTAACTATTTTCAGAAAACAAACTATTGTTTTGCTGATTTTCTTTATCAACTTTTTCTCTTCTCTATGTTGTTTATGTCGAATTTAATCTTTATTATTTTCTTCCTTCTGATAGTTTTAGGTTTAGTCTCATTTTTTTTTCTTCTAGTTCCCTAAGGTTTGAATTTAGATTACTAATTTGACTTTTTTTAAATTTATATATATACTGCTGTAAATATCACTTGAGTACTGCCTCAAAGTACTGTTTTGGTACAAAGGTTTTTGTATATTGTGTTTTCATTTTGATTTGTCTCAAATTATTTTCTAATTTGTCATGTGATCAATTTTCTGGCCCATTAGTTGTTTAAGAGTGGTTAATTTTAACATATTTGGAAGTTTCATTATATTTTGAATTATGCATCATAGTGTAGGAGCCTTGGAGACAGATTGGCTGAGTTCGGTTCTATGGTCCACAATTTACTAGATTTGTAAACTTGGGCAAGTTATACCTCGTTGAATCTCAATTTATTCATTTAAATTAAGTAATAGTATAACTGTCTTCCAAGGATTGTTTTAAGGATTCAATGAGATAATCCATATAAGTCACATAGAACATTGTTAGATAAATAGTACCTATTCAATAAATGATCACTCTGATTAGTATTACATCAACCTGGAGAAATATCATAAAGCTAAGGACAAATACAGCCATTATTTGGAACACAATTATTTTAGGAACCATTGGACAGGTACTCTTCTTTTAACCTAAGAAGTTTATGATGATACAAAGCACCTTATCATGTGAGGTTCAGGGAAATTAAAGTTATGGGATATTGTGGTTACACATCATTGAGCCAGGTCTACTAGCCATCCCCTGAGAGTATATTAGATTTTATATGTGAGGTGAGAAAAAGTGAAAGATGTAAAAATGAGTGCTCAAAAAATGAAGTCAGAATGAAGAGATAGCTGAGAGATTAATAGAAAACTGGCAGACTCTATTAAGGTTTCATAATGAACTTAACCCTTTGGAGCAGAGTCTTCTGTATGCAAATGTAGGCTAAACAAACCTGATTGCTATTATGAAAAGGTTAAGTCAGACACACATGTGAGAGATAGTGATTAAGATTTCAGTAGCTACAGGGGCCCCTGGGTGGCTCAGTCAGTTAAGCATCAGACTTCAGCTCATGTGGGTTTGAGCCCCACATCGGACTCTGTGCCGACAGCTCAGAGCCTGGAGCCTGCTTCGGATTCTGTGTCTCCCTCTCTCTCTGCCACTCCCCCCTTCATGCTCTGTCTCTGTCTCAAAAAAATAAATATTGAAAAAAATTTAAAACAAAGATTTCAGTGTCTACAGTTTTAGATTCATCACAAAATCATGAGAACATCCTTCAAAGGCAAGGATGGTGAAATTGGTATTAAGGCTTTGTGACTCATATATTTCTTGCAAGAAATATATATTCAAAATATCTGATCAGAGAAGTACTATGAGGACAAGTATCACAGTATCAGCAGCTGGGAGATGATATGTTTTTTTTTTCTTTTTGTTTTTTGTTTTATTGAAAAAAAAAACTACCTCAGCCAGTAGATAGAAGGAAATAAAGATTAAATTGGAGATAAATGAAATCGAGATGAAATAAATAATAGAACAGATCAATTAAATGAGGAGTTGGTTCTTTGAAAAGATCAACAAAATTGATAAACTTTTACGAGGTTCATTGAGACAGAGAGAGAACTCAAATAAAATCAGAAATAAAGTAACAAAGGTTTATAAGAGAATATTCTGAAAAACTATATGTCAACATACTGAACAACCTAGAAGAAATTTATTGATTCCTAGGAACATATAATGATCAAAAACTGAATCAAGAATAAGGATAAAATATGAGGAGACTAACTACTACTAATAAAATGGAATCAGTAACCAAAAAACTTCCCCCTCAAAAAATTCCATGACCAGATTGCTTTACAGGTGAATTCTACCAACCATGTAAATAAAAGTTTTGCCAATTCTTCTCAAACTATTCCAAAAAAATATGAGGAAGGAAAGCTTCCAAATTCATCTATAAGGCTAGTATTACCCAGATATCAAAACAAGGAAAAACAGTATAAAGCAAATAAAAATAAAACTAAAGGCCCATATCTCTGATGAACATAGATGCAAAAATCCTCAAAAAATATTGGCAAAGTGAATATAAAAATGCATTAAAAAAATCATTCACCATAATCAAGTGAGGGATATCCCATTTCAGGGATACAAGGGTGGCTCATTGTAATTCAATCAACATAAAAATGACATTAACAAGAGTAAGGATAAAATCCATGTGATTATTTCAATAGATACAGAAAAAGCATTTGACAAGATACAATATCCATTCATTATAAATACCTAAACAAAGTAGGTTTACAGGGAACATACCTTAACATAATAAAGGCAATATATGAAAAACTCATAGCTAACATTATACTCAATACTGAAAACTGAGAGCTTTTCCAAAAGATAAGGAACAAGGCAAGAATATCCACTCCTACCACTTCTATTCAACATAATACTGTAATTACTCATCACAGCAGTCAGACAACAAAAAGAAATACAAGACACCCAAATTGGGAAAGAAGAATTAAAACTTTCACTATTAGCAGATGACATGATACTACATATAGAAAACCCTAAACTGCTACAACTGATAAATGAACTCATTAAAGTTACAGGATACAAATTAATATACAGAAATCTGTTATGCTGATAATGAAGTAGCAGAAAGAGAAATTAAGAAAACATTCCCATTTACAATTACACCAGAAATAATAAAATGCTTAGGAATAAATTTAACCAAATATGTGAAAGACCTATTTCCAAAAAGCATGAAACATTGATGAAAGAAATTGAAGATGACATAATGAAATGCAAAGATATTCCATGCTTATGGATTAGGAGAATAAATATTGGCAAAATGTTTATACTACTTAAAGCAATCTACGTATTTAATTGAATCCCTATCAAAATAAAAATATCAATTTTTGCAGAGCTAGAACAAATAGTCTTAAATTTTATATGGCAACATAAAAGACCTTGGGGCACCTGGGTGGCTCAGTCGGTTGAGCATCTGACATCAGCTCAGGTCATGGTCTTGCAGATCCTGAGTTTCAGCTCCGTGTCGGGCTCTGCGCTAATGAACAGCTCTGAGCCTGGAGCCTGCTTCAGATTCTCTCTCTCTCTCTCTCTCTCTCTCTCTCTCTCTCCCTCCTCTCTCTCTCTCTCTCTCTCTCTCTCCCTCTGTCTCTCTCCCCCCTTCCCCTGCTCATGCTCTACTTCTCTCTGTCTCTCAAAAATAAATAAATGTTTAAAAAAAAGACCTTAAATACCCAAAGCAATCTTGAAAAGGAAGCACAAAGTTAGAGGTACTATATTTCCAGATTTATTTTTTTTAATATGAAATTTATTGTCAAATTGGTTTGCATAAAACACCCAGTTCTCATTCCAAAAGGTGCCCTCCTCAATACCCATCACTGCCCCACCCCTCCCTCCCAGCCCCCATAACCCTCAGATTGTTCTCAGTTTTTAAGAATCTTCTATGGTTTGGCTCCCTCCCTCTCTAACTTTTTTTTCTTCCCTTCCCCCATGGTCTTCTGTTAAGTTTCTCAGGATCCACATAAGAGTGAAAACATATGGTGTCTGTCTTTCTCTGTATGATTTCACTTAGCATAACATTCTCCAGGTCCATCCACATTGCTACAAAAGGCCATATTTCATTTTTCTCATTGCCACGTAGTATTCCATTGTGTATATAAACCACAATTTCTTTATCCATTCATCAGTTGATGGACATTTAGGCTCTTTCCATAATTTGCTTATGGAAAGTGCTGCTATAAACATTGGGGTAAAAGTGCCTCTATGCATCAGCACTCCTGTATTCCTTGGGTAAATTCCTAGCAGTGCTATTGCTGGGTCATAGGGTGGATCTATTTTTAATTTTGTGAGGAACCTCCACACTGTTTTCCAGAGCAGCGGCACCAGTTTGCATTCCCACCAACAGTGCAAGAGGGTTTCCGTTTCTCCATATCCTCTCCAGCATCTATAGTTTCCTGGTTTGTTCATTTTAGCCACTCTGACTGGCATGAGGTGGTATCTGAGTATGGTTTTCACTTCTATTTCCCTGATGAGGACTGACGTTGAGCATCTTTTCATGTGCCTGTTGGCCATCTGGATATATTCTTTAGAGAAGTGTCTATTCATCTTTTCTGCCCATTTCTTCACTGGATTATTTGTTTTTTGGGTGTGGAGTTTGGTGAGCTCTTTATAGATTTTGGATACTAGCCCTTTGTCTGATATGTCATTTGCAAATATCTTTTCCCATTCCACTGGTTGCCTTTTAGTTCTGCTGATAGTTTCCTTTGCACTGCAGAAGCTTTTTATCTTCGTGAGGTCCCAATAGTTAATTTTTGCTTTTAATTCCCTTGCCTTTGGAAATGTGTCAAGTAAAAAATTGCTGTGGCTGAAGTCAGAGAGTTTTCTTCCTGCTTTCTCCTCTAGGGTTATGATGGTGTCCTATCTCACAATTAGGTCCTATATCCATTTTGAGTTTATTTCTGTGAATGGTGTAAGAAAGTGGTCTAGTTTCATCCTTCTGCATTCTGCTGTCCAGTTCTCCTAGCACCATTTGTTAAAGACACTGTCTTTTCTCCATTAGATATTCTTTCCTGCTTTGTCAAAGATTAGTTGGCCATGCTTTTGTGGGTCCAATTCTGGAGTCGCTATTCTATTCCATTGGTCTATGTGCCAATACAATGCTGTCTTGATGATTACAGTTTTATAGTAAAGGCTACAATCTGGGTTTGTGATGCCTCCCGCCTTGGTCTTCTTCTTCATTATTACTTTGGCTATTTGGAGGTCTTTTGTGGTTCCATACAAATTTTAGGATTGCTTGTTCTAGCTTCCAGAAGAATGCTGGTGCGATTTTGATTGGGATTGCATTGAATGTGTAGATAGCTTTGGGTAGTATTGACATTTTAACAAAATTTATTCTTCCAATCCATGAGCACGGAATGTTTTTCCATTTTTTTATATCTTCTTCAGTTTCCTTCATCAGCTTTTTATAGTTTTCAGCATAGAGATCTTTTACATCTTTGGTTAGGTTTATTCCTAGGTATTTTATGCTTCTTGGTGCAATTGTGAATGGAATCAGTTTTTTCATTTGTCTTTCTGGTGGTTCATTGTTAGTGTATAAGAATTCAACTTATTCTGTACATTGATTTTGTTTCCTGTGACTTTGCTGAATTCATGTATCAGTTCTAGAGTCTATCAGGTTTTCCATGTATAATATCATGTCATCTGCAAAAAGTGAAAGCTTGACATTATCTTTGATGATTTTGATGCCCCTGATTTCCATTCAGGATTTTGAATAGAATTCTCTTTAAATTATTAGAGAATAAATTTAAAAGTAAATGGAATCAAAAGAAAATGAAAAGGCAACAATCCAAACACTTAGGGATGGAGCGAAGGCAGTCCTGAGAGGAAAATACATGGCAATACAGGCCTATCTCAAGAAAAAAGAAAAATCCCAAGTACAATGACTAACAGCACACACTAGAAGCAGAACAGCAAAGACACCCCAAACCCAGCAGAAGAAGAGAAATAATAAAGACCAGAGCAGAAATAAACACTATAGAACTGTGTTTTTTATAGAAAAAAAAACTGTAGAGCAGATCAATAAAACCAAGAGGTGGTTTTTTGAAAAAATATCCAAAATTGATAAACCTCCAGCCAGGCTTCCCAAAAAGAAAAGGGAGATGACTGAAATAGATAAAATCATGAATGAAAATGGAATTATTACAACCAATTGTGCAGAAATACAAGCAATTTTCAGGGAATATGATGAAAAATTATATGCTAACAAACTGGACAACCTGGAAGAAATGGACAAATTCCTAAGCACCCACACACTTCCAAAACTCAAACATGAAGAATTAGAAAACTTGAACAGACCCATAACCAGTGAAGAAATTGAATCAGTTATCAAAAATTTCCCAGCAAATAAGAGTCCAGGACCAGATGGCTTCCCAGCAGAATTCTACCAGACATTTAAAGCAGAGATAATACCTATCCTTCTCAAGCTATTCCAAGAAATAGAAAGGGAAGGAAAACTTCCAGACTCATTCTATGAAGCCAGCATTACTTTGACTCCTAAACCAGACAGAGACCCAGCAAAAAAGAGAACTACAGGCCAATATCCTTGATGAATATGGATGCAAAGTTTCTCAATAAGATACTAGCAAATCAAATTCAACAGCATATGAAAAGAATTATTCACCATGATCAAGGGGGATTCATTCCTGGGATGCAGGGCTGGTTCAACATTTGCAAATCAATCCATGTGATTCATCACATTAATAAAAGAAAAGAAAAGAAAAGAACCATATTATCCTGTCAATCGATGCAGAAAAGCATTTGACAAAATTCAGCACCTTTTCTTAATAAAAACCTCAAGAAATTCGGGATAGAAGGAACATACTTAAAGATAAAAGCCATTTATGAAAGGCCCACATCTAATATCATCCTCAATGGGGAAAAACAGAGAGCTTTCTCCCTGAGATCAAGGACACGACAGGGATGTCCACTCTCACCGCTGTTGTTTAACATAGTGTTGGAAGTTCTAGCATCAGCAATCAGACAACAAAAGGACATCAAAGGCATCAAAATCATCAAAGATGAAGTCAAGCTTTCCCTTTTTGCAGATGGCATGATATTATACATGGAAAACCTGATAGACTCCACCAAAAGTCTGCTAGAACTGATATTTTAATTCAGCAAAGTCGCAGGAAACAAAATCAATGTACAGAAATAAGTTGAATTCTTATACACTAACAATGAACCAACAGAAAGACAAATAAAGAAACTGATCCCATTCACAATTGTACCAAGAAGCATAAAATACCTAGGAATAAACCGAACCAAAGATGTAAAAGATCTCTATGCTGAAAACTATCACAAGCTTATGAAGGAAATTGAAGAAGATATAAATAAATGGAAAAACATTCCATGCTCATGGATTGGAAGAATAAATTTTGTTAAAATGTCAATACTACCCAAAGCTATCTACACATTCAATGCAATCCCAATCAAAATCGCACCAGCATTCTTCTGGAAGCTAGAACAAGCAATCCTAAAATTTGTATGGAACCACAAAAGACCTCCAAATAGCCAAAGTAATAATGAAGAAGAAGACCAAGGCGGGAGGCATCACAAACCCAGATTGTAGCCTTTACTATAAAACTGTAATCATCAAGACAGCATTGTATTGGCACATAGACCAATGGAATAGAATAGCGACTCCAGAATTGGACCCACAAAAGCATGGCCAACTAATCTTTGACAAAGCAGGAAAGAATATCTAATGGAGAAAAGACAGTGTCTTTAACAAATGGTGCTAGGAGAACTGGACAGCAGAATGCAGAAGGATGAAACTAGACCACTTTCTTACACCATTCACAGAAATAAACTCAAAATGGATATAGGACCTGATTGTGAGACAGGAAACCTACAGTCTTTATTTTAAAATCAAGTTTGCTATGGGCGAGGAGAGGAAAGAAAATAAGAGGTTAGAGAGGGAGAGAGCCAAAGCGTAAGAGACTCTTAAAAACTGAGAACAAACTGAGGGTTTATGGGGGTGGGAGGGAGAGGAGGGTAGGTGATGGGTATTGAGGAGGGCACCTTTTGGGATGAGCACTGGGTGTTGTATGGAAACCAATTTGATAATAAATTTCATATTAAAAATAATAAAATAAAATTAAATAATTAAAATAAAATAAAATAAAAAAGTTTGTCTGATATAACTATGGTTCCTCCAGCTTTCTTTTGATGACCACTAGTGTGATAGATGGTTCTCCATCCCCTTACATTCAGTCTGCAGGTGTTCTTAGGTCTAAAATAAGTCTCTTGTTAGCGGCATATAGATAGGTCTTGTTTTCTTATCCATTCTGATACCCTATGTCTTTGAAACGTTTAGTCCACTGACCTTTAGAGTGAGTACTGAAAGGTTTGCATTTAGTGCTATTGTGTTGCCTGTAGTTTTGGTGTTTCTGGTGATGTTCTCTTGTCCTTTCTAGTCTTTGTTGCTTTTGGTCTTTTTTGTTTTGTTTTGCCTTCTCTCCACTAAAAGAATCCCCCTTAAAATTTCTTGCAGGCCTGGTTTCGTGGTCACAAACTCCTTAGTTTTTTTTATCTTTGAAACTCTTTATCTCTCCTTTTTTGAGTGACACCCTTGTTGGATAAATAATTCTTGCCTGGATGTTTTTCTGATTCAGTACGTTGAATTTATCCTGCCACTCCTTTCTGTTCTGCCAAGTTTCTGTGGATAGGTCTGCTGCAAACCTGATCTTTCTTCCTTTATAGGTTAAGGACATTTTTTTCCCTTGCTGCTTTCATAATTTTTCTGTCTGTGTTTTTGTGAATTTGACTATGAAATTCCTTGCTGATGGTTGGTTTTTGGTGAATCTAATGGGAGTTCTCTATGCTTCTTCGATTTTAATGTCTGTGTCCTTCCCCAGATTAGGAAATTTTTCTGCTATAATCTGTTCACAATAACTTCCTGCCTCTTTTTCTCTCTCATCATCTTCTGGGACTCCTACAATTCAGATGTTATTCCTATTTAGTGAGTCACTGAGTTCCCTAAGTCTTGCATCATGCTCTTTTGCCTTTCTTTCCCTTTATTTCTGCCTCAGTTTTCTCCATAATTTTATCTTCTGTTTGCTGATTCGCTGGTCTGCCTCTTCCATCCATACCATAGTGGCATACATTCAAGATTTCATCTCAGTTATAGCATTTTTAGTTTCGTCCTGACTAGATGTTATTTCTTTTATCTCCACAGAAAGAGATTCTGTGCTTTTTTCAACCCTAGCTAGTACCCTTCTTATCATGGCTCTAAATTCTAGTTCAAACATCTTGATTATCTTTCCGTTCATTTAGCACATGTTACTTTATAATGTTCTTTCTTTTGGAGTGAATTATTTTTGGTCATTTTGGAGGAAGAAAAAATGAATAAAATTAAAATATGAAAAATTAAAACAAAATGAAAAATCAAATAAAGGAAGCTAGATCCTTGGTTTATTTGGTCTGCTTGTTGAAAGATGCTTGCTAGAAAAGAGAAAAAAGGGAAAGAAAAAATTCTAGGAATGCTAGGAATTTACCCAGGGGACACATGAGTGCTGATTCATAGGGGCACTTGTACCCCAATGTTTATAGCAGCACTCTCAACAATAGCCAAATTATGGAAAGAGCCTAAATGTCCATCAACTGATTAATGGATAAAGAAATTGTGATTTATATACACAATGGAATACTACATGGCAATGAGAAAGAATGAAATATGGCCTTTTGTAGCAACCTGGATGGAACTGGAGAGTGTTCTGCTAGGTGAAATAAGTGATACAGAGAAAGACATATACCATATGTTTTCACTGTTATGTGGATCCTGAGAAACTTAACAGAAGACCATTGGGGGGGGGGAAAATAAAAGAAAGTTAGAGAGGGAGGGAGCCAAACCAGAAGAGACTCTTAAAAAACTGAAAAAAAACTGAGGGTTGATGGGAGGTGGGAGGGAGGGGAAAGTGGGTGATGGGCATTGAGGAGGACATCTGTTGGGATGAACACTGGGTGTTGTAGGAAACCAATTTGACAATAAATTTCATAATAAAAAATAAATAAAATAAAAGTAAGAAAAATTTTAAAAATTAAAAAATTATGTAATCAATAGAATAAAATAAAAGAAAGAAAATGAAATAGAATGAAGGTTTTTAAATAAAAATAAAGTAAATATAAAATAAAAATAAAATTTTCTGTATCCAAAGAGAACAAAAAGAAAAAAAAGAGAATACAATTTCAAGCAAAAATGGAAGGAAAAAAAAGGAGTAAATAAATGAGCCAGCAAACAGAATGAAACTCTAATGAAGTTATTTCCAGTTTCCCCTAGAACTGAAACTATGAAGCCCTCTATATTCCGTACACAAAGTAGGTCGAGTGACTTGGGCTGGTCCTGGGGGGCGGGTGAGGGGATGTGCTTGGAGGGCACATTTGGGCAGGGCTTGGTGTAACAGTTCCATTCTCCACTAGCTGGTGCTGCTTATCTTACTGGGGTGGATCAGTGTGGCACATATGCACTTGCATGCACGTGCATGGGAGAGGTGGAAATGGCTTTACCCAACTTTCTAGTCTCTGACACAGGAACTTTATGCTCTCATCCACCCATGATCAAGCATCCTTCCTTTTTCTCAGGCCTCTGTCCTTTCCCTACCATTACCCTGTCCATGTCCAAGCTGTCTGCCTGCCAGATGGCAGTTCCCTCCAGAGTTTCATCTCTGATGGGGTTGTGTTTCAAATGCCCACATTTCAGAGACCCCTTCAGCTTCAACTTGCACTGATTCTCTGGGGGAGAGTCTCGCTGAGCCATGGCCGGGTGCTGGCTTGCCCTACAAATGTTCGTGAGACCGGGCAGCAGCAGAGGTTCAGAGATTAGGGCAAATCAAAACACACAGCTGACACCAGGTTTAACTGCACTCTGGTGTCTTTGTCCCAATACCAACAAATGTGGCTGCTCTGGGAACTTTGCCTGTGGGGAGGCCATATTGCTTCTACCAAATGCACTCCAAGCAGAGGAACCACTTCTCCCCATGTTGTACATGGACCCCTCAGACCCCCGCTGTCTGCTCCTAGGGATTCACCCTACTTCCTCACCAGAGCACCACCAGGCACTGAGCTCCATAACTTCAGACTCTGCACTCCTCTGTTTATAGAATCCTGTTGGTATTGAAACCCCTTGTTTTCTTCCTGTCCATGGTTTTGGGGAACAGATTTCTTGTTCATTCCCCAGTGAGTGTTTTTACTCTTTCTCTCTTGCTACTTTCAGGGGAGTGCTTTACTTGCATGATCCCGATGTGCTGTACTCTCCCCCTTTTTATTTCTCTGTCCTCTCTCTGTAAAAACACCTCCCTACCCTCTGTGGCTTTTCTCTCCCTGAGTTCACCTGTCTTCACTGCATACCTGTTGAGTTATTTGGCTCAAGTTATTCAGATTGTTGTGTTAGTCCTCAGGTCAAGTTCCTAGGTGTTCAAAATGGTTTGGTGCTGATCTAGCTTCAGGGACGAGACAAGCTAAGGGTCTCCATGCTGCTCCTCCATATTAAATCCTCCCTCTCTATACAATTTCATATCATGTTCAAAAGAAGATAATTTTGCTTACTTTTAGATTTCAATGACTTATTCTTATTACTTTTTTTCCTTTTCTCCCCATTACTTTGGCTAAAATTTCCAATACTATTTTGAATATGAATGGTGAGAACTGGTACTCTTGTTTTGTTCCTTATTACAGGAAAAACTTTCACCATTTCATCACTGAGTATGATGCTACCTCCATGATTGTCATATATGGATTTTATTATGTTCAGGAACATTCCTTCTATATGCAATTTTTGAGAGTTTGTATAATGAAGGATGTTGAAGTTTTTCGAATGCTTTTTCTGTATCTTTTGACAATGTCATATGATTTTTATCATTCATTCCATTAATGTATAGTATCACATTTATTGATTAACTTTATGTAGAGACATCTTTTAATCTCAGGGATAACTCTCACCTGATTATGTTGTATAAAGCTATAAATGTGCTGTTGAATTTTGTTTTCTAGTAATTTGTTGGGAATTTTTCACTTATGTTCATCAGAGAGCTTGCCAGTAGTTTTCTATTCTTGTTGTGTCCTTATCTGGATTTGGTATCAGGTTAATGCTGGCCTTGTAAAAGTACTTTTGAATTTTCCCATGGTCAGGGAGTTAACCAGCAGAGTGCATGCCTACCTTCTCAAAATAACTCTCCTCAGTCTTGGACTGCACAATTTCACAGCCTCCTACTTAGATTCTAAAACTTACAAAGTTTCTTTTGTCTCTAGATGGATGTTAGATAATTATCATTGAGTAGAGGATACAAGAGATCTATTTGGCCATCTTGCTGGCATCATTCATTTGAGGGAGGATTATTGAAGTTTCCAGTTATAATTGTGAATTTATATACCTCTCTGTGTTAAATTGTGAACCATTGTATTCATTTGCTAAAATGCTAAACACCAATAACTCAGAATGTGAACTTATTTAGAAATATGATCACTGAGGTATAAAAATGTAACTAAAATAAAATCATACTGATTGTGTCTTTCCTTGTGCAGAAGGTTTTTACTTTGATGTAGTTCTAATAGTTTATTTTTGCTTTTGTTTCCCTTGCCTCAGAAGACATATCTAGTAAGAAATTGCTACAGCCAATGTAAAAGAGGTTACAGCCTGTGTTCTTCTCTTGGAGTTTTAAGGTTTCAGGTCTCACATTGGGGACTTTCATCCATTTTAAATTTATGTTAGATTATGGCATTAAGAAAGTGGTCCAGTTTCATCCTTTGGCATGTTGCTGTCGAGTTTTTCCAACACCATTTGTTGAAGAGACTTTTTTACATTGGATATTTACTCCTGCTTTGTCAATGATTAATTAATCATATAGTTGTGGGTTTATTTATGGATTTTCTATTCTGTTCTATCGATATATGTGTCTATTTTTGTGTCCGTACCATACTGTCTTGGTCACTACAGCTTTGTAATATGACTTGGAAGTCAGAATTGTGATACCTCAGCCTTTGCTTTTCTGTTTCAAGGTTGCTTTGGCTATTCAGAGATTTTGTGGTTCCATACAAATTTTAGGATACTTTGTTCTAGCTCTGTGATAAATGTTGTTGGTATTTTGATAGGGATTGCATTAAATGTGTACATCACTTTGGGTAGTATTGACATTTTTAAAATATTCTCTTTTCTTCCAATTGTTTATTTATATTCCAGCTAGTTAACATGCAGTGAAATATTAGCTGTAGGTATAGAATTTAATGATTCCTCACTGGCATACAACACCTGGTGGTCATCACAGTGCCCTGCTTAATACCCACCACCTGTATAACCCATTCCCACCCCTCCCACATCCCTTCAAGTAACCATCAGCTTGTTCTCTATAGTTACGAGAACTGAGAACTATGTTTCTTGGTTTGCCTATCTTTTTGCTTTACCTTATGTTCATTTCTTTTGCTTCTTAAATTCCACATATGAGTTAAATCATATGGCATTTGTCATTCTTTGACTGACTTATTTCATTTTGCATAATATTCTGTAGTTCTATCCGCATCGTTATGAATGGCAAGATTTCATTCTTTATTGTAGCATAGTAATATCCCATTGTATATATATACACCACTTCTTCTTTATCCTTTCATCAGCCGATGGACATTAGGGCTCTTTTCATAATTGGGCTATTGTTGATAATATTGGTATAAACATTGGGGTGTATGTATTCTTTGAATCAGTATTTTTGGTCTTTTGGGTAAATACCTGATACTACAATTGTTGGATCGTAGGGTACTTCCACTTACAACTTTTTGAGGAACCTCCATACTGTTTTCCAGAGTGGCTGCACCAGTTTGCATTCCTACAAATAGTAACAGTATAAGAAGTTTTTACTTTCTAAGCATTCTCACCAACACTTGTTCTTTCCTGTGTTGGTAATTTTAGGCATTCTGACTGGTGTGACAGGCTGTCTCATTGTAATTTTGATTTGTATTTCTCTAATGATGAGTGATGTTGAGCATCTTTTCATGTGAGTGTTGGCCACCTGGATGTCTTCTTTGGATAAATGTCTTCATATTTTTGGCCCATATTTTAATTGGAATATTTCTTTTTCAGTGTTCAGTTTTATAATTATTTTAATATATTTTGGATACTAACCTTTTATCAGATATTCATTTGCAAATATCCTCTCCCGTTTGGTAGGTTGTCTTTTAGTTTTCTTGACTGTTTCCTTTGCTGTGCAGAAGCTTTCTACTTTGATAAATTTCTAAGAGTTTATTTTTGCATATATTTCCCTTGCCTCAGGAGATACATCTAGTAAAAATTTACTATGGTTGATTTCAAAGAAGTTAATGTCTGTGTTCTCCTCTAGATTGGTATGGTTTCAGGTCTCACATTTAGATCTTTCATCCATTTTGAATTTATTTTTTTGTGTATGGTGTAAGAAAGTGGTCCAGTTTCATTTTTCTTCACGTTTCTGTCGTTTTCCCAACAGCATTTGTTGAAGAGACTGCCTTTTTTCCACTGGATATTTTTTCATGCTTTGTCAATGATTACTTGACTGTATAGTTGTGGGTTCATTTCTGGGTATTCTTTGCTGTTCTATTGATCTATGTGTCTATTTTAGTGCCAATTCCATACTGTGTTGAATAAAAATTTTAGGATAGTTTGTTCTGCCTGTGAAAAATGATGGTGGTATTTTAATAGGGATTGCATTATATATATAGATTGATTTGGGTAATATAGACATTTTGACATCCTCAGATACATGAGAATGGAATGTTTTTCCATTTCTTTGTGTCATCTTTGATTTCTTTCATAGGTGTTTTATAGTTTTCAGAGTATATATATCTTTTACCTCTTTGCTTAGGTTTTTTTCCTAGGTATTTCATGCTTTTTGGTGCAATTGTAAATGGTATTGATTCCTTGATATCTATTTCTGTTCCTTCATTATTGGTGTATAGAAATGCAACTGATTCCTGTACATTGAGTTTATATCCTTTGACTTCACTGAATTTGTGTATGACTTCTAGCACTTTTTTGGTGGACTCTTTTGGGTTTTCTATATAGAGTATCATGTTATCTGCAAATAGTGAAAGTTTTACTTCTTCATTGCCAATTTGGATGTCTTTTATTTCTTCTTGTTGTCTGACTGCTGTGGCTGGGACTGCCAGTATTATGTTAAACAACAGTGGTGAGAGTGGACATCCCTGTCTTGTTCCTGACTGTACAGGAAAACCTCTCAGTTTCTTCCCACTGAGGATATTAGCTATGTGTTTTTCATAGATGACCTTTGTTACGTTGTAGTATGTTCCCTCTAAACCTAATTTTTTGAGGATTTTTATCATTAATGGGTGTTGTACTTTGTCGAATTCTTTTTCTGCATCTATTGAGAGGATCATATGTTTCTTATTCTTTCTTTTACCAACGTGGTCTATCACATTGATTTATTTGCAAATGTTAAACCACATTTGAAACTCAGGAATAAATCCTACTGATTGTAGTAAATGATTCTTTAAATGTATGGTTGAATTCTGTTTGCCAGTATTTCATTGAGAATTTTTGCATCTATGCTCATCAGGGTTATTGGCCTGTATTATTCATTTTCAGTGGAGGCTTTATCTCATTTTATATCGGGGTAATGCTGCCCTCATAGAATGAATTTGGAAGTTTTCTTTCCTGTTCTATTTTATGAATAGGTCCCAGAGAATAGGTATTAATTCTTCTTTAAATGTTTGGTAGAATCCACCTGTGAAGGCATCTGGTCCTGGGCTTTTGTTTTTTGGGAGATTTTTTATTACTGATTCAATTTTTCTGCTAGCTATTGGTCTGTTAAAGTTTTCTACATCTTCCTGTTGCAGGTTAGGTAGTTTATATTTTTCTAGGAATTTATCCATCTTCTAGATTGTTCCATCTCTTGTCATATAGCTTTTTATAATATTCTCTTATAATTGTATTTCCATAATATTGGCTGTGATTTTTCCTCATTCATTTGTGATTTTATTTATTTTGGGTCCTTTTTCTTTTCCTTTTGGTAAGTCTGGCTCAAGTTTATGAATTTTATTAATTTTTTCAAAGAATCAGCTCTTGGTTTCATTAATCTGTTCTATTGTGGTTTTTTTTTTTAGTTTCTATCATTTATTTCTGCTGTGATGTTTATTATTTTCTTCCTTCTGCTGACTTTAGACTTCATTTGTTGTTCTTTTCCTAGCTCATTTAGGTATAAGTTTAGTTTGCTTGTTTCAGATTTTACTTACTTCTTGAGGTAAGCCTGAGTTACTATACACTTCCCACCTAGGACAGCTCTTGCTGTATCCCAAATCTTTTGGACCATTGTGTTTTATTTTTAATTTGTTTCCTTGCATTTTTGATTTCATATTTGACTTCTTGTTTGATGCATTCATTGTTTAGTAGCATGTTATTTAACCTCCATGTATTTGTGGTCTTTCTAGATTTTTTCTTGTGATTGACACTAACTTCATAGCATTGTGGCCAGAAAAGATGCATGGAATGATATCAATCCTCTTGAATTTTTAAACCTTTTTGTGGCCTAATATATGATCTATTCTGGAGAATGTTCCATGTATACTTGAAAGTCATATGTATTCTGGTGTTTCAGGATGAAATGTTCTGAATTTATCTGTTAAATCTGTTTAGTCCAGTGTGTCATTCAATGTCAGTATTTCCTTGTTGGTTGTCTGTTTGGATATGTCCTGGATGAGTCCCCTACTATTATTTTATTACTATCAATTAGTTCTTTCATATTTGTTATTAACTGTTTTATACATTTGTATTCTTCCATATTAGTTGCATAAATATTTATAAGTGTATATATTCTTATTAGATTGTTCCCTTTATTTTTATTAGTATACTTTTTTTGTCCTTGTAACACCCTTTGATTTATAGTGTGTCCAGTAAAGTTATTGCTACTCTAGCTTTCTTTTGATATTCTTTTGTGTGGTAAATCTTTCTCCATCCCCTCAGTTTCAATCTTCTGGTGTTTCAGTCTGAAAGGACTTTCTTGTAAGCAGAATATAGATGGGTATTGTTTTTTTATTCACTCTTGTCACTATATGTCTTTTGGTTGGAATATTGAGTCCATTTGTATTTAAGTAATTATTAGTATTGCCAGGGCTGTTTTACAAAGAAGATGCAATGTGTGTGTGAAGTTTTAACAAGGTGAGTGCATCTTCTGAGAGAGGTTGGGAGATGCAGTGTTGGCAAGGTTTGCAAGGGTCTTCTGGGGGATGGCATCCACAGCACCACAACTGAGGCAGGCCTGTTTGGAGGAGGGGCATGTATTGTTTAAACAAGTTAGGTAGTGAATTCAGGTGCTGTGCTAGTTCATGTATGTAGCTGTGTGTTTATGATGAGTGGTGGTAAGGAAAATAGCACCTTCCAGTTCTTTAGTTTCTGGAGAAGTCCCTCAGGAAACGCTGAGATTAGTAACTAAATCTCCCTCCAGTAAGCCCAGGCACCTTTTAAACTGCTGCTTCCAAGCTGTATCACCCCAGGCTATTTGCTGCATTCTCTTTAAGGGCAGATGATCAACTTCCAATGGCCCTCTTGTATCTGTCAGCATGGAGTCTGCTGATTTTTAAAGTTCCAGGTTTTAAGTCCCTCTGGTTGTTTAAACTCATGAAATTTGTCCCCTCTGATTTTCAAATCAAGAATCTATGGAGATTCCTTTTCCCTTGAAGGTTTCTTAGTGTGATAGTCTTTTTCTTGCCCCTCTTCACTCCTGAGGCTCCCTCCTCCTGGTGGTTCACATTGAGTCCTTGCCTTTAATACCCTCTTTAATGTGGGCTCTTCTTTATCTTCAGTTGTGATGTTTGCTTAGCCTTCGGGTTCTTTTTGGGGTTGTTTGCTCTGATGAAAGTATTATGTAGTTGTATCTGTTGATGAGGTGAGTTTGTGTTCCTCTTACTCCACCATCTTTCCCAGAAATCTGTCATCCATCCCTTTTAACTGCTGAGACGTATTCCATTTTATAAATATCTTAAGTATATTTATTACTACACTTTTAATGTATGTATAGTACTTTTGATAGGGATTGCATTAAATCTATAGATTTCTTTGGGCAGTAAGGACATTTTATCAATATTAATTTTTCCAATCCATGAGCATTCAATATCTTTCTATTTATTTGTATAATCTTCATTTTTTTAATTAAAGTTTTATTCATCTAAAAGTACAGGTTTTTCACCTATGTGGTTAATTCTATTACTAGGTGTTACATTCTTTTAGGTACAGTTGTTAATAGAAATTTTTCTTAATTTCTCATTTTGCTATTTTGTTATGAGTACAGAAATGGTACTAACTTGGAGGTATTAATTTTGTATCTTCCAACTTTACCGAATTCATTAATTACTTCTAATTGTGTGTGTGTGTGTGTGTGTGTGTGTGTGTGTTTGTGTGTGTGTGTAGTCTTCTGGGTTGTTTATGTATATATAGTATGTGTATAGTATCATGTAATTTGCAAACAGTGACAATTTAACATATTTACCACTATGAATGATTCTTATTTCTTGTTGGATTTCTGTGATAAGGACTTCCAGTAATATGTTGAATAAAAGTACCAAGAAAGTCCATTTTTGTCTTGCTCCTGGTGTTAGAGGAAAAGCTCTCAGTTTTTCCCCATTGAGTATGATGTTCACTGTGGCTTTTTCATGTATGACCTTTCTAATGTTGCAGTATGTTTCCTCTAACTCCACTTTGTGAAAGTTTTTATCATGAATGCATGTTGAATTTCGTTTGAATACTTTTTCTACATCTATTAAGCTGATTGTATGATTTTCATCCTTCATGTTTTGACATGCTGTTTCAGGTTGATTAATTTATAAATATTTAGCCATTCTTACATCCCAATAATAAATTCCACTTGATTGTAGTGAATGAGTTTTTTAGTGTATTGTTGACTGCAGATTGCTTATATTTTATTGAGGATGTTTGAATCTATTTTCAACAGAGATAGGCTTGTAGTTTTTCCTTTTTTGGTGATCTTTCTCTGGTCCTGGTATAAGGTTGATACTGGCCTCACAGAAAGTATTTTGAAGCTGCCCTTCCTGTTCTATTTTTTGGAATTATTTGATAATAGGTATTAATTATTTTAATGTTTGGAAGAATTCACATGCAAATTCATTTGGGATTCAAATTTGATTATTTCATATTTTTTATTACTAATTCAATTTAATTGCTATTAATTGGTATGTTCAAATTTCTTTTTCTACCTAAGTTAGTTTTGGAAGATTGCATTATTTACAGAAATTTATCCATTTCTTCTAGGTTGTCCAATTTCTTGACTTATAATTTTTCATGCTGTTCTCATAATTCTTGGTGTTTCTTTGGTGTCAGTTGATAGTTCTCTGTAGCTTCTGATTTTATTTGGATCCTTTCATTTTTTTTTCTTAATGATGGGGTTAAGGGCTTATCAGTTTTTATCTCATAAAAAAACCAGCTCTTGGTATTATAGATCATTTTTAGTACTCCCTTGGACTTTATGTCCATTCATTTCTATTCTGATCTTTATTACTTCTTCCTTTTCATCTCTTTTGGCTCTCTTTGCTCTTCTTTTCATAGTTTTTTTAGGTGTAAGTTTAAATTCGTTATTTGAACTTTTTCTTGTTGCTTGAGGTAGGCCTGTACTGTTATACATTTTCCTCTTAGAAATGTTTATGCTGTGTTCCAAAGAATCTAGATCCATTGGGTTACATTTCCGTTTTCTCCATTATTTTTTATTTCTTCTTTTTTTTATTTCTTCTTTTTTTAATATGAAATTAATTGTCAGATTGGTTTCCTACAACACCCAGTGTTATCCCAACAGGGGCCCTCCTCAATGCCCATTACCCATTTTCCCTTCTCTTCCACCCCCCATCAACCCTCAGTTTTTTTTCTCAGTTTTTAAGAGATGCTTATGGTTTCTCTCCCTCCTTCTCTAATGATTATTCCCTTTCCCTTCCCCCATGGTCTTCTAACTTTCTCAGGATCCACATAAGAGTGAAAATATATGGCATCTGTCTTTCCCTGTATGATTTATTTCACTTAGCATAACACTCTCCAGTTCCATCCATGTTATTACAAAAGGCCATATTTCATTCTTTCTCATTACCAACTAGTATTCCATTGCGTGTATAAACCACATCTTCTTTATCCATTTGTCAGTTGGTGGACATATAGGCTCTTTCCATAATTTGGCTATTGTTGAAAGTGCTGCTATAAACATTGGGGTACAAGTGCCCCTATGCATCAGCACTCCTGTATCCCTTGGGTAAACTCCTATCAGTGCTATTGCTGAGTCATAGGGTAGGTCTATTTTTAATTTTTTGAGGAACCTACACACTGTTTTCCAGAGCAGTGGCACCAGTTTGCATTCCCACCAACAGTGCAAGAGGATTTCTGTTTCTCCACATCCTCTCCAGCATCTATAGTTTCCTAATTTGTTCATTTGAGCCACTCTGACTGACATGAGGTGACATCTCAGTGTGTTTTTGATTTGTATTTCCCTGATGAGGAGTGACGTTGACCATCTTTTCGTGTGCCTGTTGGCTATCTGGATGTCTTCTTTAGAGAAGTGTCTATTCATGTTTTCTGCCCATTTTGTCACTGGATTATTTGCTTTTCGGGTGTGGAGTTTGGTGAGCTCTTTATAGATTTTGGATACTAGACCTTTGTCCGATATGTCATTTGCAAATATCTTTTCCCATTCAATCAGATGCCTTTTAGTTTTGTTGATTGTTTCTTTTGCAGGGCAGAAGTGTTTTGTCTTCATGAGGCCCCAATAGTTCATTTTTGCTTTTAATCCCTTTGCCTTTGGGGATTTGTCGAGTAAGAAATTGCTGCAGCTCAGGTCAGAGAGGTTGTTTCCTGCTTTCTCTTCTACAGTTTTTATGGTTTCCTGTCTCACATTCAGGTCCTTTATCCATTTTGAGTATATTTTTGTGAATGTTGCAATAAAGTGGTCTAGTTTCATTCTTCTGCATGTTGCTGTCCAGTTCTCTCAGAACCATTTATTAAAGAGACTGTCTTTTCTCCATCGGATATTCTTTTCTGCTTTGTCAAAGATTAGTTGGCCATACATTTGTGGGTACAATTCTGGGTTCTCAATTCTATTCCATTGGTCTATGTGTCTGTTTTTGTGCCAATACTATGCTGTCTTTATGACTACAGCTCTGTAGTAGAGGTTAAAGTCTGGGATTGTGATGCCTCCTGCTTTGGTTTCCTTCTTCAATATTACTGTGGCTGTTCAGGGTCTTTTGTGGTTCCATACAAATTTTAGGATTGCTTGTTCTAGCTTTGAGAAGAATGCTGGTGCCATTTTGATTGGAATTGCATTCAATGTGTAGGTAGCTTTGGGTAGCATTGACATTTTAACAATATTTATTCTTCCAATCCATGAGCACGGAATGTTTTTCCATTTCTTTATATCTTCCTCAATTTCCTTCATAAGCTTTCTACAGTTTTCAGCATACAGATCTTTTACATCTTTGGTTAGGCTTATTCCTAGGTATTTTATGATTCTTGGCCCAATTATGAATTGAATAATATTCTTTATTTCTCTTTCTGTTGCTTCATAGGTGGTGTACAAAAATGCAACTGATTGGGGCGCCTGGGTGGCTCAGTCAGTTGAGTGTCCGACTTCAGCTCAGGTCATGATCTCGAGGTCTGTGGGTTTGAGCCCCGGGTCGGGCTCTGTGCTGACAGCTCAGAGCCTGGAGCCTGTTTTGGATTCTGTGTCTCCCTCTTTCTCTGTCCCTCCCCTGTTCATGCTCTCTCTCTCTCTCTCTCTGTCTCAAAAATAAATAAAATGTTAAAAAATTTTTTAAAAATAAAAATGGAACTGATTTCCAGGGGCGCCTGGGTGGCTCAGTCGGTTAAGCGTTCAACTTCAGCTCAGGTCATGATCTCACAGTCTGTGAGTTCGAGACCTGTGTTGGGCTCTGTGCTGACAGCTCAGAGCCTGGAGCCTGCTTTGGATTCTGTGTCTCCCTTTCTCTCTGTCCCTCCCCTGTTCATGCTCTGTGTCTCTCTGTCTCAAAAATAAATAAAAACATTTAAAAAATGTTTAAAAAATTCCACTGATTTCTCTACATTGATTTTCTACCCTGAAACTTTGCTGAATACATGTATCAGTTCTAGCAGACTTTTCGTGGAGTCGGTTGGGTTTTCTATGTAGAGTATCATGTCATCTGCAAATAGTGAAAGTTTGATATCATCTTTGCCAATTTTGATGCATTTAATTTCATTTTGTTTTCTTATTGCTGATGCTAGAACTTCCAACACTATGTTAAACAACAGGAGTGAGAGTGGACATCCCTGTCATGTCCCTGATCTCAGGGGGAAAGCTCTTAGTTTTTCCCCATTGAGGATGATATTAGCTGTGGGCTATTCATAAGTGGCTTTTATGATGTTTAAGTATGTTCCTTCTATCCCGACTTTCTCGAGGGTTTTTATTAAGAAAGGATGCTGAATTTTGTCAAATGCTTTTTCTGCATCGATTGACAGGATCATATGGTTCTTATCTTTTCTTTTATTAATGTGATGTATCACATTGATGGATTTGTGAATGTTGAACCAATCCTGCAGCCTAGGAGTGAATCCCACTTGATCATGGTGTATAATTCTTTTTACATGCTGTTTAATTTGATTTGCTAGTATCTTACAGAGAATTTTTGCGTCCATATTCATCAGGGATATTGGCCCATAGTTATCTTTTTTTCTGGTCACTGTCTGGTTTGGAAATCAAAGTAATGTTGGCTTCATAGAATCAGTCTGGAAGTTTTCTTTCCCTTTCTATTTTTTGGAACAGCTTGAGAAGGACAGGTATTATCTGTGCTTAAATGTCGGGTAGAATTCCCCAGAGAAGCCAAGTGGTCCACGACTCTTGTTTTTTGGGCGATTTTTGATACCTGATGCAATTTCGTCACTGGTTATGTGTCTGTTCAAATTTTCTATTTCTTCCCATTTGAGTTTTGGAAGTGTGTGGGTGTTTAGGAATTTTCCATTTCTTCCAGGTTGTCCAGTTTGTTGGCATATAATTTTTCATAGTATTCCCTGATAATTTCTTGTATTTCTGCAGGATGGGTTGTAATAATTCAATTTTCATTTATGATTTTATCTATTTGGGTCCTCTTTCTTTTCTTTTTGAGAAGCCTGCCTGGAGGTTTATCAATTTTGTTTATTTTTCAAAAAACCAACTCTTGGTTTCATTGATGCTCTACTGTTTTTATGTATTCTATATTCTTTATTTCTGTTCTGATCTTTATTTCTCTTCTTCTGGGTTTGGGGTGTCTTGGCTGCTCGGCTTCTAGTTCCTTTAGGTGTGCTGTTAGATTCTGTATTTGGGATTTTTCTTGTTTCTTCAGATAAGCCTGTATTACAATGTATTTTCCTCTCAGGACTGCCTTCTTTGCATGCAAAGCGTTTGGATTGTTGCCTTTTCATTTTCATTTGTTTTCATATGTTTTTTAAATTTCTTCTCGAATTGCCTGGTTGACCCATTCATTCTTTATTAGGATATTCTTTAACCTCCTTGCTTTTGGAGGTTTTCCCGACTTTTTCCTGTGGTTGTTTTCAAGTTTCATAGCATTGTGATCTGAAAGTGTTCACGGTATGATCTCAAGCCTTTCATACTCATGAAGGGCTGTTTTGTGACTCAGTACATGATCTATCATCTTGGAGAATGTCCCATGTGTACTCGAGAAGAAACTGTATTATGCTGCTTAGGGGTGTAGAGTTCTAAGTGTATCTGTCAATTCCCTCTGATCCAATGTATCATTCAGGGCCCTTGTTTCTTTACTGATTTTCTGTGTAGATGATCTATCTCTTGTTGTAGGTGGAGTATTAACGTCCCCTACAATTACCACATTCTTATCCATAAGGTTGCTTAAGTTTCTGATTGTTTTCTATATTTTGGTGACCCAGAATCCGGTGCATGGAAATTTATAATAGTTAGCTCTTCCTGATGAATAGACCCTGTAATTATTATATAATGCCCTTCTTCATCTCTTGTTACAGCCTTTAATTTAAATTCTAGTTTGTTTCATATAAATATGGCTACTCCTACTTTTTTTTTTTTTTTGACTTCCAGTAGCATCACAGATAGTTCTCCATGCCCTTTCAACCTGAATGTATCTTCAGGTCTGAAATGAGTCTGTTGTGGACAGGAGATAGATGGGTCTTGTTTGTTTTTTTATGCATTCTGATACCACTTGTCTTTGGATTGGAAGATTTAGTCCATTTACATTCAGTGTTATTATTGAAATATATGCGTTTAGAGTCATTGTGTTATCTGTAGGTTTCATGCTTGTAGTGATGTCTCTGGTACTTTGTGGTCCTTGCAACATTTCACTCACAGAGTCCCCCTTAGGATGTCTTGTAGGGCTGGTTTAGTGGTGTTGAATTCCTTCAATTTTCGTTTGTTTTGGAAAACCTTAATCTCTCTTTCTATTCTGAATGACAGGCTTGATGGATAAAGGATTCTTGGCTGCATATTTTTCCTGTTCATCACATTGAAGATTTCCTGCCATTCCTTTCGGGCCTGCCAACTTTCAGTACATAGGGCTGCTACTACCCTTATGTGTCTACCTTTGTATGTTAAAGCCAGTTTATCCCAAGCTGCTTTCAGAATTTTCTCTTTATCCTTGTATTTTGCCAGTTTTACTATGATATGTCGTGCAGAAAATTGATTCAAGTTACGTCTGAAGGGAATTCTTTGTGCCTCTTGGAATTCAATGCCTGTTTTCCTTCCTCAGATTGGGGAAGTTCTCAGCTATGATTTGTTCAAGTACACCTTCAGCCCCTTTCTCTCTTCTTTTTCTGGAATTTCTATGATACGGATATTGTTCCATTTGATTACATCCCTTAGTTCTCTAATTATCCCCTTGTTCTCCTGGATTTTTTTCATCTTTCTTTTCCTCAGCTTCCTCTTTTTCCATAATTTCATCTTCCAATTCACCTATTCTCCCCTCTCCCTTTTCAATTTGTGCTATGGCCACCTCTGTTTTATTTTTCACCTCATTTATAGCATTTTTTAATTCATCATAACTATTTTTTAGTCCCTTGATCTCTGTAGCAGTAGATTCTCTGCTGTCCTCTATGCTTTTTTCAAGCCCAGCAATTAATTTTATAACTATTATTCTAAATTCTTGTGCAGTTATTTTGCTTATATCCGTTTTGATCAATTCTTTAGCTGTCACTTCTTCCTGGAATTTCTTTTGAGGAGAATTCTTCTGTTTCATCATTTTGGCTAGTTTTCTGTCCCTTATGCCTTTTAAAAGCTTGTTGTGTGCTCTACACCTGCAAGCACTGCTATATTAAAGGGGGTTCAGACACTGTCTAGGTCCTGCTCTTTCAGGTTTTTTTTTTTTTTTGAGATTGTTACTTTCTTTTTGTTGTGACTTTGGTTATTTTATTACCCTACTTGTAGTGATATGTTGGACCCTCCACGGGTGTGCTTTGATTTATTCCTTGAAGTAGCCCTACCTTTTCTCCAGTTGACCCATTTTCTTCCTGGTAGATTCAGTCTCTTTTCCTCCCAGACTCCAAGGTTCAAAGTCCTTTGGCTTCAGCACTTCTTTTTTTGAGAGATGCAGGAGGTATGTATCTCCCTACTTCTCCACCATGTTGGCCCTTGGACCTCCTAGATATATTTTTAACGTCCGTATTATCTGATATATGTTTTGCACCCCAACATTTTTGACTTCTGTTTACATAGTAAATGTTTTTATATGCCTTAGATTTCATTCTGTACGTTTCTTTAGGTTTAAGATGAGTCTCATGCAGACAACATATAAATGGTTCTTGTTACTTTTTTTTGAAATCAATTTTACCTATGTCTTTTCCTTGGAGAATTTATTCTATTTACAGTAAAGTCATTATTGATGGGTATGTACTCATTGCCATTTTGTTCATTATTTCCTGGTTGATTGTGTAGTTATTCTGTATAACTGTTTTCTCTTGCTCTCTTTCTTTATAATTAATGAATTTCTTTAATGTTTTGATTGATGTTTTTGTCTTAATTTTTTGTTATTTATTACAAGTTTTAGTTTGTGGTTTCCATAAGGTTCATATATAACATACTAAGTATTTTGCAGTCTATATGTAGTTTATGGTCAATGCAGTTCAAACACATTCTTTTTTTTCTAAGTTTTTATCTAAATTATGGCTAGTTAACATAAAGGGTACAAATTAGTGATTCAACACATACATGGAACACCTGGTGCTCATCACAAAAAGTACACTCCATAATCTGCATCACCTATTTTTCCCATCCCCCCACCCATCTCCCTTTAGGTTACCATCACTTTTTGCTCTATAATTAAGAGTTTATTTCCCAGTTTGCCACTGTGTTTTTTTCTCCCTTTGTTCATTTCTTTTGATTCTTAAATTCTAAAAATGAGTGAAATCCTATAATATTTTTTTTCTGGTGCAAAAAGTTGGTTTATTTTGTTAATTTTTTTTTTACTTTCAAATTATTATTTACATTCCAGTTAGTTACCTACAGTCTAATATTAATTTCAGATACAGAATATCGTGACTCATCAAGTACATATAACATCTAGTGCTCATAACAACAGGTGCCCTCAATACCTATTCCCATTTAAACCATACCCCCCACCTCCCCTCCAGCAATATTCAGATTGTTCTCTATAGTTATGATTCTTTTATGGTCTCCCTCTTTTTATTTTCTCACTAGTTCATTTGTTTGTTTCTGAAATTCCATATGAGTGAAATCATATGATATTTATCTTTTTCTCTCTGACTTATATCCCTTAGTGTAATACTCTCTAGCCCCATCCATGTAATTGCAAATGGCAAGATTTGATTTCTTTTTGATGGCTGAGTAATATTCTATTATACATATATATCACATTTATTTATCCATACATCAATTTATGGACATTTGGGATGTTTCCATAATTTGGCTATTGTTCATAACGCTGATATAGACATTAGGGTGCATGAATCACTTTGAATCACTAATTTTGAATCCTTTGAGTAAATACCTAGTAAGCTGGATTGTAGAGCATTTATATTTTGAACTTTTTGAGGAACTTCCATACTGCTTTCCAGAGTGGATGCACCCATTTGCATTCCCACCAACAGTCCGAGAGTGTTCCCCTTTTTTCCACATCCTTGCCAACATCTGTAGTTTCCTGTGTTGTGAATTTTAGCCATTCTGACAAGTGTGAGGTGGTATCTCATTGTAGTTTTGATTTGTATTACCCTGAAGGTGATTGATGTTGAGCATCTTTTCATGTATCTGTTAGCTATCTGTATGTCTTCTTTGGGAAAATGTCTATTCATGTATTTTGCCCACTTTTAACTTTTTTTAACATTTATTTATTTTTGAGAGACAGAGAGAGACAGACACAGAATGAGCAGGGAAGGGGCAGAGAGAGACAGACACAGAATCTGAAGCAGGCTCCAGACTCCAAGCTGTCAGCACAGAGCCTGACGTGGGGCTCGAACCCACCAACTGCGAGATCATGACCTGAGCTGTAATCGGACACTCAACTGACTGAGCCACCCAGGTGCCCCTATTTTGCCCATTTTTTAAATGAGATTATTTATTTTTGGGTGTTGAGCTTGAAAACTTCTTTATATATTTTGGATACTAAGCCTTTATCAGGTATGTCATTTGAAAATATCTTCTCTCATTATGAAGGTTGCCCTTTACTGTTGATTGTTTCCTTCACTGAACAGATTTTATCTTGATGAAGTCCCAATAGCTCATTTGTGCTTTTGTTTCCCTTGCTTCAGGAGACGTATCTAGTAAGAAGTTGCTACAGCTAATGTCATAGTGTTTACTGCCTGTGTTCTCCTCTAGGATTTTCATGCTTTCCTGTTTAACATTTAGGTCCCTAATCCATTTTGAATTTATTCTTTGTGTGGAGTAAGAAAGTGGTCAAGTTTCATTCTTCCGCATGTTGCTGTCCAGTTCTCCCAGCAACATTTGTTAAAGAGACTGTCTTTTTTCCATTGGATATTCTTTTTGCCTTTGTCAAAGATTAGTTGACCATATACTTGTGGGTTCATTTCTGGTTTTTTTTTTTTATTTTGTTCCATTAATCTGTATGTCTCCTTTTGTGTCAGTACCATTCTGTCTTGGTCACTACAGCTTTGTAATATAACTTGAAGTCTGGAATGGTGATGCTTCCAGCTTTACTTTTCTTTTTCAAGGGGTTGCTATAGCTATTCACTATCTTTTGTGGTTCCATATAATTTTCTGGATTGATTTTACTAGCTCTTTGAAAAATATGCTGTTGGTATTTTGATAGGGATTGCATTAAATATGTAGATTGCTTTGGGTAATGTAAACATTTCAATTTTTTTTTCTTCTATTCCATGAGTATGGAATGTTTTCCATTTCTTTATGTCATCTTCACTTTTTTTCATCTGTATTCTATAGTTTTCAGAGTACAGATCTTTAACTTCTTTGGTTAGATTTATTCCTAGGTATCTTATGATTTTGGTGCAATTGTAAATGGGATTGACTCTTTGATTTATCTTTCTGCTGATTCATAATAGATGTATAGAAATGCAACAGACTTCTGTATGTTGATTTTATACCCTGCAACTTTACTGAATTCACGTATCCATTCTAGAAATTTTTTGGTGATTTCAGTTAGGTTGTCATGTTGTTTGTAAACAGTGAAATTTTGAATTCTTCCTTTCAATGTGAATGACTTTTATTTCCTTGTGTTTCATGATTGCTGTGTCTAGGACTTACAGTACTATGTTAAGTTACAGTGGTGAGACTGGATAGCCCCATCTTGTTCCTGACCTAAGAAGAAAATCTCTTAATTTTTCCACATTGAGAATTAAATTAGCTGTGGGCCATTTGTATATGGCCTTTATGATGTTGTTGTATGTTCTCTGTATCCCTACTTTATTGAGGTTTTTTTTTTAATCAAGAATTGATGTTGTACTTTGTCAAATGCTTTTTCTGCATTAAGAGGATCATGTGATTTTTATCTTTTCTTTTATTAGTGTGGCCTTTCACGAGGATTGATTTGCTAATATTGAATCATGCTGCAGCTCAGTAATAAATTCCACTTCATCATTGTGTATGATTCTTTTAATGTACTGTGGGATTAGATTTGCTAGTATTTTGGTGAGAATTTTTGCATCCATGTTCAGCAGGGATATTGGTCTATAGTTCTCACTTTCAGTGGAGTCTTTGTCTCATTTTGGATTCAGGTTAATGCTGAACACTTAGAATGAGCTTGAAAGTTTTCTTCCATTTCTATTTTTTGAAAATTGTTGAGAAGAATAGGTATTAACTATTCTTTAAATAGCTCCTGGAGGTCCCCTGGGAAGTCATCTGGCCCTGGACTTTTGTTTGTTTGGAGATTTTAATTACATATTTTTATTTCTTTGCTGGTAATGGTTATGTTTAAGTTTTCTATTTCTTCCTGTTTGTATTTTGTTTTATATATGTTCCTAGCAATTTATCCACTTCCTCCAGATCATTCAAACTTGATAGCATATAGTTTTTCATAATATTCTAATTTTTTGTATTTTCTGATGTTGGCTGTGATCTCTTCGCTCTCATTTGTTACTTTATTTATTTGGATCATTTCCCTTTTCCTTTTAATAAGTCTCATTAAGGGACTTATCAATTTTACTAATTTTTTCAATGAACCAGCTCCCGGTTTCATTGATCTGTTCTACTGTGTCTTTTGTTTGTTTCTATATCATTAATTTCTGCTCTAATCTTAATTATCTCCCTTCTTCTGCTGGCTGTAGGTTCCATTTGTTGTTCTTTTTCTAGCTTTTTATGTGTAAGGTAAGGTGCTTACCTGAGAATTCTCTTGCTTTTTGAGGTAGAGCTATATTGCTATATACTTCCCTTTTAAGATTATTTTTACTGTATCCCAAAGTTTTGAACCATCGTGTTTTCATTTTCATTTGTTTCCATGTATTTTTTTCATTTCTTCTTTAATTTCCTGGTTGAAATTCTTTCTTTCATTCATTCATTAGCAGTATGTTCCTTAACGTCCATGTATTTGTGGTGTTACCAAATTTGCTCGTGTCATTGACTTTCATAGCATTATCAGAAAATATGCATGGTATAATACCCACCTTTTTGTACTTGTTGAATCCTGATTTGTGACCCAATATCTGACCTATTCTGGAAAAATATCCCATGTGCACTGTATTCTGCTACTTTAGGATGAAATATTCTGAATATATCTAAGTCCATCTGGTCCAGTGTGTCTTTCAAAGCCACGGTTTTCTTGCTGATTTTCTGCTTAGATGTAAATGGGCTGAGTCCTCTAATATTATTGCATCATTATCAATGAGTTCCTTTATGTTTATTATTAAATGTTTCCTATATTTTGGTTATTTCCATGTTGGGGGCATAAATATTTATAAATGTTAGATCATATTATTGGATAGATCCCTTTATTATGATATAGTGCAATTCTTAATCTCTTGTCACAGTATGGTTTAAACACTACTTTGTCTGATATAAGTATGGCCACTCTGGCTTTGTTTTCAAACCCATTAGCATGATAAATATTTCTCCACCCATTAATTTCAATCTGCAGGTGTCTTTAGGTCTAAAATGAGACTCTTATAGACAGCATATAGATTGTGTGGTTTTATATATATTCTGACACGCTATACTTCGATTGAAGCATTTATTCCATTTACATTCAGAACAATTATTTATGTATAATGATTTAGTGCCATTTTACTGCTTATTGTGTCATTGTTTCTGGAGATTTTCCCTGTTCCTTTCTAGACATTTTCCTACCCAAAGAGTCCGTTTTAATATCTCTTGTAGTCTGGTTTACTGGATATGAATTCCTTTTTTTGGTTGTTTGTCTGGGAAATTCTTTAGACTTCCTTCTATTCAGAATGATAGCCTTGTGGGATACACTATTCTTGACTATAGATTTTTCCCATTCAGCACATTGAATATATCATGGCACTCCCTTCTAACCTGCCAAGTTTCTGTTTAGAGATTCTAATCTTACTCATCTCCCTTGTATGTGAGGGATTTCTTTTGTCTCACTGCTTTTATAGGGTTTTTTTCTTTATCTGTATAGTTTACAAATTTAACTACAATATGTCTTGGTTGGCATTCTATTGTTAATTTTGATGGGAATTCTCTGTGCTGCATGGATTTGGATGCCAGTTCCTTCACCAGCTTTGGTACGTTTTCATCTATAATTTTCTGAAATAAAACTTCTGACCCCTTTTATCTTTCATCTTCTTCTGGGACTCATATGATATGAGTGTTATTACATTTCATGGAGTCACTGAGTCCCCTAAGTCCACTTTTGTGTGATCCACAATTTTTATTTCCCTCTTTTTATCAGTTCATTATTTTCCATAGCTCTATCCCCTATACAACTTATTCATTCCTCTGATTCTTTGATCCTTGTGTCTTTGCATCCAGTTGGTTTCAAATCTTGGTTATTGCATTTTTCATTTTGGTCTAACTGGTTTTAAGCTCTTTTATCTCTGTGGTAATGGACTCTCTGGTGTCTTCCATACTTTTCTCAAACCTAACTAGTATCTCTTTGATTTTTACTTTATATTATGCATCAGGAATATTACCTATGTCTGTTTCAATTATATCCCTGGCCATGGCCTTCTCTTGTTCTTTCTTTTGGGATGAATTCCTCCTTCTTGGTGTTTTGTCTAGGTCTCCATCTTCTTTCTCTGTGTTAGAAAAGTCTGTTGTGTTTCCTGCTGCTAAGAGTAATGACTTTATATACAAGAGGTCATATACTGTCCAGAGCTTGGTGCTTCAGGAAGTGTCTCTGGTGTATGCTGTGTGCACTCTGCTGCTGTGTTTTGGCTGCTCTATCTCTCATGTCAGTCCTTTGCAGATTTTCTCCTTGCCCACAGTAGGGAGAGTTTTATCATTGGCCAGAGTGTGGCAAGTTTTAACTCGGTGTGCTCTGATCTGCTTATTAAAAGAAAGTTGAAGTTATTTCCACTAGAAGTGAAGCTTTGCAGAACTCTATGGTCAATAGATGTGGTGTGTGCAGGGGTTTGTCCTGGTCTTCAAAGGAGGGGCCTGCTGCACTGGATCTCAGGAATGCTTACCTGAGAAAAGCAGTACAAGCAGTGTACAGGGCAGCAGGGCTTGGGATAAAAAAAACCAGCCAGGATTGGCGCTCTGCTGTTTACTGAATTTAGTTTGTGCTGAGGGATGGCAGAGAGAAATAGCACCAGCAAGTTCCTTTGTCCCCTGAGAGGGTTGTTCATTCTCACTGCCATCAGAAAGGCCATCCTAAAAGAGCAAATAATTTCCCCTCTTGCGATGTAGGTGTTTTTCAGACCACTGTTTTAACTATGTCTGTGTCCATGTTGCTTGCCTTCCTGGACCAGCACAGTGAACTTTGGGTTCTATCCTAGCCATGTCAGATGAGTTTTAAAACTTCAAACTTTGGTGACCTGGTGTGGCATGGATCTGTGCTGGTCTTCTAGGGGAGGGTCTCATCAAGCTGTTATTGATGCAGGTTTGACCTAAAATAGCAGTCATACCAGATTTTAGGAGTGTTGGTTTAGAGAAAAGCACACTAAAGAGCCAGTCTCCAGGTTAACTGCCCTCAGCAGGTGTCTCTCTTTGAGGCTATGCTAAGGGTTGGGGGGGAGGACGGCACCTGCCTGCTCCTTTGTCACCAGAGAGGCAATACCACCTCTATCAGATTCACTCCAAGAAGGGGGAACTGTCTCAGTACATCTCAGGTGATCCACAGTGCCCTCTGCCCCCAGGTTATCTGCTTGCTTTCTCTACTGAAGCACTGCAATGCCCTCAGGGCTTTATACTGGGCATATCGTGGACCTCTAAAACTCCAGTTTTTGATCCCTGTTAGTTGTAAAAACTCACAAAAATCAGACCCTCTCATTTCCCAATCAGTGGCTTTGGGTGTTTTCCTTGTGTGATACCCTGTGCACTCCTCTCTCTCTCCTCTTTCTGTGACCAGGGCTTCCTCCCCTCCACAGAACCCATGGTCCATTTCTCCTACAAACCTTGTCTCTGCACCTCCTACCTTCCACAATGTGGCCTCCTCTCTCTTTCTGGTTTTGTAGTTTGTTCTGTTAGTCCTCAGATTGATCTCTTGGGCATTCAGAATGATTTTTTTTTTTTTTTTTGCCTAGCTGTGTTTGAGGGAAGAGGCAACCCTAGGGTCCTCCTACTCCTCTGCCATCTTAGTCCCTCTCCAATCATGGTACTTGTCTTTGACTCATTTAATTTAGCATAACTCGTTCTAGCTCCATTCATATCAAGTGGCAGGATATCATATATATATATATATATATATATATATATATATAAATGCTACATATATATTATGATGTTTATACCAGCTTTCTCTAATATAGTCAAATTATGCAACATATCCATTCATCTGTTTATAGACATGGGGTATTTCCATAATTTGACCATATTAGAGAAAGCTGGTATAAACATCATATTAGATAAAGCTTCTATCCCTTGAATTCATATTTATGTATTCCTTGGATAAATACCTAGTAGCCAAATTGCTGGATCATATGCTAGTTCTATTTTTTCACTTTTCGAGCAATCTCCAAAGTGTTTTTCACAGTGGTTGCACCAGTTTCCATTCCCAGCAACAGTGCAAGAGGGTTCCCCTTTCTCCTCATCCTGCCAACACCTGTGTTTCTTAGGTTGCTAATTTTAGCCCTTCTGACAGCTGTGAGGTAACATCTCAGTGTACTTTGATTTGTATTTCCCTGATGATGAGTGTTATAGATCATCTTTTAGTGTGCTTATTGGCCAGTTGGATGTTTTCTTCGGAAAAATGTCTATTCATGTCCTCTTCCCATTCTTAGGGTGGATTACTCATCTTTTGGGTGTTGAATCTTGTAAGTTCTTTCTACATTTTGGATAGTAACCCATTATGAGGTAACATCATTTGCAAATATCTTCTCCCATTCCATACATTGCCTTTTAGCTTTGTTGATTGTTTCCTTCACTGTACAGAAGCATTTTATTTTGATCAAGTCCCAACAGTTCATTTTGCATTTGTTTCCTTTGGCTTAGGAGACGTATCTAGAAAGAAATTGTTACAGTGGTTACTGCCTGTATTCTCTTCGAGGATTTTGATGATTTTGTTTCTCACATTTAGATCTTTAATCCAATTTGAATTTGTTTTCATGTATGGTGTAAGAAACTGGTCCATTTTCATTCATTTCCACGTTGCTATCCAGATTTTCCAACACAATTTATTAAAGAGACTGTCTTTTTTCCATTGGATATTCTTTCCTTCTTTGTTGAAGACTAATAGTTGTGGATTCATTTCTGAGTTTTCTCTTCTCTTCCATTGATCTGTGTGTCTATTTTTTGCCAGTGCCATACTGTTTTTATTTATTTATTTTCTTTTGTTTTTCCAAGTTTTTATTTCAACTCCAGCTAGTTAACATACAATGTAATGTTAGTTTCAGGTGTAGAATTTAGTTATTCACCACTTACCTACAACCTCGGCTGTTCATCACAAGTGCCCTCTTTAATCTCCATCACCTGTTTAACCCATCCCCCTGCCCACATCCCTTCCAGTAACCTTCAGTTTGTTCTCTATAGTTAAGAGTCTGTTTCTTGGTTTGCCTGTCTTTTCCCCTCCCCATGCTCATGTGGGATTTTTTTTTCTTAAATTCTATATATGAGTAAAATTATATGGTATTTGTCTTTCTATGACTGAGTTATTTTGCTTAGCATAGTACTCTCTAGCTCTATTTTTGCCATTGCAAATGGCAAGATTTCTTTTTTATGACTGAGCACTATATCTTTGTATGTATATACCACATCTTCCCTAGCCATTCATCACTCGATGGACATTTAATATCTTTCTATAATGTGTCTATTGTAGATAATGCAGCTAGGGGTGCATATATCCCCTAGAATTATTCTATTTGTATCCTTTGGGTAAATACCTAGTAGGGTAATTGCTGGAATGCAGAGTAGTTCTATTTTCAACTTTCTGAGAAAGGTGAGCCCTCTTACACTGTTCGTGGGAATGGAAACTGTTGCATCCACCTTGGAAAACAGTTTGGAAGTTTCACAAAATATTAAAAATATTTAAATAAAAACTTGAGAAAAAACAGTTCTGGACTGGTATCATAGTGTTCTTTGCTCTTTAAATGACTGATGTTCCTTTCTAAGCTACATTTAGGAGTATGGATCTGAACATTTTTTTAGGTTCCCAATTGGTGGGGGAAATATTTTCAGAATCATAGATTTTTAGAAAAGTATGTGGCCAGAATTTATTTAGTCCAACTTCTTTTCCAATGCACTATTTCCTGGCAGTTGATTAGCCATTATTTGCCAAAATTTTTCTGCCTTTTTCCTCTAGTTCTACCATTTGGAAACTTACAGAACAAGTCTAATGATATTTCCAAAAGCTACCTTCCACAACATTGAAATTATTCTCATTTACACCAGGCTATGAATATTGGAGGTTTTTTTTTTTTTACTGTACTTCATATAAAATGTTTTCTGTTATCATCCTGATCACCCCATATAGACACATTTCACATAATAACTGTGAAGTACACAAAAATGTGCTCTGAGTTGTACACAACTTTGTATAGAAAATGTTCTTAACCATAAATTGTATGTGAATTACATGCAGATATTTTGAAAACATACAAACCTGAGCTATCCCTTCAAGAGATCCAGATTTAATGGCTTTGTAAATGAGCCAGGATGCATAATTTGAACATTTTTTCCAAGTAATTTTGCTATTCAATCACAATTAAGGAATCACTGGTGTAACAGAACTCCTTTCATACGACACAGAAATGTTGATTATATAGACCAATGTCTGTAGGTACAACAGTGTGACTTGGAAATTTGGAAGTGGAAAGGCCACAGGTACTTAAAGGGAATGTGCTTTTGGGTTATTTGTATATGAGTTTTGGGTGACTGGAACAGTAAGTAGGGCTATATGCACAGAGGAGCAAAGAAAGGTAGTCTTGTAAAAAAAAGCATGAAAAATATGTACAAAGAGAAGCTGATAAAAGCAATTGAGAAATTGTCATAATGGCCTCTCAGTTTCTGGTTCTTGCCCCATTCTGAGACCCAGCTTAACTCTAACCCATGGGTTTACTAATACTCTCCAGAATATTAGTATGTGATTCTCCCTTTTGGAATACATTAACCAGAGTTGGTTTCTCATACTTGCAAATAAATATTCTTGAATTAAATTTCCAGGATCTTCAGATCCTGGGAAAGTTGATGTTAGAGTGCTTGGCACTGACACCTTCTGTGGCAACTTGAGGCCTCAATCATAGAGAAAATAAGTAATAAAAGACAAAGTTGTAAATTATATACCACACCATTGAAGTATTTTTAGGGGTAATTTAAATATAAGTACACTCTACAATTGTCCATGTGAAATTTTATCGTTTAAATTTAAGCATTTTACTTCAAATGCAATCTACTGATAGTAACAAACATCAGTGCTTACTAAAGTCAGTTTATTTTAAGTTACACCTCCAATGTTACAGTTTATTGCTGTCTTCTGCTTTAAAGGATGTCTTCCAAAAACAAGCAACATAAGACAATGGATGCCATAGAGGTGTGAAATTTCAGAGGAAGCGGCTCAGCAGATGAGCTGCAACAGAAATCCTTTTTGTATAAAGGTTTCTTTTTTTAATAGGAAATTTATTGTCAAATTGGTTTCCATACAACACCCAGTGCTCATCTATGCAGGAAAGTAGGTTCTTTGTGCTGCCAAGAAGTTTGTGAAAGGAAAATATGTAATGGAAGTAGTTCTTTCCAGAACACATGGGGACACAGGAGAGATCTTGAATTTACTTAGATTCAGCAATTAATAAGTCATGGATAAAAATTAACTTTCAAATCAGTTGTGAGTGAAAGGTGCTTATAAGTTGGGATAAAAGAGTAAAACTCTCAAGTCACATATCCTCAATCTTCTGAAACGTATTTGTTCTCCTTTAGGATTTTCTTGAACATTGGATGCATACAGAAAGCAAAATTTCAGCCTCTTTTGATCTATATGAGGAAAGGAAAAATGCTAATGTTCAACATCTATTATACTTGCTTCAAATTGACCTTTGAAATCTCACTAACAAAGCGAGAATGACAACTTCATACTATGCTATTGTTTTTCTTCCACATATTCCAGCATACCACCTAAAATTCCCATGAATAAAAATTTGCCATTCAAGCAGATATCAAAGTTTCTAAATGTCTACAGCTGAGTCTTTTCCTGTTTTAACGTTGTTTAAATGTTTATTTATTTTTGGGAGAGAGAGACAGAGTGCGAGCAGGAGAGGAGCAGAGAGAAGGAGACACATAATCAGAAGGAGGCTCCAGACTCTGAGCTGAGCTGTCAGCACAGAGCCTGATGTGGGGCTTGAACTCACGGAGTGTGAGATCATGACCTGAGCTGAAGCCAGATGCTTGACCGACAGAGCCATCCAGGCATCCCGAGTCTTTTCCTGTTTTACCCATATAATGCTAGAGTCAGTAAAAGGGGCCCTAGTCATTCTGTAGAAATCAGTTCATATTTCACTTTCTCCACAGAAAATCCTCTCTTATACTTCAAGTGTGAATTAGACATGCCTCCTCAGTTCTTGAAAATACCTGCAGACATACTATATCAATATAGACTGTTAGCTGAGAGTAAAAATTATTCCATAGTTATCTAAACCTAATATATTGAGATTATTTAATCATGAAAGGGTGTTGAAATTTGTCATACGGATTTTTCTGCATCCATTGTGATGATCATATGATTTTTTATTCTTCATTATTCTCTTTATTTTTCATTCTTTTGAAGTGGCCTATCACATTGATAGCTGTATGTATCTTTGTATCTTAGGATAAAACAATCTTGATTATCATGTATGAGTCTTTAGAGGTTCTGTTGAATTCAATTTGCTCTATTTTGCTGATAATTTTTGTATCTGATTCATCAGAGATACTAGTCTGTAATTTTCTTTTACTCTCCTTGTCTGGCTTTGGAATCAAGGTAATGCCACATAAAATGAGTTCAGAAGTATGTCCTACTCTTCAATTTTTGGAAGAATTCGAAAATGAATTGTATTCATTCCTCTTTAAAATTTTGATACCATTTACCAGTGAAGCCATCTGGTACTGACTCTTCATTAATGAGAAGTTTGTGACTTGTGATGCACTCTCCTTATTAATTATTGGTTTCTTCAGATTTTCTATTTCTTTTTTTTAATTCACAACTATCATTTATTTTGTTCTCTGAGATAAATTAGCATCTGTACAATTTTTAAAATGGAAAAACACTATAGTTATAGCCTTAGGAAAGTGCAAATAAGAAGAAACCAGAAAAGACCCAAATAACCAAAGTACTGTTGAAAAAGAAAACTAAAGCTAGAGACATAGCAATAGTAGACTTCAAGCTATATTACAAAGCTTCAATAATTAAGACAGTATGGTACTGGCACAGAAACAGACACATAGGTCAATGGAACAGAATATAGACACAGAAATGGACCCACAAATGTATGGCCAACTATCTTTGACAAAGCAGGAAAGAATATCAAATGGATAAAAGTTTCTTTAGCAAACTGTATTGGGAATACTGGAAGGGACATGCAGAAAAATGAAACTGGATAACTTTCTCAAACCATACACAAAAATAAATTCAAAATGGATGAAAGACCTAAATGTAAGACAAGAGACAGAAAACCATCAAAATACTAGAGGAGAAAACGGTAAACAACTTCTTTGACTTCAGATACAGCAACTTCTTACTAGACACATCTCTGGAAGCAAGGAAAACAAAAGCAAAAAGGAAATATTGAGACCTCATCCAGATAAAAAGCTTCTGCATAGTGAAGGAATCAACAAAACTAAAAGGCAACTGATAGAATGGAAGAAGATATCGGCAAATGACATATAGGATAAAGGATTAGTATCCAAAATCGAAAAAGAACTTATCAAACTCAACACCAAACAAAAAACAAACAAACAAACAAACAAACAAACAAAAAACTCACAAGTAATCCAGTGAAGAAATGGGCAAAAGACATGAACAGACACTTTTCCAAAGAAGACATCCAGAAGACTAACAAACACATGAAAAGATGCTCAACATCATTCATCAGCAGTGAAGTACAAATGAAGATACCACAATGAGATACCACCTCATGCCACGCAGAATGGCTAAAATCAACAACTCAGGCAACAGATGCTGGTGAGATTATGGAGAAAGAGGATCTCTTTTGTACTGCTGGTAGGAATGAAAACCGGTGCAGCCACTCTGAAAAACAGTATGAAGGTTCCTCAAAAAATTAAAAATAGAACAACACTATGACCCAGAAATTGCATGACTAGGTATTTATCCAAGGGATACAGGTGTGCTCTTTCAAAGCGGTACATGTACCCCAATGTTTATAACAGCACCATCAACAATACCCAAAGTATCAAAAGAGTCCAAATTTCCATCAATGGATGCATGGATAAAGAAGATGTTTTATACACACACACACACACACACACACACACACACACACACAATAGATTACTACTTGGAAATCAAAAAGAATGAAATCTTGCCATTTGCAACTACGTGGATGGCACTAGAACTAAGCAAAATTAGTCAGGGAAAGACAAATATCATATGACAACTTTAAGACAAAGAGATGAACATAAGGGAAAGGAAGCAAAAATAATATAAAAACAAAGAGGGGGAAAAACAAAAGAGACTCTTAAATGCAGAGAACAGAGTCTGATCTAGAGAAGATGGTGGCTTAGGAGGATGCTGGGCTTACTGCATCCTGCTGATCACTTAGATTCCACCCACATCTGCCTAAATAACCCAGAAAATCGCCAGAAGACGAGCAGAATGGACTCTCTGGAGCCAAGCATAGAAAAGAGGCCCACGGAAGAGGGTAGGAAGGGGGGAGAGGTGGTGCACACTACATGGACTGGCAGGAGGGAGCCGGGGCAGTGGAGGGGCAGCCCGTCTGGCAAGGCAGAGCCTCTGAATCTGACTAACAAAAGCAGAGGGACCAGACTGAGTAAGTTCTGACAGCCATAGGGACTTAACATCTGGAATGTTATAAGTCAACAGCTCTGCTCAGAGAGCAGGAGGGGTAGAGGACACCAGGAGGGAGAGGTGTTGAGCCCTGGAAAACAGAGCTCAGCTCGACGGTGAACAAAGGCAATGGCCAACATTATCTACCTCACCCATCCCCCAACCTAAATCCCAAAGGGAACCAGTTACCATCACCGAACTTGCTTGCACCACACAAACAACCAACACTGCTTCTGTGGATCGATCCCTCTGACAGGTCTGCCTGCCTCCCTCCAGGTCCTGCAGGGGCCCTCCCACAGGGGACCACCAATGGCAAAGTGAGCTAAACCTGCCCCTCCCACCCCTGTGCACCTTGGGGATCCACCCTGGCTAATACGCCAGATACCATAGAAGCAAAACCACAAGCCTGGCAGTGTGCAAGTAGCCCAGACAGGGTCCAGAACACTCCACAGTGAGTCCTGCCCCTGGGAGAGGGGAAGATAGTACACACAAGTCTGACTATGGCCCCGCCTACCAACACAACTTACACCAGACAGCACAGGGGAAGTGCTCTGAAGTTCTGCGCAACTCCAGGGACTATCCAAAATGAAGAAATGGAAAAACTTTCCTCAAAAGAAACTCCAGGAAGTAGCGACAGTTAACAAATTGATCAAAATCGATTTAAGCAATATAATGGAACAAGAATTTAGAAGAATAGTCATAAAATTAATCGCTGGGCTTGAAAAAAGTATCGAGGACAGTAGAGAATTTATTGCTACAGAGATCAAGGAACTAAGAGTCATGAGGAGCTAAAAAATGCTATAAATGAGGTGCAAAATAAAATGGAGGCAACCACAGTTCTGACTGAAGAGGCAGAGGAGAGAATAGGTGAATTAGAAGATAAAATTATGGATAAAAAGGAAGCTGAAACAGAGAGAAAAAAATCCAGGTGTATGATGGGAGAATTAGAGAACTAAGTGATTCAATGAAATGGAACAATATCCATATAACAGAAATTCCAGAAGAGGAAGAGAGAAAGGGGCTGAAAGTGTACTTGAACAAATCATAGCTGAAAACTTCCCTGATCTGGGGGAGGAAAAAGGCATTGAAATCCGAGAGGCACAGAGAACTCCCTTCAGACATAATTTGAATCCATCTTCTGCATGACATATCATCGTGAAACTGGAAAAATACAAGGATAAAGAGAAAATTCTGAAAGCAGCTAGGGATAAACAAGCTCTAACATATAAAGGGGGACCAATAAGACTAGTGGCAGACCTATCTACTGAAACTTGGCAGGCCAGAAAGGAATGGCAGGAAATCTTCAATGTGATGAACAGAAAAAAAAATATGCAGCTGAGAATCCTTTATCCAGCAAGTCTGTCATTTAGAATAGAAGGAAAGATAAAGGTCTTCCAAAAAAAAAACCTGAAGGAATTCATCACCACTAAACCAGCCCTACAAGACATCCTAAGGGGGATTCTGTGAGTGAAATGTTGCAAGGACCACAAAGTACCAGAGACATCACTACAAGCATGAAACCTACAGACATCACAATGACTCTAAACCCATATCTTTCTATAATAACACTGAATGTAAATGGACTAAATGCTCCAACCAAAAGACAGGGTATCAGAATGGATCAAAAAAACAAGACTCATCTATTTGCTGTATACAAGAGACTCATTTTAGACTTGAGGACACCTTCAGATTGAAAGTGAGGGGATGGAGAACTATTTAACTATCATACTTCTGGAAGTCAAAAGAAAGCTGCAGTAGCCATACTTATATCAGACAAACTAGACTTTAAATTAAAGGCTGTAACAAGAGATGAAGAAGGGCATTATATAATAATTACAGGGTCTCCCATCAGGAAGAGATAATAATTATAAATGTCTATGAGCCAAATACGGGAGCCCTCAAATACATATAACAATCACAAACATAAGCAACCTTATTGATAAGAATGTGGTAATTGCAGGGGACTTTCATACTCCACTTACAACAATGGATACATCATCTAGACACAGGATCAATGAAGAAACAAGGGCCCTGAATGATACATTGGATCAGATGGACTTGACAGATATATTTAGAACTCTGCATCCCAAAGCAACAACATATACTTTCTTCTTGAGTGCACATGGAACATTCTCCAAGATAGATCACATACTGGGTCACAAAACAACCCTTCATAAGTATAAAAGAATTGAGATCATACCATGCATACGTTCAGACCACAATGCTCTGAAGCTTCAAATCAACGACAGGAAAAAAGTCTGGAAAACCTCCAAAAGCATGGAGGTTAAAGAACACCCTACTAAAGAATGAATGGGTCAACCAGGCAATTAGAGAAGAAATTAAAAAATATATGGAAACAAATGAAAATGGAAAGGCAACAACCCAAACGATTTGGGATGCAGCGAAGGCAGTCCTGAGAGGAAAATACATTGCAATCCAGGCCTATCTCCAGAAACAAAAAAAATCCCAAATACAAAATCTAACAGCACACCTAAAAGAACAAGAAGCCAAACAGCGAAGACACCCAAAACCCAGCAGGATGAAAGAAATATTGAAGATCAGAACAGAAATAAACAATAGAGAATCCAAAACACTGTAGAGCAGATGAATGAAACCAACAGTTGCTTTTTCGAAAAAATAAGCAAAATTCATAAATCTCTAGCCACGCTTCTTAAGAAGAAAAGAGAGTGGACCCAAATAGATAAAATAATGAGTGAAAATGGAATTATTACAACCAATCCCTCAGAAATACAAGCGATTGTCAGGGAATACTACGAAAAATTATATGCCAACAAAGTGGACAACCTGGAAGAAATGGACAAATTCCTAAACACCCACACACTTCCAAAACTCAAATGGGAAGAAATAGAAAATTTGAACAGACACATAACCAGTGACGAAATTGCATCAGGTATCAAAAATCTCCCAAAAAACAAGAGTCATGGACCACTTGGCTTCCCTGGGGAATTCTACCCGACATTTAAGCACAGATAATACCTGTCCTTCTCAAGGTGTTCCAAAAAATAGAAAGGGAAAGAAAACTTCCAGACTGATTCTATGAAGCCAACATTACTTTGATTTCCAAACCAGACAGTGACCAGAAAAAAAGATAACTATGGGCCAATATCCCTGATGAATATGGACGCAAAAATTCTCAAAGATACTAGCAAATCGAATTAAACAGCATGTAAAAAGGATTATACACCATGATCAAGTGGGATTCACTCCTTGGCTGCAGAGTTGGTTCAACATTCACAAATCCATCAATGTGATACATCACATTAATAAAAGAAAAGATAAGAACCATATGATCCTGTCAATCGATGCAGAAAAAGCATTTGACAAAATTCAGCATCCTTTCTTAATAAAAACCCTCGAGAAAGTCGGGATAGAAGGAACATACTTAAACATCATAAAAGCCATTTATGAATAGCCCACAGCTAATATCATCCTCAATGGGGAAAAACTAAGAGCTTTCCCCCTGAGATCAGGGACATGACAGGGATGTCCACTCTCACCCCTGTTGTTTAACATAGTGTTGGAAATTCTAGCATCAGCAATAAGAAAACAAAATGAAATTAAATGCATCAAAATTGGCAAAGATGATATCAAACTTTCACCATTTGCAGATGACATTATACTCTACATATAAAACCCAACTGACTCCACAAATAGTCTGCTAGAACTAATACATGCATTCAGCAAAACTGCAGGATAGAAAATCAATGTACAGAAATCAGTGGCATTTTTATATACCAATAATGAAGCAACAGAAAGAGAAATAAAGAAACTGACCCATGCACAATTGCACAAAAATCATAAAATACCTAGGAATAAACCTAGCCAAAGATGTAAAAGATCTGTATGCTGAAAACTATAGAAAGCTTATGAAGGAAATTGAAGAAGATATTAAAAACTGGAAAACCGGGGGCCCCAGGGTGGCTCAGTCGGTTGAGTGTCCGACTTTGGCTCAGGTCATGATCTCACAGCTCGTGAGTCTGAGCCCCGCGTCAGGCTCTGTACTGACAGCTCAGAGCCTGGAGCCTGCTTCTGCTTCTGTTTCTCCCTCTCTCTCTGCCCCTAACCCACTCACATTCTGTCTCTGTCTCTGTCTCTGTCTCTGTCTCTGTCTCTGTCAAAAATAAATAAGCACTAAAAAAAATAAAAATAAAAAAATAAAAAATGGAAAAACATTCCATGCTCATGGATTGGAAGAATAAATATTGTTAAAACGTCAATACTACCCAAAGCTATCTATACATTCAATGCAATCCCAATCAACATTGCACCAGCATTCTTCTCAAAGCTAGAACAAGCAATCCTAAAATTTGTATGGAACCACAAAAGGCCCCAAATAGCCAAAGTAATGTTGAAGAAGAAGACCAAAGCCAGAGACATCACAATCCCAGACTTTAGTTTCTGCTACAAAGCTATAATCATCAAGACAGCATGCTATTGGCACAAAAACAGACACATAGACCAATGGAATAGAATAGAAACCCCAGAACTCGACCCACAAAAGTATGGCCAACTAATCTTTGACAAAGCAGGAAGGAATATCCAATGGAAAAAAAGACAGTCTCTTTAACAAATGGTGCTGGGAGAATTGGACAGCAACATGCAGTAGAATGAAACTAGACCACTTTCTTACACCATTCAGAAAGATATACTCACAATGGAAGAAGGGCCTGAATGTGAGACAGGAAACCATCAAAACCCTAGAGGAGAAAGCAGGAGAAAACCTCTCTGACCTTAGCCACAGCAATTTCTTACTTGACACATTTCCAAAGGCAAGGGAATTAAAAGCAAAAAAAAAAAAAAAAAAAAAAAAACCTATTGGGATCTCATGAAGATTAAAAGCTTCTGCACTGCAAAGGAAATAACAAAATTAAAAGGCAACCAACGGAATGGGAAAAGATATTTGCAAATGACATATCGGACAAAGGGCTAGTATCCAAAATCTATAAAGAACTCAACAAACGCCACACCCAAAAAACAAATAATCTAGTGAAGAAATGGGCAGAAAACATGAATAGACTCTTCTCTAAAGAAGACATCCAGATGGCCAACAGGCACATGAAAAGATGCTCAATGTTGCTCCTCACCAGGGAAATACAAATCAAAACCACACTCAGATACCGCCTCATGCCACTCAGAGTGCCTAAAATGAACAAATCAGGAGACTATAGGTGCTGGCGAGGATGTGGAGTAATGGGAACCATCTTGCACTGTTGGTGGGAATGCAAACTGGTGCAGCCTGTCTAGAAAACAGTGTGGAGGTTCCTCAAAAAATTAAAAATATATCTACCCTGTGACCCAGCAATAGCACTGCTAGGAGATTACCCAAGGGATACAGGAGTGCTGATGCATAGGGGCACTTGTGCCCCAATGTTTTAGCAGCACTTTCAACAACAGCCAAATTATGGAAAGAGCCTAAATGTCCACCAACTGATGAATGGATAAAGAAATTGTGGTTTATATACACAATGGAATACTACGTGGCAATGAGAAAGAATGAAATATGGCTTTTTGCAGCAACGTGGATGGAACTGGAATGTGTTATGCTAAGTGAAATAAGTCATACAAAGAAAGACAATTACCATATGTTTTCACTCTTATGTGGATTCTGAGAAACTTAACAGAAGACCATGGGGGAGGGGAAGAAAAAAAAAGAGGTTAGAGAGAGTGGGAGCCAAAACAGTTTTTTAAGAGACTCTTAAAAACTGAAAACAAACTGAGGGTTTATGGATGGTGGGAGGGAGGGGAGAGTAGGTGATGGGTATTGAGGAGGGCACCTGTTGGGATGAGCACTGGGTGTTGTATGGAAACCAATTTGACAAAAATTTCATATTTAAAAAAAAAATAAATAAATAAATAAATTATTACAGTTAGTTTAAAAATAAATAAATAAATGCAGAGAACAACCTGAGGGTTGCTGGAGGGGTTGGGGGGGGGGATGGGCTAAACAGTAAGGGGCATTAAGGAAGACACTTGGGATGAACACTGAGTGTTTTATATAGGGGATTAATCACTGTAATCTACTCCTGAAATCCTTATTACACGATATGCTTACTAACTTGGGTATAAATTACAAAAGAAAAAGAAAAAGAAAAAAACTAAGGAGAAACAGAAACATGCCTCAAATGAAAGAAGGGTATCCAAGGAAAAGTTCTACAAGAAATGAAGACAACCAATTAAACTGATAAAGAGTTCAAAGTAGAGATCATGGAAATGCTCACTAGACTTGAAAGAAGTATGGAAGAACTAAGTGAAAACTTCAACAAAGAGAAAGATAATAAAAATGAAACAATAGAGAATTCAATGATGGAAAAGAAAACTACACTAGGAGGAACCAGCAGAATATTAGAGGATGCAGAAGAACAAATCAACAATCTGAAAGACAGTTCAATGGATAGCACACAAGTGGAACAACAAAGGAAAGAATGAACTTTTTTTAAAAAAATGACAAATACAATGGGAAAACTGAAGCAATGTCAAACACAGTAACATTACATTATAGGAGTACAAGAAAGACAAAACAGAGAGAAAGGAACAGAAAATGTATGTGAAGATATTAGAGCAAAAAACCTCACTGACCTTAGAAAGAAAACATCCAAGCTCAAGAGGCGCAGAGAGCTACAAATAAGATGAACGCAGGAAGTCCACACCAACACACATAAAAATTAAAATTTAAAAAAATAAGAAAAAGAAGGAAACAAGAGGGGTGCTTGTGTGGCTCAGTCGGTTGAGCATCTGAGTTCAGCTCAGGTCATGATCTTGTGGTCTGTGAATTCGAGCTCTGAGTTGGGCTCTGTGCTGACAGCTCAGAGCCTGGAGCCTGCTTCAGATTCTGTGTCTCCCTCTCTTTTGGCCCTTCCCCTACTCATTCTCTCTCTCTCTCTCTCTCTGTCAAAAATAAACATTAAAAAAAGTTTTAAAAAGAAAGAAACAAGAAAAACACAAGAAACAAACAAGAAAACAAGAAAAAAGCAAGTTACATATAAGGAAAACCCATAAGGTCATCAGCTGATTTTTCAGTACTAACACTGTAGGCCAGAAGAAATAGCATGATATATTCAAAGAACTGTAAGGAAAAACTTATTATAACCAAGAATAGTCTACTTGGAAATTTTATCATTCAGAATTGAAGGATAGATAAGGAGTTTCACAGACAAAAGTTAAGGGGGTCTATCACCAGGAGAGAGGTCTTACAAGAACTATTAAAGTGACTCCTTGGTAGAAAAGGAAATGTGATAACTACAAGTTAAAAAAAAAAATGAGGTCTCCTGCCTGACTCAGTTAGAAGTGCATGCAATCCTTGATCTTAGGGTCCTGAGTTTGAGCCCAACATTTGGTGTACAGATTACTTACAAAAAAGATAAATAGTTAAACTTTTTAAAAAATGAAAAAAAAAATTTCAAGAGGAAAGCATAATTACAATAAAAATAGTAAATAAATTATAAAGCTACTATGTAGATTAAAAGCAAACACAGGAAAATCAATTATATATTAAAAATTACTTAAGGGACTAAAAATTTTAAAAAATATATAAAGTATGATATTTTATTCATGAACCATGGAGAGGGGAGTAAAGGTGTAGTACACATGGAATGTGTTCAAACTTAGACAACCATCAACTTAATATAGATTGCTACATATATAAGATGTTACAAATGAGTCACACGATAACCACAAAGCAAAAACCAACAATACATACACAAAAAAAACCAGAAATGAGTCCAAGCATACTACAAAATTAAGACATAGTCAAAAGGAAAGAAAGAGAGAGAAGAAAAAGAGAACTACAAAAACAAGAAAACAATTCGTAAAATGGCAATTACAACATACCTATCAATAAATATTCCAAATGAGAATTGTCTAAATGCTCCAGTGAAAAGAAATAGAGTGACTGAATACGAGAAAAAAAGAAAACTCATTTTTAGAGATAGGAAGATGGTGGCTGAGTAGGAGGACCCTAGGCTTGCCTCATCCCATAAATACAACTAGATACCTGTCAAATCATCCTCAACCACAGAAATCAACCTGAAGACAGACAGAACAAACTCCACAACCAAAGGGACAGAAGAGGCCACATCAAAGAAGATAGGATGTGCAGAGGTGTGGTTAAGGGGAGAAATGGATTGCTGCAGAGGGGAGGGAGCCATGATTGGTGAGAAGAGAAAGAGAAAGGAGCACACAGGGGAATGCCCACAGAGAATATTGCTCCAAAACCACTGGCTTGAAAACAAGAAGGGCTGAATTTGGTGAGTTCTTGCAACCAACAGGGCTTAAAGCATAGAGTTTTAAAAGGTCAACAGGCTTGGCTAGGATAAGTCTGGAGGCCACTGTGTGGCTCCTGGAAAGAATGACAGCAAATAACCTGGGGCCAGATGGAGTGGAAATAGAAATTGAAGAATGCCTAGGACACACAGTGGGGAGGTTATTTGCTCTTCTTGGAGCACATCCCTGAGACCCAGCCTTCATATAGACATGTCTCAGGGAACAAAGGAACTAGCTAGCATCATTTCCTTATCCTGCCCCTCAGCATATACACAGAGCTACATGTGAAAAGCACCCAAGGGCTGACACAGGCTGCATACCTTGCTTAAACAAGCCCCATCCTGCTGCACTCCAGATGGAGTGCCCTTCTCATTTAAGCTTGCTTCAGTCTCTGTGTGGTGGGTTCCTCCCACAGAAGACGAGCATAAACCCATGTCAAAATGACATCTCTAGGCCTGGAGTTTGAAAGGTCAGCAGGCTTGGCTGGGACGGACCCCAGAGGGCACTATGTTGATCCTGTAGAGAAGTCAGGCAAAAACCAGGAGGTAGACAAGTGGAAACAGAGATCTGAAAAGTGCCCAGGAAACACAGTGGGAGAGATTATTCACCCTTCTTGGAGTGCTTCCCTGGGAGGCAGCATTCACTCAGATGCTTCTCTAGGGACAAATGAGCTGGCTGGCACCATTTCCCTCCCCTGCTTCTCAAGGTAAACACAAGCCACCTGTGGGAACCAGTGCTGCTCTAACACTGGATGCCTAACGTCCTTATACCAAGTCTTACACTTCTGCACTCTGGCTGGACTGCCCTTCACAATCAAGCTTGCCTCAGTCCCAGCGTGGTGGGCACCTCTCTGAGAAGACCACCCAGAAACCTCTGCTTACACGTCTCCTGACCAGAGAGTTCTTCAGGGCTTCAGTTTTAGTGGGAGCAATATCATGTCTCAGTTAACAAGTAGACAATAGCACACCCAGTTAAAACTCTCCAAATGCTGGCCAAAGACCAAACACAATCCACTGAAGGCAAGGGGAGCCTCTGTAGACAACTGCTATGAAAGATAGGGCAGCCAAAACAAAATAGCAGAGCACATGCAGCACACACCAGAGACACCCCCTGAAAATCCAGCCTCTGGGCACTACATGAGCTTTTCTTCATAAAGCCATGACTTGCAGGAACAGGAAACATAACTGTTGTTTATAACACACAGAAAAAAGGAGACAGACAAAATTCCGAGTTGGAGGAATTTATTCCAAATGAAAGACTAAGAGAAGGCCACGGCCATGACCAAAAATCTAAGCAAAACAGATATACATAACATACCTGATGGAGAATTTAAAAGAAACAATCATAGGCATACTAACTGAACTTGACAAAAGAAAGAAAAGACATCAGGGAGACCTTTACCACAAAGATAAAAGAGTTAAAGAATAAATCAGAGATGAAGTATTCAATAAAGGAGATTGGAAACAACTTGATGCAATGACAGCACTGGAAGAAATCAGAAGAATGAATTATAGACACAGAAGTATAGAAGACAAAATAATGGAAAATAATGAATTTTAACAAAAGAATTATGTACAGGAAAAGACTTACAGAACACAGTTACTCCATCAAACATAATAACATTTGTATTATAGGAGTCCCAGAAAAAGAATAACTAGAAACAAGGGCAGAAATTGTATTTGAAGAAATACTAGCTGAAAACTTCCCTAATCTGGGGAAGGAACAGATATCAAACACCAATAGGCACAGAAAAATACCACCAAAATCAACAAAAGCAGGGAACAACAAGACATATTGTAACTCAGTTTGCAAAATATAGTGATAAAGAACAAATCATAAAACCAGCAAAACAAAAGAAAACCTTAACTTACAAGGAAAGACCCATAAGGCTTGCTGGAGATTTCTCAACAGAAATTTGGCAATCCAAATGTGGATGGAACTGGAGAGTGTTATGCTAAGGGAAATAAGTCATACAGAGAAAGACAGATATATGTTTTCACTCATATGTGGATCTTGAGAAACATAACAGAAGACCATAGTGGAAGGGAAGGAGAAAAAAATTTACAGAGAGGGAGGTTGTCAAACCATAAGAGACTCTTAAACACCTAGAATAAACTGAGGGTTGATGGGGGGTGAGGGAGAGGGGAAAGTGGGTAATGGGCATTGAGGAGGGCCCTTGTTGGGATGAGCACTGTGTGTTGTATGGAAGCCAATTTGACAATAAATTATACTCTAAAGTTTTCTCTTTTGTTTTTTTCTTAAATTTTTAATGTTTATTTTTGAGAGAATGCGAATGGGGGAGGGGCAGAGAAAGAGGGAGACACAGAATCTGAAGCAGGCTCCAGGCTCCGAGCTGTCAGCAGAGCCTGACATGGGGCTCGAACTCACGGACTGCAAGATCATGACCTGAGCCGAAGTCGGACGCTTCACCGACTGAGCCACCCAGGTGCCCCGACATTAAATTATATTTTTAAAAAGAAGGGAATAATATCATAATAAAGGGGACAATTCAACAGGAAAATCTAAAAATTATAAATATTTATGCACCCAACATGAAAGCACACAAATTACAAAAAAATAACAAACATAAAGGAACTAATTGATAATAATGCTATAATTGTAGGGGGCTTTAACTCACTACTGACAGCAACGGACAGGTCATATAAACAGAAAATCAACAAGGAAACAATGGTTTTGAATGACACACTGGACTAGATAGACTTAACAGGTATATTCAGATTGTTCCATCCTAAAACAACAGAATACACATTCTTTTCAAGTGCACATGGAGCATTCCACAGAATAGATCACATACTAGCTCACAAATCAGGCCTCAACAAGTACAAAAAGTTTTAGATCATACTATGAATATTTTCCATGCACAACGCTATGAAACTTGAAGTGAACCACGAGAAAAAATTCGGGAAGACGACAAATACATGGAGGTTAAAAGACATGCAACTAAACAAGAATGAATCAACCACGAAATTAAAAATATGTATACATGGAAACAAATGAAAATGAAAGCATGATGGTACAAAACCTTTGGGATGCAGGAACATCCTGCATCCCCGGACATCTTAGTGGTTCTAAGAGGGATGTATATAAAAATACAGTCCTATTGGGGCGCCTGGGTGGCTCAGTCAGTTGAGCATCCAACTTTGGCTCAGGTCAAGATCTCATGGCTGGTGAGTTCGAGCCCTGCGTTGGGCTCTGTGTTGACAGCTTGGAGCCTGGAGCCTGCTTCCAATTCTGTGTCTCCCTCTCTCTATGCCCCTCCCCCACTCATGCTCTGTCTCTCTCTCTCTTTCAAAAATAAATATTAAAAAAATTAAAAAAATAAAAAGTCTTATAACAAAAGCAAGAAAAATCTCAAATAAACAACCTGTCTTTACACTTGAAGGAGCTAGAAAAAGAACAACAAACAAAGCCTAAAACCAACAGAAATAGGGAAATTAATAAAGATTAGAGCTGAAATAAATGATATAGAAATTTAAAAAGTAGATCAATGAAGTGAGGATCTGGTTTGCTGGAAAAGTTAATTCATAAAATTTTATGAAATATTTAAAATTTCTTAAAATAATTTAAAATAAAAAGAAATGAGAAAATACCCAAATAAATAAAATCACAAATAAGAAAGAGAAGAAATGACAGCCAACACCACAGAAGTACAATTACAAGAGAATATGATGAAATGTTATGTGCCAACAAATTGGACAACCTGGAAGAAATGGAAAAATTCCTAGAAATATATAAACTACCAAAACTGAAACAGGAAGAAAAAGAAAAGTTTAGCAGTCTGACAATCAGCAAAGACATTCAGTGATCAAAAAACTCCCAACAAACAAAAGTCCAGAGCCAGATGGTGTCACAGGCAAATTCTACGAACGTTTAGACAAGAGATAATACTTATTCTTCTCAAACTATTCCAAGAAATAGAAAAGAAAGGAAAACTTCCAAATTCGTTTTATGAAGCCAACACTATCCTGACACCACAACCAGATAAACCCACCACAAAAAATAGAACTATAGGCCGGTATCTCTGATGAACACATATGCAAAAATTCTCCAAAAAATAGTAGCAAACCAAATGAAACAGTATATTAAAAAAAACAAAACATTAACCAAAATGAAGTGGAATTTATTCCTGAGTTGCAAGTGGTTCATATGTGCAAATTAAACAGTATGATATACCAAATTAATAAAATAAAGATAAGAACCATATGATCATTGCAACAGGTGCAGAAAAATAATGTAACAAAGTATAACATCCATTCATGATAAAAACTCTCAGCAAAGTAGGGATAGAGGGAACATACCTCAACATCATAAATGCCATATACAAAAAAATTCACAGCTAATATCATCTTCAATGGGGAGAAACTGAGAGCTTTTCCTATAATTGTCAGGAACCAAAAGACACCCACTCTCACCATAGTTATTTAGCAACGTACTTGAAGTACGTGATTAGCCATAGCAATCAGGAAACACAAAGAAATAAGAGGCAATCCAAATTGGAGGGAAGTGGTAAAATATCAACTATTTGCAGGTTACATGATATTATATATAGAAAATGCAAGGGGAACCTGGGTGGCTCAGTCGTTAAGCATCTGACTTTGGCTCAGGTCATGATCTTCCATTTTGAGGGTTTGAGCCCTGCATCAGGCTTTGTGCCGACAGCTCTGAGCCTGGAACCTACTTCGGATTCTCACCCTCTCTCTCTCTTTCTCTCTCTCTCTCTCTCTCTCTCTCTGTCCCTTGCTTGCTCACACTCTGTCTCTCTCTCAAAAATAAATAACAGTAAAAATTTTTTAAAAAGGAAAATGCAAGAGTCCACCAAAGAACTGCCTGAACTCATAAACAATTCAGTAAAATTGGAGGATACAAAATCAATGTACAGTAATCTGTTGCATTTCTATACACTAATAGTGAAGCAGCAGAAAGAGAAATCAAGGCATCAATCCAATTTACAAAAACCATACCATACACCAAAAACCATAAGATACCTAGGAATAAAATTAACCAAAGAGGTAAAATATCTGTATGCTGCAAACTACAGAAAGCTTATGGACGAAATTGAAGAAAACACAATGATATGGAAAAACATTACACACTCATGGATCTGAAGAACAAATGCTGCTAAAATGTCTATATTACTCAATGCAATCTACACATTTAATGCAATCCCTATCAAAATACCACCAGCATCTTTCACAGAGCTGGAACAAATAATCCTAAAATTTGTATGGAACCACAAAAGCCACAAAAACCTGAATAGCCAAAGCAAGTGTAAAAAAGAAAAGGAACGCTGGAAGCATCAAATTCTAGTCTTCAAGTTGTATTACAAAGATGTAGTGCTCAAGACAGTATGATACTGGCACAAAAGTAGGCACATATATCAACAGATCTGAATAGGAAACCCAGAAAGGTGTCCACATCTATATGGTTAATTAATCTTAGACAAAACAGGAAGGAATATCCAAAGGAAAAAAGACAGTCTCTTCAACAAATCATATCAGGAAAAGTGGACAGCCACATGGAAAAGAATGAAAATGGACCACTTTCTTACACCATACACAAAAATAAATTCAAAATAGATGAAAGACCTAAATGTGATACCTGAAATGATTAAAACCCTAGAGGAGAACACAGGCAGTAACTACTTTGAGATCAACTGAAGCAGCTTCTTACTTGATATGTCTCCTGAGGCAAGGGGGAAAAAAACTATTGGGGCTTCATCAAAATAGAAGTCTTCTGCACAGCAAAGGAAACAATCAACAAAACTAAAAGGCAACCTATGGAATGGGAGAAGATATTTGCAAATTATACATATGATACAGGGTTAGTATACAAAATCTAGAAAGAACTTATCAAACTCAATACCAAAAAAACCCCCAATAATCCAGTTAAAAAAATGGGTAGAAATCAGGAATAAACTTCAGTTTTTCCAAGAAGACATACAGATGGACACCAGACACATGAAAAGATACTCAATATCACTCATCATCAGGGAAATACAAATCAAAACTACCATGATATATACACCCCACACCAGTCAGAATGGCTAGAATTCACAACACAAGTACACAACACTGGTACAGCCACTCTGGAAAACAATATGGAGGTTCCAAAAAAAGCTAGAAAATAGAACGACCCTATGATTCAGCAATTTTTGACTAGGTATTTAACCAAAACTACAAAAATATCAATTCAAAGGGATATATGGACACTGATGTTTATAGCAGCATTATCAACAATAGCCAAATTAATGAAAGATCCCAAATGTCCATCAATGGATAAATGGAAAAAGAAAGGTATATATATATTATACCTTTTATATATATTAGAAAAATATCTTTTATATGTTTTATATAATATATAATTTATAATAGAACATATAATATATTATATAATAATAAATATATATTATATATTATAAAATATAATATAAAATATAATTATATAATAATAATAAAATATATATATAAATATTATATAATGTACATACACACAATGGAATATTACTTGGCTATAAAAAAGAATAAAAGGTTGCCATACCACAATACCAGATTTCAAGATATACTACAAAGCTATAGTAGTCACAATGTGTGGTACTAGCACAAAAAATAGACACATAGATCAATGGAACAGAATAGAAAGCCTTGAAATAAACACAAGCTTATATGTTCAGTTATTCTATGGCAAAGGCGGCAAGAATATACAATGGAGGAAAGACAGTCTCTACAATATATTGTTCTGGGTAAACTAGACAGCAACATACAAACAATTGAAACTGCTCCACTTTCTTTTTTTAAAGATTTTTTTAAAGATTAAAAATCTTTTTTTAAAGATTAAAAATATTTTTAGAAGATATTTAAAGTTTATTTGTGGGGGGGGGCAGGCAGAAAGAGGAGAGAGAGAATCCCAAGCAGGCTCTGCACTGTCTGCAGAGCCTGAGGGGGGCTCAAACTCACAAAACATGAGATTATGACCTGAGCTAAAGTCCAGAATTGGATGCTTAACTGATTGAGCCAGCCAGGCGCCCCTAAACTGTTACACTTTCTTAGAATATACATAACAATAAACTCAAAGTGGATTACAGACCTATATGTGAGACCTGAAATCATAAAATTCCTAAAAGAAAGTATAGTCAATAGTCTCTGACTTTTGGTTACTAGAGGCAGAGGTGGAAGAAGTGGAACTGTACAAATGTGTTCAAAATGTACAAGTTCCCAGTCATAAAATAAGTACTAGGTATATATGAATAACATGGTAACTATACCTAAAACTGATGTATGATATATAGGAAAATAGAGTAAATTATAAGAGTTCTGTTCAGAAGTATTTTTGCCTTTTTCCTTCTTTCTTTTATTCTCATTGTATCTTTAGTAAAAGATGCATTCTAGCTGAAACTACTGTAGTAATCATTGCACAGTATATGTATATCAAACTATCATGCTTAAACACATACAGTGATGTATGTATATTATTTTTCAATAAAAGTGAAAAAATTACAAAGGAACTACCATACAGTACAGCAATTCCACTTCTGGGGATACATCTGAACGAAATGAATACACTATGTTGAAGAAATATCAGATATTGGCATCTTCATGTTTATAGCAGCCTTATGTACATTAGCTTAGACATGGAAACAATTAAATGTCTATCAATGGATGAATGGATAAGGAAGTTGTGGTGTATATACAGTAGAATATTTAGGGCATAACTAAGAAAGAAATCCTGATATTTGTGACAATATGAATAGACCTTAATGCCATTACACTAAGTGCAACAAGCCAGACAAAGAAAGACAAATAATATATGATATTATTTATATATGGGGCCTGGAAAACAAAACCAAAACATATAAAAATAGTTCATTTTGTGATTTCAGTATTGGGTGGTGGTAAGTGGGGACAGATGATGAAGATGTGAAAAAGTACAAACTTCCAAATATAAGATAAAAAAGTATTGGGGATGTACATTAGTACATCATGACTATATTTAACAATACTCCATGATATGTTTGAAAATGGATAAGAAAGAAATCCCAAGAGCTCTCATCACAAAGAAAACACCATTTTTTCTTTTTAAATATATATTTGGTAATGTTAACTAAACTTATTTTGGTAATTGTTTTTCAATATGTGAAAGTCATGTGATTACGCTTTGCACCTGAAACTATTTTTTAAATTTATTTATTTAAATTCAAGTTAGTTAATATACAGTGTACTATTATTGGTTTCAGAAGTAGAACCCAGTGATTCATCACTTATATTTAACACCCAGTGCTCATCCCAATAAGTGCCCTCCTTAATGCCCATCACCCATTTGGCCCATCTTCCACCCACTTCACCTCCAGCAGCCCTCAGTTTGTTCTCTGTATTTAAGAGTCTCTTCTGGTTTGCCTCCCTCTCTGTCTTTAGCATATTTTTTCCTTCCCTTCCACTATGTTCTTCTGTTGTGTTTCTTAAATTTCACATGTGAGAGAAATCATATGATATTTGTCTTTCTCGGACCGACTTATTTCACTTAGCATAATACACTCTAGTTCCATCCACGTTGTTGCAAATGTTAAGATTTCATTCTTTTTTTGATCGTCATGTAATATTCCATTGTGTGTATGTATATATGTATATATATATGTATATATATATACATGTATGCATATATATACATACACACACATATATATCTCACATCCACAGTCAATGGACATTTGGGCTCTTTACATAATTTGACTACTGTTGGTAGTGCTGCCTTAAATAATGGGGGGGGGGGGTTGTGCCCCTTCAAATCATCATCTTTGTATCCTTTGGATAAATATTTAGTAGTGAAATTGCTGGGTTGTACAGTATATCTATTTTTAACTTTTTGAGGAACCTCCATACTATTTTCAAGAGTGGCTGCACCAGTGTGTATTCCCACCAACAGTGCAAAAGTGTTCCCTTTTCACCGTATCATCACTGACATCTATTGTCTCCTGAGTTGTTAATTTTAGCCATTGTGACAGGTGTGAGGTGTACCTCATTGTGGTTTTGATTTGTATTTTTCTGATTATGAGTGATGGAGCATCTTTCCATGTGTCTGTTAGCCATCTGGATGTCTTCTTTGGAAAAGTGTCTATTCATGTCTTCTTCCCATTTCTTCACTGAATTATTTGGTTTGGGGGTGTTGAGTTTGATAGATTCTTTCTAGATTTTGGATACTAACCCTTTATCCAATATGTCATTTGTAAATATCTTCTCCCATTATGTCAGTTGCCTTTTGGTTTTCTTGATTGTTTCCTTTGTTTTGCAGAAGATTTTTAACTTCATGAGGTCCCAATAGTTCATTTTTGCTTTTATTTTCCTTGCCTTCAGACATGTCTAGTAAGAAGTTGCTGGGCCTTCAAAAATGTTGCTACCCCGTATTCTCTTACAGGATTTTAATGGCTTCCTGTCTCACATTTAGGTTTTTCATCCATTTTGAATGTATTTTTGTGTGTGGTATAAGAAAATGATACAGTTTCTGGAAGGAATTGTGATGCCTCCAGCTTTGGTTTTCTTTTTCAACTTTGCTTTGGCTATCTGGGGTCTTTTGTGGTTCCATAAAATTTTTAGAATTGTTTTTTGTTGCTCTGTGAAGAACGCTGGTATTATTTTGATAGGGATTGCATTGAATATTTAGATTGCTTTGGGTAATATAGACATTTTAAATAACATTTGTTCTTCCATTCCATGAGCATGGAAGGTTTTTCCATTTCTTTGGGTCTTCTTCAATTTCTTTCCTAAGCTTTCTATAGTTTGCAGCATATGGATCTTTTACCTCTTTGGTTAGGTTTATTCCTACATATTTTATGGGTTTCGGTGCAATTGTAAATGGGACTGAATCCTTGATTTATCTTTCTTCTGCTTCATTATTTGTGCATAGAAATGCAATGAATTTCTGTATGTTGATTTTATATCCTGTGACTGCTGAATTCATGTATCAGTTTTAGCAGTTTTTTGGTGGATCCTTTCCAATTTTCCAAGCAGACTATCATGTCAACTGTGAAGAACGAAAGTTTGACTTCTTCTTTGCCAATTTGTATTCTTTTTATTTCATGTTTTTGTCTGATTACCAAGGCTAAAATTTCCAGGATTATTTTGAAAAACAGTGTTGAAAGTTGACATCCTGTCATGTTCCTGACCTTAAAGGGAAAGCTTTCAGTTTTTGCCCATTGAGGATGATATTAGATGTGGGTCTTTTGCGCTTTAAACTCATACAAAGCAATCTATAGATTCAATGCAATCTTTATTAAAATCCCAGGGGTGTTTTCTGCAGAAATATAAAAATCCATTCTATAATTCAATATCAAAGATATCAAGAGATACAAAATATCAAAAATAATCTTGAAAGATAATTTAGTCAGTAATCTTATGTTTCCTAATCTCAAAACATATTACAAAACTACATTAATCAAAAGTGTATGATACTAACTTAAAGGCATTTATATAGACCAATGCAATAGAATAGACAGCTAAGAAATAAACTATTGCATATATGCTCAAATAATTTTCAAGAAGAGTGCTAAAGCCATCCAATGGAGAAAGGACAGTCATTTCAACCAATTGTATTGGAAAACGGGATATCCAAAGGGAAAATAATGAAGTTGGAACTTTACCCTGTACCACATACAAAACATAACTCTCAGTAGATCAAAGACCTAAACATACAAGCTAAAATTATAAAATTCTTAGAAGAAATCATAGGGGTTATGGGGGCGTTGGGAATAGAGTAATAATTTCATTAATACGACCCATAAACCATAGGTAACAAAAGTAAAAATAGATAAATTGTACTACATTGAAATTTTAAAATTCTGTGCATCGAAGAACACAATACAGTGAAAAGGCAACCTAAAAATTGAGAGAAAATATATGCATTATCAGTAAAGGGTTAGTGCCCATAACATACCAAGAACTTCTCAACAAATCATATACAACCTAATTTAAAAATAGGCAAAGTACTTGAATACCTTATTCTCCAAAGAAAATATATAAATGACCAATAGGCACACAGGTATCCAATGCCACTAATTAAATAATGTTACAAACAATAGGATGATCCAAAATGATATCAGGAAAGGAAAAACTCAGAAATGAGGTTTCCAGCAGAGATTTTAAAAGTTGTAATATAATCCTGGTAATCTAGAAGAACACACATATGAATATATGTGTGCATATGCCCAGGATTGTGTGGATACCAACCAGAGAAGCCAGGTCCTTGCCTCTGGCTGAACTTTAGGCTCTGTGCAAGCAGGAAGTGAAGATTAAAGTACAGTTATTGACTATTATTTAAATGTTGAAGGCATGCAGAAATATGTGCAAAATACTCCTGGGAGACTTATTGGTTCCAGAAATGTAAGGAAATACTTTTGCAATTATTACCTGACCACTAATCTAATGGCAAAGAGACTCCATTGGCCACACACATGACAGAGTATACAGAATTAGTTCCAAACAGTCAGTGAACAAACAAAATACAATGTTACAACAAACAACAAAAACAACAAATCCTGGGGACAGAAAATTTTATCTGCAGAGGTTTTCGGATTATATTATTTAAAATGTACTGTTTTCAACAACTAGTATAAGGCAGATATAAATAAGGACAGTATGCCCCTTACACAGAAAATAATAAACTATCCACATAGAAAAAAGGAAACCATTTCTGAAGAACTAAAGAAAATGCTCATCAACTGATGAGTTGATAAGGAAGATGTGATATATATGTATGTATGTAATGGAATATTACTCAGCCATAAAAAATGAAATCTTTCATTTGCAATAATGTGCATTGATGGCACTAGAGAGTGTTATGCTAAGAAAAATAAGTCAGTCAAATAACATAAATCAAATAACATGATTTAATTCATATGTGGAATTTAACAAACAAAACAAATGAACATAGTGTGAGGGAAAAGAGAGGCAGATGAGGAAACAGTCAAATATACAGAACAAACTGAGGTTTACTGGAGGCGAGATGAGTGGGAGAATGTGTTAAATATATAATGGAAAATAAGGAGGGCACTTGTGATGAACATTGGGTATTGTATGTAAGTGATGAATCACTAAATTCTATGCCTAAAACTAATATTACACTGTATGTTAGCTAACTGGGATTTATTTTTTTATTTAATTTATTTTTTATTTTTTTCTTTTTATTTTTTCAATATAATTTATTGTCAAATTAGCTAACATAAAGTGTGTAAAGTGTGCTCTTGGTTTTTGGGGTAGATTCCCATGGTTTGTCACTTACATACAACATAAATTTTTTAAATGTTTATTTATTTTTGAGAGAGAGACACACAGAGAGAGAGAGAGAGAGAGAGAGAGAGAGAGAGAATGAGTGGGGGAGGGGCAGAGAGATGGAAACACAGAATCTGAAGCAGGCTCCAGGCTCTGAGCTGTCAGTACAGAGCCCGACACGGAGCTTGAACCCACAAACCATGAGATCATGACCTGAGCCAAAATTGGACACTCAACCGACTGAGCCGCCAAGGCACCCTTATTTTTTATTTCAATTCAAGTCAATTAACATACAGTGTACTCTTGGCTTCAGGAGTAGAAACCAGTGATTCATCTCTTACATATGAAACCCAGTGCTCGTCCCCAAAACTACCCTCCTTAATGGCCATCACCCATTTATCCCATTCCCCCACTCTCTTCTCCTCCAGCAACCCTCTGTTTGTTCTGTTACTTAAGAGTCTCTTATAGTTTGCCTCCCTCTCTATTTTTATCTTATTTTTCTTTCCCTTCCCCTATGTTCATCTGTTGTGTGCTTCAAATTCCACATGAGTTAAATCATATATCAGTCTTTCTCTGACTGACTTATTTTGTTTAGCATAATACACACTAGTTTCCATCCACCTTGCCTCAAATGGCAAGATTTCATTCATTTTCATCACAGAGTAGTATTCCATTTTATGTATATACCACATATTCTTTATCCATTCATCAGTGGATGGACGTTTGGGCTCTTTCCATACTTTGGCGATTGTTGATATTGCTGCTATAAACATAGTGGTGCGTGTACTCCTTCAAATCAGCATTTTTTTATTCTTTGGATAAATTCCAAGTAGTGCAATTGCCGGGCAATAAGGTGGTTCTATTTTTAATTTTTTGAAGAACCTCCATAGTATTTTCCAGAGTGGCTTCACCAGTTTGCATTTCCACCAACAGTGCAAAAGAGTTCCTCTTTCTCTGCATCCTTACCCACATCTGTTGTTTACTGAGTTGTTAATTTTAGCCATTTTGACAGTTGTAAAGTGGTATCTTATTGTGGATTTAATTTGTATTTCTCTGAGGATGAGTGATGTTGAGCATCTTTTCATATGTGTGTTATCCTTCTGGAAATCTTCTTTATAAAAGTGTCTATTCACGTCCTCTACCCATTTCTTCACTGGATTATTTGATTTTTGGGTTTTGAGTTTGATAAATTCTTTATATATTTTAGATACTAACCCTTTACCTGATATATCATTTGTAAACATTTTCTTCCATTCTGTTGGATGCCTTTTAGTTTTGTTGATTGTTTCCTTTGCTATACAGAAGGTTTTTAACTTGATGAGGTCCCAATAGTTCATTTTTGCTTTTCTTTCCCTTGTTTCTGGCAAGACGTCAAATAAGAAGTATCTGTGGCCTAGCCAAAGGGGTTGCTGCCTTTTTTACTCTAGGATTTTGATAGTTTCCTGTCTCACATTAAGATCTTCCATTCATTTTGAATTAAGTTTTGTATTATGTGAAAGAAAGTGGTTCAGTTTCATTCTTCGGTATGTCGCTGTCCACTTCTCCCAGCACCAGTGTTAAGAGACTTTTTTCCATTGGATACTCTTTCCTGCTTTGTCGAAGATTAGTTGACTATATATTTGTGGATCCATTACTGGGTTCTCTCTTCTATTCTGTTGATCTATGTGTCTGTTTTTGTGCCAATTCCATACTGTCTAGATGACTACAGCCTTATAATACAGCTTAAAATCCAAAATTGTGATGCCTCCAGCTTTGGTTTTCTTTTTCAACAATACTTTGGCTGCTCAGGAACTTTTCTGGTTCCATACAAATTTTAGGGTTCTTTCTTCTAGCTCTGTGAAGAATACTGGTGTTATTTTGATAAGCATTGCATCTATTGTGTAGATCGTTTTGGGTAGTATTAATAGTATTGATATTTTAACAATATTTGTTCTTTCAATCCATGAGCATGGAATGTTTTTCCATTTCTTTGCATCTTCTTTAATTCCTTTCCTAAGCTTTCTATAGTTTTCAGCATACAGATCTTTTCCTTTTTGGGTTAGGTTTATTCCCAGGTATCTTATGGGTTTTATGTGCAATTGTTAATGGGATTGATTCCTTGATATCTCTTCTGCTTCATTATTGGTGTATAGAAATGCAAACAACTTGTGGACATTGATTTTATATCCTGCGACTTTGATGAATTCATGTATCATGTCCAGAAGCTTTTTGGTGGAGTCTTTTGGGTTTTCCATGTAGAGTATCATGTCATCTGTGAAGAGTGAATGTTTGCCTTATTCCTTGCAGATTTGGATGCCTTTTATTTCTTCGTGTTGTCCAATTGCTGAGGCCAGGACTTCCAACACTATGTTGAAAAACAGTGGTGAGAATGGACATTCCTGTCATGTTCCTGACCCTAAGGGGAAAACTCTCAGTTTTTACCCATTGAGGATGATATTAGTTGTTGGGCTTTCATATATAGTCTTCATCATCTTGAGATATGTTACTTCTATCCCTACTTTCTTGAAGCTTTTTATCAAGAAAGGATGTGTATTTTGTCAAATTCTTTGTCTGCATTTATTGAAAGGATCATATATTTTTTATCTTTCTTTTATTAATGTGATGTGTCACATTGATTCATGAATATTAAACCAGCACTTTAGCTCAAGAATAAATCCCACTTGATCAACGTGAATAATTATTTTAATGTACTATTAAATTCTATTTGTTATTATCTTGTTGATAATATTTCCTCCAGGTTCATCAGGAATAGTGGTCAGTAATTCTAATTTTTAGTGGTGTCTTTGTCCGGTATTGGAATCAAGGTAATTTTGGCTTCATATAATGAGTTTGGAAGCTTAAATTCCATTTCTATTTTTTGAAACAGTTTGAGAAAATAGGCATTAACTCTGATTTAAATGTCTGTTAGAATTTCACTGGGAAGTCATGTGGCCTAGGACTCTTATTTGTTGGGAAATTTTTGATAACTGATTCAATTTCATAGCTGGTTATGGGCCTTTTCAAATTTTCTCTTTTTTCTTGTTTGAGTTTCAGTAGTATGTGTCTAAGAATTTGTCCATTTCTTCCAGATTGACCAATTTGTTGGTATATAATTTTTCATAGTATTCTCTTATAAGTCTTTATATTTCTGTGGTGTTGGTTGTGATCACTCCTCTTTCCTTCATGATGTCATCTATTTGTATTCTTTCTCTCTCTCTCTCTCTTTTAATAAGCCCCCTGGATAGGGATTTATAACTTTTGTTTATTCTTTCAAAAACTAGCTCTTAGTTTTATTGATCTGTTCTACAGGTTTTTTTTTTATTCTATATAATTTACTTCTGCTCTCTTTATAATTTCCCTTCTGCTGGCTTTGGGCTTTATTTCCTGCTACTTTTCTAGCTCCTTTAGTTGTAAGGTTAGATTGTATATTTGGGACCTTTCTTTCTTCTTGAGATAGGACTGAATTGCAATGTACTTTCCTGTTAAGACTGTCTTTGTTGCATCCCAGGGGGTTTGGAATGTCTATTTTCATTTTAATTTGCTTCCATGTGTTTTTTAATGTCTTCTTTAGTTTCCTGCTTAACCCATTCATTCTTTAGTAGGATGTACTTTAACCTCCATGTATTTGGAAGCTGTCCAAGTGTTTTTCTTGTGATTGATTTCAAGTTTAATAGCATTGTGATCTGAAATATGCATGGTATGATCTCAATCTTTTTGTACCTGTTGAGGGCTGTTTTGTGACCCAATATGTGATCTACTTTGGAGAATGTTCCATGTGCAGCTGAGAAGAATGTGTTTCCTGCTGCTTTAGAATGAAATATTCTGAATATATCAAATCCATATGGGCCAATGTGTCATTCAGAGCCATTGTTTCCTTCTTGATTTTCTGTCTAGATGATCTGCCCATTGTTGTAAGTGGAGTATTAATTCTCCCACAATTACAGTAAAATTATCCAAAACTTTGCTTATGTTTGTTATTAATTGATTTACATATTTGTGTGTTCCACGATGGGAGCATAAATATTTAAAATTGTTAGATCTTCTTGGTGGATAGACCCTTTAATTATGATATAATGCCCTTCTTGTTACAGTCTGTTTTAAAATCTAGTTTGTCTGATAGTAGTATGGCTGCTCTGGCTTTCTTTTGATGTCCATTAGCATGGTAGATGGTTCTCTGTCCCCTCCCATTCAATCTGCATGTGTCCTCCAATCTAAAATGAGTTTCTTGTAGGCAGCATATAGGTGGACCTTGTTTTTTAATCCATTCTGATACCCTATGTCTTTTGATTGGGGACATTTAGTCCATTTACATTCAGAGTGATTGTTGAAAGATATGAATTTAATGCTGTTGTGTTATCAGTAGATTTCATGTTTGTGGTGATGTCTCTGGTACTTTGTAATCTTTGCTGCTTTCTACTCACAGAGTTCCCTTTTAGGATCTCCTGAAGGGGGCTGGTTTAGTGGTCTGGAACTCCTTTAGGTTTTGTTTGGGAAAACCTTTATCTCTCCTTCTATTCTGAATGACAGCCTTACTGGATAAAGGATTCTAGGCTGCATATTTTTCCTATTCAGTAAATTGAATACCTCCTGCCATTCCCTTCTGGCTTGCCAAGTTTTAGTTGACAGTTCTGCTACTACCCTTATGTGTCTACCTTTGTAGGTTAAGGACAGTTGGTCCCTAACTGCTTTAAGAATTCTCTCTTTATCTTTGTATTTTGCAAGTTTCACTATGGTATGTAGTGGTGTTGACCTGTTTTGTTGATTTTAAAGGGAGTTCTCTGTGTCTCTTGGATGCCTATTTCTTTCCCCAGATTATGAATATTCTCAGCTATAATTTGTTCAAAAAACCTTCTGCCCCTTTTTCTCACTCTTCTTATGAGACTCCTATGATATGGATATTGTTTTTATTCATGGAATCACTTAGTTTTCTAATCCTCCTTTCGTGATCTAGTAATTTCCTTTTCCTCTGTTTTCAGCTTTATTACTTTCCATAATTTTATCTTCTACTTCACCTATTCTCTCCTGTGCTTCTTCAATCCTTGACATCACTGTATCTAGCTTATTTTGTATCTCAGTTATCATTTTTTTAAAAGTCACTCTGACTAGTTCTTAGGTCTTGATCTTTGCAGGAGAGGTTTATCTGGTGTCTTCTATGCTTTTTTTTTCAAACCCAGCTATTAGTCTGATGACTGTTATTTTAATTCTTGTTCAGATATTTTGTTTATATCTCTTTTGAGCAAGTCTCTGGTTGTGATTTCTTCTTGACATTTCTCTAGGGAGAATTCCTCCATCTTGTCATTTTTGCTAAGTTTATCTTTTTTGTGTGTGTTTTAAAAGCTTGTTATGTGTCTGCACCCAAGAGTACTACTATATTAAAAAAATGTCCAGGACAGTTCACTCCAGGAAATGTTTCTGGTGTATGTTGTGTGCACTCTGTTGTTACATATAGGCTGCTTTATCCCACTGGTCTGTCCTTTGCAGAGCTCCTTCTTGCTTGTGGTGGTGGAGTGTTTGGGCCTTTAACTAGGTGTGCTTTGATTTGTTTCTTGAAGTTACTCTGGAAAAAAGGGAGGGCAGAAGAGTGATCCCATAAAAAGAGAAAAAAGAAAGGGGAGAAAAGAAAACCAAACAGAGAATCAAAAACCTATAGGGCTAATTCCAGAGAAAGAGAAAGAACATTTAGAAGAAGAAAGAAAAAAATGAAAAAGAATAGAATAAAAATTCCTGATAACACACACACACACACACACACACACACACACACACACACAGATATGTAATAAGAAAGTTGCTGGAGGGGAGGTAGGTGGGGGAATGGGTTAAATGGGGGGTATGCTTTAAGGAAGGCACTTTTAGCGATGAGCACTGGGTGTCATATGTAAGAGATGAATCACTGGGTTCTACTCCTAAAGCCAAGACTACACTGTATGTTAACTAGCTTGAATTAAAAAAATAATGGTGGAAGCAGACATCTTCATCTTGCTCCTAAACTAAGAGGGAAAATATTCAATCATTCATCATATGGTATGATGTTAGCTGCAGGCTTTTTATAGATGCCCTTTGTTAGGTTGACAAAGTTGCATCCTGTTGTTAGTGTGTTGAGTGTTTTTATTATAAAAAGGGTTTGTATTTTGTCAATATTTTTTTTCTGTATTAGTGGAGATGACCATGTATTTCTTTCCCTTATTAATACGGTATTGTTATCAAGGTGTTAAAGCCCTAATACCCAATGTAACTATATTTGGGGATAATATCTTTAAAGAAATGATTATTGCTAAACAAGGTCATAAAGGTAGGGCCTTAATACAATAGCACTGGTGTTCTTATCTGAGATACTGGGGATTTGTGTACACAGAGAAAAGACCATGTGAGAACATAGAAACAAAGCAGCTATCCACAACCCAAGGAAAAAAGCCTCAGGAGAAAAAAATCCTGTCACCACCTTGATCTTAGACTTTCAAACTTCAGAACTGGAAGAAAACCAATTTGTGTTTAAACAACAAAAACAAAAAAAAGAATTGATAAAAAACAAATCAGAAACCATTAGCCTAATCCCAATAGAAAAAAAAAGAAGAGAGAGGAAAGAAAAAGAAAAACTTAAAATTAAAAAGTTTCAAAAAAGAAAGAGTTGTCTGTTGGTGCCTGGGGCTGATGGCTGTGCTGGTCTGGACATGAGGCCAGCTGCATTGGCTTGGTCAGTCTTGCTCCCCAGTAAATAAGCAGTTGCCAGGGATGGAGGGGTGAGGTTTGGGGTAAGCATATCATGCCTCTATTGGGGCTGCTTTGCTGGTCTCTGAAGCCCCACTGTACTGGTGTTGGGGTGAAAAATTGTGTCACCCCAATCTCCCATCCCAGAATAGAAGCAGACAGAGTTAGTTTCCCACAAAAACAAAACTGAAGGGGTTCATGACCACTAAACTAGCCCTGAAGGAAACATTAAAAGGTACTCTTTGAGTGGGAAAGGAAGACCAAAAGTGACAAAGACTAGAAGGAAACAGAAAATCTCTAGAAACAATGAAAAAACAACTTTAAAAAATGACACTATATTCATACCTATTAATAATTACTCTGAATTCAAATGGATTAAAAGCTCCAATCAAAAGACACAGGGTGTCAGAATGGATTAAAAAAAACAAGACCCATCTATATGCTGCCTACAAGAAATTCAGGTTAGATCTAAAGACACCTGCAGTTTGAGAGTGAAGGGATGGAGACATATTTAAGATGGAAATGGACATCAAAGGAAAGCTGGAGTAGCAATACTTGTATCAACAAACTAGATTTTAAAACAAAGACTGTAACAAGACATGAAGAAGCACATGACATTATAATAAAGGTGTTTATCCAAAAAGACAGTCTAACAATTGCAAATATTTATGCCCCCAATTGAAATACCCAAATATATAACACAATTAATAATAACATAAGTGAAGAAATTGATAATAATAGTAGAGGACTTTAACACCCCCACTTACACCAATGGACAGATAATCTAAGAAGAAAATCAACAAGAAAACAATAGCTTTGAATAATACACTGGACAAGATGGACTTAACAGATTATATATATATATATATATATATACACACACACACACACACTCTATATATATATATATGTGTGTGTATATATATATATATATATATATATCACTATATATATATTCACAACATTTAGTCCTAACGTAGCAGAATACACATTGTTTTCAAGTGCATAAGGGACATTTTTCACAATAGATGACATACTGCGTCACAAATCAGGCCTCAACAAGTACAAAAAGATTGAGACCATACCATGCATATTTTCCAACACAAAGCTGAGAAACTTGAAGTCAATCACAAGAAACAATTTGGAAAGACCCCAAGTACATGGAGGTAAAAGAACATCCTACTAAAGAATGAATGAGTCAACCCAGGAAATTAAAGAAAAAAATTAAAATATGTGGAAACAAATAATAATGAAAACACAACAGTCTAAAACCTTTGGGATACAGCAGCAGTCATAATAGGGAAGTATAGTATGACAGGCCTACCTAAAGAACCAAGAAAAACCTCAAATACAAAACCTAACTCTACACCTAAAGAGGGTAGAAAAAGAACAACAAAGGAAGCCTAAAGCCAGCAGAAGAAGGGAAATAATAAATATTAGAGACAAAATAAATGATACAGAAACATGAAAAAAACAGTAGAACACATCAATCAAACCTGGAACTGGTTCTTTAAAAGAATTAATAAAATTCACAAACTCCTAGCCAGACTTGACAAGAAGTAAAGAGAAAGTACCCAAAGAAATAAAACCATGAATGAGAGGGGAGATCACAACCAACACCACAGAAATACAAACAATTGTAAGAGAATAACGTAAAGAATTACATGCTGACAAAGTGGGCAATGTAGAAGAAAGGAGAAATTCCTAGAAACATATAAACTACCACAACTGAAACAGGAAGAAAGGGAAAACACAGATCTACAACCAGCAAAAAAAAAAAAAAAAAAAAAAAAAAAAAAAAAAAAAAAAATTGGATCACTAATCAATCTCCCAACAATCAAAAGTCCAGAGCCTTATGGCTTCCCAGGGGAATTCCAGCAGACATTTAAAGAAGAGTTTATAGAGAGAGGGAAGATGGCAGCGCAGGAGGATGCTGGGCTCACCGCGTGTCCTGCTGATCACTTAGATTCCACCTACACCTGCCTAAATAACCCAGAAAACTGCCAGAGGATTAGCAGAACGGAGTCTCTAGAGCCAAGCACAGACGAGAGGCCCACGGAAGAGGGTAGGAAGGGCGGCGAGGTGGTGCCCACTCCACGGACTGGCAGGAGGGAGCCGGGGCGGAGGGACGGCTCGCCGGCCAAGCAGAGCCCCCCAGTCTGGCTGGCAAAAGCGGAGGGGCCTGACGGACTGTGTTCCGACAGCAAGCGCAACTTAGCGTCTGGGAGGTCATAAGTTAACAGCTCTGCTCAGAAAGCAGGAAGGCTGGAGGACAAAGGGAGGGAGAGCTGCTGAGCCCCCGGATGACAGAGCTCAGTTTGGTGGGGAAAAAAGGCGCTGGCCAGCGCCATCTGCCTCGCCCATCCCCCAGCCAAAATCCCAAAGAGAACCAGTTCCTGCCAGGTAACTTGATCGCTCCGCGCAAAAACCCAACCCTGTGCTTCTGCAGAGCCACCCCTCCGGCAGCAGGTCTGACTCCCTCCCGCTGCCACAGGGCCCCTCCTGAAGTGGATCACCTAAGGAGAAGTGAGCTAAGCCTGCCCTCCTGCCCCCGTGCACCTTGCCTACCCACCCCAGCTAATATGCCAGATCCCCAGCACCACAAGCCTGGCAGTGTGCAGGTAGCCCAGACGGGTCACGCCAACCCACAGTGAATCCCGCCCCTAGGAGAGGGGAAGAGAAGGCACACACCAGTCTGACTGTGGCCCCAGCGGTGGGCTGGGGGCAGACATCAGGTCGGACTGCGGCCCCGCCCACCAACTCCAGTTATACACCACAGCACAGGGGAAGTGCCCTGCAGGTCCGCACCACTCCAGGGACTATCCAAAATGACCAAACGGAAGAATTCCCCTCAGAAGAATCTCCAGGAAATAACAGCTAATGAACTGATCAAAAAGGATTTAAATAATATAACAGAAAGTGAATTTAGAATAATAGTCATAAAATTAATCGCTGGGCTTGAAAACAGTATAAAGGACAGCAGAGAATCTCTTGCTACAGAGATCAAGGGACTAAGGAACAGTCACGAGGAGCTGAAAAGCGCTTTAAACAAAATGCAAAACAAAATTGAAACGACGACAGCTCTGATTGAAGAGGCAGAGGAGAGAATGGGTGAACTAGAAGATAAACTTATGGAAAAAGAGGAAGCTGAGAGAAAGAGAGTTAAAAAAATCCAGGAGTATGAGGGGAAAATTAGAGAACTAAGTGATACACTAAAAAGAAATAATATACGCATAATTGGTATCCCAGAGGAGGAAGAGAGAAGGAAAGGTGCTGAAGGGGTACTTGAAGAAATTATAGCTGAGAACTTCCCTGAACTGGGGAAGGAAAAAGGCATTGAAATCCAAGAGGCACAGAGAACTCCCTTCAGACGTAACTTGAATCGATCTTCTGCATGACATATCATAGTGAAACTGGCAAAATACAAGGATAAAGAGAAAATTCTGAAAGCAGCAAGGGATAAACGTGCCATCACATGTAAAGGGAGAGCTTTAAGACTCATGACTGATCTCTCTTTTGAAACTTGGCAGGCCAGAAAGGATTGGCACGATATCTTCAGTGTGCTAAACAGAAAAAATATGCAGCCGAGAATCCTTTATCCAACAAGTCTGTCATTTAGAATAGAAGGAGAGATAAAGGTCTTCCCAAACAAACAAAAACTGAAGGAATTTGTCACCACTAAACCAGCCCTACAAGAGATCCTAAGGGGGATCCTGTGAGACAAAGTAGCAGAGACATCACTACAAGCATAAAACGTACAGACATCACAATGACTCTAAACCCGTATCTTTCTATAATAACACTGAATGTAAATGGATTAAATGCGCCAACCAAAAGACATAGGGTATCAGAATGGATAAAAAAACAACACCCATCTATTTGCTGTCTACAAGAGACTCATTTTAGACCTGAGGACACCTTTAGATTGAGAGTGAGGGGATGGAGAACTATTTATCATGTTACTGGAAGCCAAAAGAAAGCTGGAGTAGCCATACTTATATCACACAAACTAGACTTTAAATTAAAGGCTGTAACAAGAGATGAAGAAGGGCATTATATAATAATTACAGGGTCTATCCATCAGGAAGAGCTAACAATTATAAATGTCTATGTGCCGAATACCGGAGCCCCCAGATATATAAAACAATTACTCATAAACATAAGCAACCTTATTGATAAGAATGTGGTCATTGCAGGGGACTTTAACACCCCACTTACAGAAATGGATAGATCATCTAGACACACGGTCAATAAAGAAACAAGGGCCGTGAATGATACATTGGGCCAGATGGACTTGACAGATATATTTAGAACTCTGCATCCCAAAGCAACAGAATATACTTTCTTCTCGAGTGCACATGGAACATTCTCCAAGATAGATCATATACTGGGTCACAAAACAGCCCTTCATAAGTTTACAAGAATTGAAATTATACCATGCATACTTTCAGACCACAATGCTATGAAGCTTGAAATCAACCACAGGAAAAAGTCTGGAAAACCTCCAAAAGCATGGAGGTTAAAGAACACCTTACTAAAGAATGAGTGGGTCAACCAGACAATTAGAGAAAAAATTAAAAAATATATGGAAACAAACGAAAATGAAAAGACAACAATCCAAACGCTGTGGGACGCAGCAAAGGCAGTCCTGAGAGGAAAATACATTGCAATCCAGGCCTATCTCAAGAAACAAGAAAAATCCCAAATACAAAATCTAACAGCACACCTAAAGGAAATAGAAGCAGAACAGCAAAGGCAGCCTAAACCCAGCAGAAGAAGAGAAATAATAAAGATCAGAGCAGAAATAAACAATATAGAATCTAAAAACACTGTACAGCAGATCAACGAAACCAAGAGTTGGTTTTTTGAAAAAATAAAAAAAATTGACAAACCTCTAGCCAGGCTTCTCAAAAAGAAAAGGGAGATGACTCAAATAGATAAAATCATGAATGAAAATGGAATGATTACAACCAATCCCTCAGAGATACAAACAATTATCAGGGAATACTATGAAAAATTATATGCCAACAAATTGGACAACCTGGAAGAAATGGACAAATTCCTAAACACCCACACTCTTTCAAAACTCACTCAGGAGGAAATAGAAAGCTTGAACAGACCCATAACCAGCGAAGAAATTGAATCGGTTATCAAAAATCTCCCAACAAATAAGAGTCCAGGACCAGATGGCTTCCCAGGAGAGTTCTACCAGACGTTTAAAGCAGAGATAATACCTATCCTTCTCAAGCTATTCCAAGAAATAGAAAGGGAAGGAAAACTTCCAGACTCATTCTATGAAGCCAGTATTCCTTTGATTCCTAAACCAGACAGAGACCCAGTAAAAAAAGAGAACTACAGGCCAATATCCCTGATGAATATGGATGCAAAAATTCTCAATAAGATACTAGCAAATCGAATTCAACGGCATATAAAAAGAATTATTCACCATGATCAAGTGGGATTCATTCCTGGGATGCAGGGCTGGTTCAACATTCGCAAATCAATCAACGTGATACATCACATTAACAAAAAAAAAAAGAGAAGAACCATATGATCCTGTCAATCGATACAGAAAAGGCCTTTGACAAAATCCAGCACCCTTTCTTAATAAAAACCCTTGAGAAAGTCGGGATAGAAGGAACATACTTAATGATCATAAAAGCCATTTATGAAAAGCCCACAGCTAACATTATCCTCAACGGGGCAAAACTTTTCCCTGAGATCAGGAACACGACAGGGATGCCCACTCTCACCGCTGTTGTTTAACATAGTGCTGGAAGTTCTAGCATCAGCAATCAGACAACAAAAGGAAATCAAAGGCATCAAAATTGGCAAAGATGAAGTCAAGCTTTCGCTTTTTGCAGATGACATTATATTATACATGGAAAATCCGATAGACTCCACCAAAAGTCTGCTAGAACTCATACATGAATTCAGCAAAGTTGCAGGATACAAAATCAATGTACAGAAATCAGTTGCATTCTTATACACTAACAATGAAGTAACAGAAAGACAAATAAAGAAACTGATCCCATTCACAATTGCACCAAGAAGCATAAAATACCTAGGAATAAATCTAACCAAAGATGTAAAAGATCTGTATGCTGAAAACTATAGAAAGCTTATGAAGGTAATTGAAGAAGATATAATGAAATGGAAAGACATTCCCTGCTCATGGACTGGAAGAATAAATATTGTCAAAATGTCAATACTACCCAAAGCTATCTACACATTCAATGCAATCCCAATCAAAATTGCACCAGCATTCTTCTCAAAACTAGAACAAGCAATCCTAAAATTCATATGGAACCACAAAAGTCCCCGAATAGCCAAAGTAATTTTGAAGAAGAAGACCAAAGCAGGAGGCATCACAATCCCAGACTTTAGCCTCTACTACAAAGCTGTCATCATCAAGACAGCATGGTATTGGCACAAAAACAGACACATAGACCAATGGAATAGAATAGAAACCCCAGAACTAGACCCACAAACGTATGGCCAACTCATCTTTGACAAAGCAGGAAAGAACATCCAATGGAAAAAAGACAGTCTCTTTAACAAATGGTGCTGGGAGAACTGGACAGCAACACGCAGAAGGTTGAAACTAGACCACTTTCTCACACCATTCACAAAAATAAACTCAAAATGGATAAAGGACCTGAATGTGAGACAGGAAACCATCAAAACCTTAGAGGAGAAAGCAGGAAAAGACCTCTCTGACCTCAGCCGTAGCAATCTCTTACTCGGCACATCCCCAAAGGCAAGGGAATTAAAAGCAAAAGTGAATTACTGGGACCTTATGAAGATAAAAAGCTTCTGCACAGCAAAGGAAACAACCAACAAAACTAAAAGGCAACCAACGGAATGGGAAAAGATATTTGCAAATGACACATCGGACAAAGGGCTAGTATCCAAAATGTATAAAGAGCTCACCAAACTCCACACCCGAAAAACAAATAACCCAGTGAAGAAATGGGCAGAAAACATGAATAGACACTTCTCTAAAGAAGACATCCGGATGGCCAACAGGCACATGAAAAGATGCTCAACGTCGCTCCTTATCAGGGAAATACAAATCAAAACCACACTCAGATATCACCTCACGCCAGTCAGAGTGGCCAAAATGAACAAATCAGGAGACTATAGATGTTAGAGAGGATGTGGAGAAACGGGAACCCTCTTGCACTGTTGGTGGGAATGCAAATTGTTGCAGCCGCTCTGGAAAGCAGTGTGGAGGTTCCTCAGAAAATTAAAAATAGACCTACCCTATGACCCAGCAATAGCACTGCTAGGAATTTACCCAAGGGATACAGGAGTACTGATGCATAGGGGCACTTGTACCCCAATGTTTATAGCAGCACTCTTAACAATAGCCAAATATGGAAAGATCCTAAATGTCCATCAACTGATGAATGGATAAAGAAAGTGTGGTTTATATACACAATGGAATACTACATGGCAATGAGAAAGAATGAAATATGGCCTTTTGTAGCAACGTGGATGGAACTGGAGAGTGTGATGCTAAGTGAAATAAGCCATATAGAGAAAGACAGATACCATATGGTTTCACTCTTATGTGGATCCTTAGAAACTTAACAGAAACCCATGGGGGGAGGGGAAGGAAAAAAAAAAGAGGTTAGAGTGGGAGAGAGCCAAAGCATAAGAGACTGTTAAAAACTGAGAACAAATGAGGGTTGATGGGGGGTGGGAGGGAGGGGAGGGTGGGTGATGGGTATTGAGGAGGGCACCTTTTGGGATGAGCACTGGGTGTTGTATGGAAACCAATTTGAGAATAAATTTCATATATTAAAAAAAGAAGAGTTTATAATATTCTTCTCAAACTCTTCCAAAAAATCGAAATGAAAGGAAATTTCCAAACTAATCCTACAAATTCAGCATTATGCTGATTCAAAAGACAGACAAAAACTGCACTGAAAAGGAGATTTACATGCCAGTATCTCTGAAGAAAGTGGATATAATAATTTGCAACAAAATACTTCTTACTAGATACGTCTCCTGAGGCAAGGAAAACAAAAGCAAAAATGAGCTATTGGGACGTCATCAAGACAAAAAGCTTCTGCACAGAGAAGGAAAATTCAACAAAACTAAAAGGTAACTGATCGAATGGGAGAAGAAATTTGCAAATGACATATCTGATAAAGCATAGTATCCAAAAGTTATAAGGGACTTAACAAAGTCAACACCCAAAAAACAAATAATTCAGTTAAAAAATGGGAAGAAGACATGAATAGGCATTTTTCCAAAGAAGACATCCAGGTGGCCGACACATGAAAAAATGCTCAACATCACTCATCATTGGGGAAATACAAATCAAAGCTACAATGAGATAGCACCTCACACTTGTCAGAATGGCTAAAATTCACAACACAGGAAACAACAGATGTTGGTGAGGATGTGGAAAAAGGGGAATTGTCTTACATTGTTGGTGGGAATGTGAACTGGTGCAGTCATTCTGGAAAACAGTATGGAGGTTCCTCAAAACATTATAAATAGAACTACCCTATGACCCAGCAATTGCACTACTAAGTATTTACCCAAAAGATACAAAAATACTGATTAAAAAGAGTATATGCACCCCAATGTTTATAGCAGCATTATCAACAATAGCCAAGTTATGGAAAGAGCCCAAATGTCCATCGACTGATGAATGATGAATGGACATATATATTTATTTATTTATTTATTAAATTTATTATTTATTATTATAAATTTATTATTAAATATATAAATATATGATGGAATATTACTCAGCCATCAAAAAGAATGAAATCTTGCCATTTCAAATGACATGTATGGACCCAGAGTGTATTATGCTAATTGAAATAAGTCAGTTAGAGAAAGACAAATACCATATGATTTCACTCACACATGGAATTTATGATATGGTACAGATGGACATTGGGGAGAAACAAGGTAGCGGCAAACCATAAAACAGACTCTTCCTATAGAGAACAAACTGAGGGTTGCTAGATAGGAAGTGAGTGTGTGGATGTGTTAAATGGGTGATGGATATTAAGAAGGGCACTTGTGATAAGCACTAAGTGTTATATGTCAAGTGATGAATCACTAAACTCTACTGAAACTAGCATTATACTATATTTAAACTAACAGGGTTTTAATAAAAACTGGAAACAATCAATCAATCAATCAATCAATCATGGGGACATAAAGTACAACATGGCAATTATACTTAATAAATACTGTATTGCCAATTTGACAGTTGCTAATAGAGTAAATCTCAAAATTTTCATAAGAAAATTAATTATGTAAGTATGTATGGTGATAAATATTAAGTAGAATTATTGTGGTGATAATTTTGCAATATATACAAATATCAAATCATTATATTGTATACCTGAAACTAATATAATGTTGTATGTCAATTATACCTCATTAAAAAAAAAAAAGACAGAAGGGCGCCTGGGTGACTCATCAGTTAAGCATCTGACTTTGGCTCAGGTCATGATCTCATGGTTCATGTGTTCGAGCACCTTGTAGGGCTCTGTGCTGACAGCACAAAGCCTGCTTCAGATCCTCTGTCTTCCTCTCTCTCTCTGCCTCTCCTCTGCTCATGCTCCCTTTCAAAAATAGATGAATAAACATTTTTTAAAAATGACTGTGAACAAACAGCAAAAAAAGAGATAATTAAATAACAACAACAACAATAATAATAATAATAATAATAATAACTGTTGGGAAGGAGGTGGTAGCCAAACCCTTGTGCACTGTCAGTGAAAATGCTAAATGGTACGGTGACTAACATTTTGGTGTTTCCTCAAAAAATTAAACAGAATTACTATGTGATCCAGCAATTCCACTTCTGGGTCTTACCAGAAAACTTGAAAGCAGGATCTTTAAGAGATATTTTTACACTCATGTTCATGGCAACATTATTGACAATAGCCAAAACGTGGAAGGAACTCTAATGTCCAATAACAGGTGAATGGATGAAAAAATTGTAGTATATACATATAATAGAATATTATTCAGCTTTTCAAAGGAAGGAAATTCTGACACATATTCAGTTTTTAAAGGGAAGAAAATGCTGACACATGCTACAACATGAATAAAGTAATTCACAAAAAGAATAATATTGTATGATTATATATATATATATATATATATATGAAGTAGTAGAGTAGTCAAACACATGCAAACAGGAAGTAGAATGGTGGTTGCCAGGGAATGGGAGCAGTGGTGAATGGGGAGTTGTTGCTTAAATGTTATAGCATCTCAGTTTGGCAAGATGAAGACTTGTGAAGATTGGTTGCATAATACCTAACACTCCGAGATTTACACTTTAAAATGATAAAGATGATTAAGATTTTTAAATAAAAAAACTTTACATTATGTGTATTTTGTCACAATAATTTTTTACATATTAAAAATGAAGCACTGATATATGGTACATCATGAATCTGAAACATATGTGAAAGAATCCTGATGCATAAAGACCGTATATTCTATGATTCCATTTATATGAAATTCCAGAATAGACAAAACCATTGAGATAGAAAATAAATTAGTCATTTCCAGGGGCTGGGGTAGCAAAGGATTGGAAGTGACTACTAATGGGTACGTGGGTTTCTTTTTGGAGTAATGAAAATGTTCTGAAATTGAATAGTGGTGATATATGCACAATTGTGTGAATATACTTAAACATGCCAAATTGCATGCTAAAAAAAGGTGAATTTATGGTATATGTATTAATTTTCAATAAAAAAAACTGAGAACAACCAAAGCGTCCACAAACATTCATCCATAGAAAATTAGCTAAATAAAATATGGAAAGTCCATATAATGGGATTGTGTGCAGTCATTAAAAAAAATTAACAATGAGAAGAACATATTATATGGAAAAATCAGCAAGCTATATGATTCAGTTAAAAAAACACAACTAAGTACAAAAACTGTAACTATATGATCATCTTTGTGAAATAAAAAAAGAACACATATGCAAAATATGGATGCCATGACAGTGAGGATGGACGAGGCATAGGAGTAATTAGCGATATAGAAGACAAGATTATGGAAAATAATGAAGCTGAAAAGAAGTGGAAAACAAAAATCATGGCTTGCAAAGGCATATTATGGAATTCAGTGATATATTGATATGTACCAACTGTCCCAGTACATTAACAGCAAAAAAAAGGGGGCAAAAGTTTTACTTGAATAAATTTTAGCTGCAAACTTCCCCAATCTGGGGAAGGACACAGACATCAAAAACTAAGGAGCACAGAGAGCTTCCATTAAATCCAACAAAAGCCGACCATTACCAAGGGATATCATAGCCAAATTAAAAAAAATACACAGACGTTTGTAGCAACATGGATGGAACTGGAGAGTATTATGCTAAGGTGAAATAAGTCATACAGAGAAAGACAGATACCATATGTTTTCACTCTTATGTGGCTCCTGAGAAACTTAACAGAAGACCATGGGGGAGGGGATGGGGGGAAAAGTTATAGAGAGGGAAGGAGGCAAACCATAAGAGACTCTTAAAAACTGAGAATAAACTGAGGGTTGATGGGGGGGTGGGAGGGGAAAGTGGGTGATGGGCACTGAGGAGGGCACCTGTTGGGATGAGCACTGGGTGTTGTATAGAAACCAATTTGACAATAAATTTCATATTAAAAAATACACAGAAAAATATAGAGAAGAAAAGAATCCTGAAAGCACCAAGGTGGGGGGGAGGCAGGAAACCTCCTTAACTTACAAGCGAAGACAGATTAGTTTCCAGCAGATGTGTTTGCAGAAACTTGGTAGGCCAGAAAGTAGAGGCAGGAAATTATTCAGCATGCTGAATGGGAAAAAAATGGAGTCAAGAATGCATTATCTAGTAAGGCTGTCATTCGGAATAGAAGCAGAGATAAAGAGTTTCCCAGAAAACAAAAACTAAAGGAGTTTGTGACCACTAAACCAGCCCTGTAAGAAATTTTAGGGGGGACTCTTAAGAGGAGGAAGAAAAAAAAAGACTAAAAGCAGCAAAAACTAGAAAGGACCAGAGAGCATTCCCAGAAACAAAAACCTCTACAGGTAACACAATGGCACTAAATTCATCTTTCAATAATCACTCCGAATTTAAATGGACTAAATGATCCAATCAAAAGACATATGGTATCACAATGGATAAAAAAGAAAAAACAAGATCCATCTATATGTGGCCTACAAGAGACTCATTTTAGGCTTAAAGACACCTGCAGATTGAAAGTGAGGGGATGGAGAACCATCTATCATGCCAATGAATGTCAAAAGAAAGCCTGAGTAGCCATACTTCTTTCAGACAAACTAGATTTGGTTTAACAAAGACTGTCTCAAGAGATTAAGAGGGCAATATAAAATAATTAAGGGGTCCATCCATTAAGATCTAAAAATTGTAAATGTTTATTCCCCCCCAATTGAGAGCACCCAAATATAAAAATCCATTAATAACAAACATAAAAACCTCATTAATTATAATATCATAATAGTAGGGGATTTAACACACCAATTTACAGCAATGGACAGATTACCTAAGCAGAAAATCAACAAGGAAACAATGGCTTTGAATGACGCACTGGACTGAATGGAGTTAACAGATACATTCAGAACATTTCACCTGAAAGCAGCAGAATACACATGTTTTTCGAGTGAACATGGGACATTCTCCAGATTAGATCGCATACTGGGGCACAAATCAGCCCTCAACCAGTACAAAAATATCGAGATTATACCATGCAAATATTCATACCACAATGCTATGAATCTTGACATCAGCCACAGGAACAAATTAAAAAAAAAAAACCCCACAAATACATGGAGGTAAAAGAACATCCCACCAAAGAATGAATAGGTTAACCAGGAAATTAAAGAAGAAAGAAAAAATACATGGAAGCAAATTAAAATCAAATCACGACAGTCTAAAACCTTTGCGATGCAGTAAAGGCAGTTCTAAGAGGAAAGCATATTACAATTCAGGCCTATCTCAAGAAGCAACAAAAGACTGAAATACACAACCTAACCTTACAACTACAGAAGCTAGAGAATGAACAGCAAATAAAGCCTAAAGCCAGCAGAAGAAGGGAAATCATAGAGTAGAGCAGAAATAATATAAGGGGGAAAAAAAACCCAGTAGAACAGATCAATGAAACTAACAGCTGGTTCTTTGAAAGAATAAAGAAAATTGATAAACCCCTAGCCAGACTTATCAAAAAGAAAAAAGACATAACCCAAATAGATAAAATCACAAATAAAGAGAAGAGATCACAAACAACACCACAGAAATATAAACAATTATAAGAGAATACTATGAAAAATTATATACCAATAAAATGGGCAATTTAGAAAAAATGGAGAAATTCCTAGAAACTACCAAAACTGAAACAGGAAGAAATAGAAAATTTGAACACACCCATAACCAGCAAAGTAATGGATTCAGTAATCAAAAATCTCCCAACAAACAAGAGTCCTGGACCAGACGGCTTTCCAGGGGAATTTTACCAGACATTTAAAGAAGAGTTAATACCTATTCTCAAACTGCTCTAAAAAATAGAAACGGAAGTTAAACTTCCAAACTTATCCTATGAATCCAGCATTATGTTGATTCCAAAACCAAAGACCCCATCAGTATTCCTGATGAACATGGATGTAAGAATTCTCAGCATGTTAATACCAAATCATGTTCAAACGTACACTAAAAAAATATTCAGCATGATCAAGTGGGATTTATTCCTGGGCTTCAGGGCTAGTTTAATATGCACAAAATAATCAATGTGATACAACACATTAATAAAAGAAAGGATAATGACCATATGATCCTGTCAATAGTTACAGAAAAAGCATTTGACAAAATATAGCATCCATTTTAGGTTTTTTTTTAATGCTTATTTTTGACAGAAAGAGAGGCAGAGCATGAGCGGGGGAGGGGCAGAGAGAGGGAGACACAGAATCTGAAGCAGGCTCTAGGCTCTGAGCTGTCAGCACAGAGCCCGACGAAGGGCTTGAACTCACCACGATATCATGACCCCAGCCGAACTTGGATGCTCAACCGATTGAGCCACCCAGGCGCCCCGAGTTTTGTTGTTGTTGTTGTTGTTTTTTAATTTGAATACAAGTTAGTTACCATGTAGTGTAGTATTTGTTCCAGGAATAGAATTTAGTGATTCATCACTTACATATAACACCCAGTGTTGATTCCAACAACTATCATCTTTAATGCTGTTCACCCACTTAGCCCATCCCTCCACGCACTGACTCTCCACCAACTCTCATTTAGTTCTCTATATTTAAGAGTCTCTTATGGCTTGTCTCCTTCTCTTTTTTTATGTTATTTTATTTTTACTTCTATTTCCATATGTTCATCTGTTTGGTTTCATAAATTCCATATCCATTCTTGATAAAAAAAAAACTCAAAAAAGTAGGCATAGATGGAAAATACCTCAGTATCAAAAAGACCATATCTGAAAGTTCCACAGCTAATATCATCCTCAGTGGGGAAAAACTGAGTCTTTCACCTACAGTCAAGAACAAGACAAGGATATCCACTCTCACCATTATTATTTAACATAGTATTGAAAGTCTTAGCCTCAGCAATCAGACAACAAAAAGATTAAGATGCATACAAATCAGCAAGGGAGAATTCAAACTTTCACTAGCTGTAGATGATATGATACTCTATGTAGAAAAACCAAAAGACACCACCAAAAAGTTGCCAGAACTAATACATGAATTCAGGAAAGTTGCACATTATATAATCAATAGGCAAAAACCTGTTGAATTTCTATATACCAATAACCAAGCAATAGAAAAATAAATCAAGGAATGGATTTAATTTGTAATTTTACTAAAACCAATAAGATATTTAGGAATAAATCTAACTAAAGAGGTAAAGATCTGTACTCTGAAAACTATAGAATACTTACAACAAGAGAACACAAATAAATGGAAAAACGTTGTATGCTCATGGACTGGAAGAACAAACATTGTTAAAATGCCTATACTACCCAAAGCAATCTACACGTTTAATGCAATTCCTATCAAAATACCACCAGCCTTTTTCTCAGAGCTAGAACAAACAATCCTAAAACTTGTATGGAACCACAAAATACCCCAAAAAGCCAAAGCAATGCTGAAAGACATAAGCAAAACTGTATGCATCATGATTTCGGATTTCAAGCCATATTACAAAGCTGTAGTCAAGAAAACAGTATGACACTGGCACAAAAACAGACACATAGATCAATGGAACAGAATAGAAAACCCAGAAATGGACCCACAACTATATGGTCAACTAATGCTTGACAAAGCAGCAAAGAATAGCCAATGGAAAAAAGACAGTCTCTTCAATAAATGGTGTTCAGAAAACTGGTGACATGCAGAAGAAAGAACCTGGATCACTTTCTTACACCATACAGAAAAATAAATTCAAAATGGAGGAAAGACCTAAATGTGAGACAGGAAACCATTAAAATCCTGGAGGAAGACACAGGAAGCAACCTCTTTGACTTTGGATGGAGCAATTTCTTACTAGACACATCTCTGGCAGGAAGGAAAACAAAAGCAAACATGAAGTATTGGGAACTTCATCAAGATAAAAAGCTTCTGCACAGTGAAAGAAACAATCAACAAAATTAGAAGGCAGTCTACAAAATGGGGAAAAGATACCTGCAAGTGATATATCTGATAAAGGGTTAGTATCCAAAATCTAGAAAGAACTTATCCAATTAAAGACCAAAAAGCTAACAACCCAGTTAAGAAATGGGCAGAATACATGAATAGACATTTATGCAAAGAAGATATCCAGATAGCTAACAGACACATGAAAAGATGCTCAACACCACTCATCATCAGGGAAATGTAAATCAAAACCACAACAAGATACCACCTCACACCTGTCAGAATGGCTGAAACTAACAACACAAGAACCAACAGGTGCTGCTGAGGATGCAGAGAAAGGGGAACCCCTTTTCACTACTTGTGGGAATGCAAACTGGTGCAGCCAATTTGGAGAACAGAATGTAGGTTCCTTAGAAAACTGAAAATAGAATTACTCCAAAATCCAGCAAATGCACTATTAGGCCTTTATCCAAAGGATACAAAAATACAGATTTGAAGGGGTAAATGCACCTGAGTGTATATAGCAGCATTATCAAAAATACCCAAACTATGGAGAGAACCCAAATGTACATGGATTGAGAAATGGATAAAGAACATGTGGTGTTTATATATATATATATATATATATATATATATATATATATGGAATATTATATATATTATATATATAATGGAATATTATATATGTATAATGGAATATATATATGTATAATGGAATATTACTCGGCCATCAAAAAGAATGAAATCTTACCATTTGCAATGACATGGATGGAGCTAGAATGTATTAAGCTAAATGAAATAAATCAATCAGAGAAAGACAGATACCAAAGGATTTCACTCATATGTCAACCATAAGAAACAAAACAGATGAACGTATAGGAAGGAGCAGAAAAAGAAGAGAAGGAAAAAAGCCATAAGAGACTCTTAATGATAGAGAAAAAACAGGATTGATGAAAGGAGGAGAGTGGAAGATGGTCTATATGGGTGATGGCTATTAAAGAGCACACTTGTTGTCATTAACACTGGGTGTTGTATGTTAAGTGATGAATTAGTGAATTCTACTCCTGAACCAAAATTGCACTGTATGCTAACTAATGTTTAAATAAAAAGAAAAAAAAAAACTAAAAATAGAACTACTCTATGATCCAGAAATTGCACTATTTAGGTATTTACCCAAAGGATACAAAAATACAGATTCAAAACACCCCAGTGTTTATGGCAGTATTATCAACATAGCCAATCATATATATATACATATACATATATATATATATGTATATATATATGATTTAATATTACTCAACCATCAAGAAAATAAAACCTTGCCCTATACAACGACATGGATAGATCTAAAATGTATTATGCTAAGCAAAATAAGTCAATCAGAAAGACAAATACCGTATGATTTCACTCATATGTGGAATTTAAGAAACAAAACAGATGAACAAATGGAAGGGGGAAAAAAGAGAAGAGAGGGAAACAAACAACAAGGACTCTTAATGATGGAGAACAAACTGAGTGCTGATGGAACAAGGTGGATGGGAGATGGGTTAGATGGGTGATGGATATTAAGGAAGGCACTTGTGATGAGCACTGAGTGTTGAATGAATCACTGAGTTCTACTCCTGAAACCAATATTGCACTGTATGTTAACTAAAAAAAGTAAATAAAAATAGAAAAAATTAAGCCCCCCAAAACCCCTAAAATAAAACAAAATAAATTATACTTGTCTCTCTCCAAATCATTCTTATTTCTCAATTTATGAAAATGCTAGAAAAACTCCATGGCTCTTGTCCTTACATTGGTACTGAAAAACAATTAACAGAGAAGTCCTTTATATATTTTTTTAATTTAAAATGATACTTTATTTTTTTATTTATATGAAATTTATTGTCAAATTGGTTTCCATACAACACCCAGTGCTCATCCCAACAGGTGCCCTCCTCAATGCCCATCACCCACTTTCCCCTCCCTCCCCCATCAACCCTCAGTTTATTCTCAGTTTTTAAGAGTCTTATGGTTTGGCTCCCTCCCTCTGTAACTTTGTTTTTCCTTGCCCTCCCCCATGGTCTTCCGTTAAGTTTCTCAGGACCATATAAGAGTGAAACCATATGGTATCTTTCTCTGTATGGCTTATTTCACTTAGCATAACACTCTCCAGTTCCATCCACGTTGCTACAAAAGGCCATATTTCATTCTTTCTCATTGCCACGTAGTATTCCATTGTGTATATAAACCACAATTTCTTTATCCATTCATCAGTGGATGGACATTTAGGCTCTTTCCATAATTTGGCTATTGTTGAAAGTGCTGCTATAAACATCGGGGTACACGTGCCCCTATGCATCAGCACGCCTGTATCCCTTGGGTAAATTCCTAGCAGTGCTATGGCTGGGTCATAGGGTAGATCTATTTTTAATTTCTTGAGGAACCTCCACACTGTTTTCCAGAGTGGCTGCACCAGTTTGCATTCCCACCAACAGTGCAAGAGGGTTCCCGTTTCTCCACATCCTCTCCAGCATCTATACTCTCTTGATTTGTTCATTTTAGCCACTCTGACTGGCATGAGGTGATATCTCAGTGTGTCTTTTTTTTTAATGTTTTTATTTCATTTTTGAGAGACAGAGCATGAGCAGGGAAGGGACAGACAGAGAGGGAGACACAGAATCTGAAGCAGGCTCCAGGCTCTGAGCTGTCAGCACAGAGCCCGACGCAGGGCTCCAACTCAGGGACCATGAGATCATGACCTGAGCTGAAGTCGGACGCTTAACCGACTGAGCCATCCAGGCACCCCCCTCAGTGTGGTTTTGATTTGTAGTTCCCTGATGAGGAGCGATGTTCAGCATCTTTTCATGTGCCTGTTGGCCATCTGGATGTCTTCTTTAGAGAAGTGTCTATTCATGTTTTCTGCCCATTTCGTCAATGGATTATTTGCTTTTCGGGTGTGGAGTTTGGTGAGTTCTTTATAGATTTTGTATACTAGCCCTTTGTCTGATATGTCATTTGCAAATATCTTATCACATTCCGTTGGTGGCCTTTTAGATTTGTTGATTGTTTCCTTTGCAGTGCAGAAGCTTTTTATCTTCATGAGGTCCCAATAGTTCATTTTTGCTTTTAATTCCCTTGCCTTTGGAGATGTGTCAAGTAAGAAATTGCTGTGGCTGAGGTCAGAGAGGTTTTTTCTTGCTTTCTCCTTTACGGTTTTGATCGTTTCCTGTCTCGCATTCAGATCCTTCATCCATTTTGCGTTTATCTTTGTGAATGGTGTTAAGAAAGTGGTCTAGTTTCATTCTTCTGCATGTTGCTGTCCAGTTCTCCCACCACCATTTGTTAAAGAGACTGTCTTTTTTTCCATTGGATATTCTTTCCTGCTTTGTCAAAGATTAGTTGGCCATACTTTTATGGGTCCAATTCTGTAGTCTCTATTCTATTCCATTCATCTATGTATCTGTTTTTGTGCCAATACTATGCTGTCTTGATGATTTCAACTTTGTAGTAGAGGCTAAAGTCTGGGATTGCGATGCCTCCCTCTTTGGTTCTCTTCTTCAACATTACTTTGGTTACTCGGGGTATTTTGTGGTTCCATACAAATTTTAGGATTGCTTGTTCTAGCTTCGAGAAGAATGCTGGTGCAATTTTGATTGGGATTGCACTGAATGTGTAGATAGCTTTGGGTAGTATTGACATTTTAACAATATTTATTGTTCCAATCCATGAGCACAGAATATTTTTCCATTTCTTTGTATCTTCTTCAATTTCCTTCATAAGCTTTCTATAGTTTTCAGCATACAGATCTTTTGCACCTTTGGTTAGGTTTATTCCTACGTATTTTATGCTTCTTCGTGCAATTGTGAATGGGATCAGTTTCTTTGTCTTTCTGTTGCTTCATTATTAGTGTATAAGAATGCAACTGATTTCTGTACATTGATTTTGTATCCTGCGACTTTGCTGAATTCATGTATCAGTTCTAGCAGACTTTGGGTGGAGTCTATCAGGTTTTCCATGTATAATATCATGTCATCTGCAAAAAGTGAAGCTTAGAGAAGTCCTTTATATTTGTACACGTAAGGGGAAATTTCTTGGCCTTGAGCTGAAAGTCAATTTCCAAAAGAAAACACTATTAATCAACCAACTCTCCAATTTAAAAAACCCTAAATGAAAACAGACCGTTATCATGCAGAGGTGGTTCAGTTTTGTTCTCTATTGTTATTTTTTGACTGAAGTATACTAGATATACATTATATTATTTTCAGCTGTACAACACAATATTTCAACATTTGTATGCATTGAAAAATGATCACCACAGTAAGTCTAGTTACTGTGTGTCACCATACAAAATTCCAAGTTTTTTTCTTATAATAGGAAACTTTATTATTTACTTTCTTAGCATATTTCAAATTTGCAATACAATATTATTCACTATATTCACTATGCTGTATATCACAACCCCATGACCTATTTATTTTATAATTAAACATTTGTACCTCTTGATCCTCTTCACTCATTTTACTCACTGCCCAAATCCCTGCCTTTTGGCAACCACCAATCTATTCTCTGTATCTGTGAGTTTTGTTTTGCTTTGCTTTGTTCATTTTTTTGTTTACTCCACATGTAAATGAAATAATATGGTATTTGTCTTTCTCTGTCTTACTTCAGTTAGCATAATACCCTCTAGGTCCATCTGTATTGTCACAAATAGCAATATTTCATGTTTTTCATGGTTGAGTCATATGCCTGTGTGTGTGTGTGTGTGTGTGTGTGTGTGTGTGTGTGTGAATGTACCACATCTTCTGTATCCACTTATCCATTGTTTTGGACACTTAGGTTGTTTCTATACCTTGGCTATTATGTGAATAATGTTGCAATGAACATGGGGTGCATATATCTTTTTGAATTATTATTTTTTATTTCGTTTGCATAAATACCCATAAGTGGAATTGCTGGATCATATGGTAGTTCTATTTTCAATTTTTTCAGGAACCTCCATACTGTTTTCCATAGTGATTGCACCAATTTACATTCCCACCAACAGTGCACAGGGGTTCTCTTTTCTACACATTCTCACCAACACTATGATCTTTTTGATCACAGCCATTCTAACAAGTGTGAGGGGACATCTCATTGTGGTTTTGATTTGCATTTCCCTGGTAATGACTGCTATTGACAATCTTTTCATGAGCCTATTGACCTTCTGCATGTCTTCTTTGGGAAAAAAAATCTATTCCTATCTTATGTCCATTTTTTAATCAGATTTTTTTTTGTTATTGAATTGTATGTGTTCTGTATATATTTTGGATATTGGCCCCTTACCAGGTATACAGTTTATAAATATTTTCTTCCATTAAGTATATTGCTTTTTTTACTTTGTTGACAGTTTCCTTTACTATGCAGAAGCTTCTTAGTTTGATGTAGTCCCATTTGCTTATTTTTGCTTTTTCTGCCATTGTCTTTGGAGCCAGATTTAAAAAAATATTGCCAAGAGTGATGTCAAGGAGCTTACCGTCTATATTTTCTTCTAGGATTTTTATGGCTTATGGTCTTACATTCAAGTCTTTAATCCATTTTGAGTGAATTTTTGTGTATGCTGGAAAACAGTGATCCAATTTCATTCTTTTTCACGTGGCTGTCTGCCCTGTTTTCTGAGCACCATTTATAGAAGAGACTGTCATTTCTCCTCTGTTGTTGTCTTTTGAGCACTTAAAATTATGAAACAAATTCAGATCTATAACACTTCTCAACTCTGGTTTGATAGCCCTTTAGCCTAACAGTGCCCTCTTCTGGTTTTATGATTCACATTCACCTATTTCATCTGTGTTAAAAACAAAACAAAACAAAACAAAACAAAACAAAACAAAAGCTTAAGTTGGAAAAAATGATGGGTAAATGTCATTTTGAAACCTAGCTGTAAAAGGCTTTGGTTTTCCATTTTAGCATAACAAAAACAAACAAAAATCCAGTTGGGAGTACAATGGTGGTTACCAAGGACTGGGGAAAGGGGAAAACGGGAAGGCACTGTTTAATGAGTATGAAAAAATTCTGGAGATTGGTTGTACAACACTGTGAATATACTTAACACAACTAAACTATACATTTAAAAATGATAACAATGATAAACTTTGTGATTTTTTTACCACAATTAAAAATAAAAATAAACAAATCCAGTTGAGGTATAAATAGTCCAGGTTGATGGCAGCAGCTTAAGTTGGAACTGTTTTCACAAGTCAAATGTTTACCATAAATCAAACACACCTGGATTTGATATAATTTTTAATTCCTGTCATTTTACTAAAATGGGCAATGTTTATCTTAATTTACTAAAACTATAGCTATAGAACAACTTAATTTCAACTTTTACTCTTAAAGTCTTTCATCTTGCAGATAATAAAATATTCTGCAGTACAAAAAAATAATAGTAAGGTTTGACTTATTCGAATAGGTAGAAGGGATAACATTCACTGAAATTAAGAAGACTAGGGAAGGAGCAAGTTTGGAGGGTTGGGATAAACCAATGGTTCTAAGAGGGGATGATTTTGCCTCCTGAGGGACATTTGGGAGCGTCTGGAGACATTTTTGTTTTTCACAGTTGGGAGTGGTATGGAGGTGCTACTGATGTATGTTGATATACTGCTAAACATCCTACAATGCACAGGGCAGTCCCCCACCACAAAGAATGATCTGGCCTCAAATGTCAATAGTGCCAAGAGTAACCCTAAGTTAGAATCCTTTGCTCTGACTTTAGCCACTGTTTCTCAGGCTTTGCAGCAGTTTATTCTTCTTCTGTCTATAATTACGCAGTATTCTGTCTTTAGCTCACTTCCTTTTTCCTCTATATTTTCTCTTGAGGATACCATCTATTCCCATGACATCAACTACCAGGTCTATGTTAGTGACTCCCACATCTGTTAAGTCTAGTCCCAACTACTTTTCTAAATCTAGAGCATTGTTTCTCTTAATTTCCCTTCACATGTTTTCACTAACCCACTGCTACAATATTTTTATTAGTGGCATCTGGTAGAAAACCACAGGGTCACTTATTTCCTAAACATTTACTGAGTATCTAGTTTGTGTAAAGGGCTGCACTGGTACTTAGAGGAAGGTAGTGATGGTGGAAATGAGAGGCAATCATGGTTAATAAGTACTTTAAATGCATGATCCCTAATTATGGCAATAGTTCTACAAGGAAGAAATTACTATTTCCTGGAAACCATAGCTCTAAATGTTTAATCGGCTACTTAAATATCACAGGGCTTGTAAGTAACAGAGTATTTTAAAAGTCAGTTCTATTTTGACATTAAGGATTGAACTCTTTCCATTAAAAAACACTGAGGACAGGGCTGTAAAATTGTGGTCTATTTTGTACATAGCCAAAGGGGAATGGATGTAAATGCTGAAGGTCTAAGAAGTTCCAGTAGCCTTTTCTTCTAAGCCATATCACACCCACCTCTTACCATATATCATATATATATCATATATCTTATTACCATATATCATTGAATATAACACACCAGTAGTAAGATGAATTATTATTTTCCATAACTCTAAGAAAAGAAAAACTTTGCCAATTAAAGTATGAAATTCCATCGAGATTTAGATTTATTAACTGATATTTTATAGATGTTGAAACATTAAAAATCATTAGACATTTTAAAAAGTAAGCCTTCAGAGATTTCTAATTTGTTAAAATATGAAGAAAAATGTGACCCTACATTCTATGACATACAGCGAATTTATTTTCCACATTCATTACTATGTTTAATGCTAGTGTGCTATTTTGCACTTTAGTCAACTAACGTGTTTGCAATTGCTTTTCAAATTGTCCTAGGTAGTTTCATGGCTCTGTGTTACATAGCTGCAACTCGGTAGTAAAGCCCTTAGCTTTTCAATAATGTCTTTGTTCTCCCCCTCCCACCACCTGCGCCCCTTACCCCCCACTCCACCCCTCCGCACCTTTCCACAATCTATGCAGAGTTTACCAATTAGAAATAAACCTGGATTTCTTCTAATCTTAAAATTGCATAGATTGTGTAACACAAAACATAGATTTAGTTACATTTAGGGGGACGGACGGTGGTAAAACATTATATGTTAAATATACATGTCTTAAGACCCACCCTTATAGAACGTTAAAATAGGGTGGAGTAAGGAGGGGAGGGCGGAGGCAGAGAAGGGATTTGCGTTTCAGGATACAGGAAATACGGTAAGCGCGAAACCCAGAGGAAGCTCTGTGCCCGGAGGGGACCCGCCGCCATCTCAGGTCTCAGCCTCGCGGGGCCCACCACAGAGAGCTGACGCCCTGTCCTAAGAATCCTTATGGGTGACCAACCTTGTTTCTCCGGGAGATCCACGCTCCCACCTGGAAACACGCGGGAAACCAGGCCTCCAAAAAAGCGCTGCCTCCTAGCTCCACGGTGGGATTATCCAGAGGGAACCCCCAACGGAGGTAGTACCACTCTTCACTCTGCACCTTCTCCTGCATCACCCGGCCTGAAGTCGCACCCTCCTCCTCCGGAGAAGTAGTAGAATATACTTCTCCCACCCAAACCAGGTCAGATTCTTTCCTTCTCATCTGGGACATCCAGCCTCTCTGCAACTTAATTATGCACTTTCCCAGATCTCCTTCCCCTTTTTTCTATTCCCATGATTTCATAATCGAAAAACACAGTAAACAAACAAAAACCATACTGGCATTGAATAGCTCTTTCACAAAATATGCTTGGGCAAAATTATGGATATTGAATGACATTGAGTAAATTATTTTTGATATTTTAGCTGTGATAATTGTTATATTTTTTTAAGAAATAGATTTAAATCTCTTGATATGTTCAAAAGTAATTCAGTGGGGCGGAAGTGGGAGTTACAAACAAAATGTTCATGAGTTGATGATAACTGGGTGATGTATACATGGAGATTCATTATACTGTTCTCACTACTTTTGTGTATATTTGAAACTTTTCCATTAAAAAGAAAATCCTTGGTTCAAGATCAGTAACAACATACGGAAGGCCTCATTCCTATGCTAAGAGGCTCAATTCCTGTGCTAACGGAGGGTATTTTGAAGTGTCTTCAGGAGTGGGTTTCTCTGTATGTAGCAGGAAAATTTAATAAGTAAAAACAAACAAACAAAAAAACAGTATGGTAAGTTAAACCCAAGGGCCATAATGTTTGCTTGTTCAAGGTATGCAGGGATCACCCAGGATGGACAAAATCATTCTGCTTGGTAGTAATCATGACCCATCAAAAAGGAAAGGGGAAATTTGGGTGGTTCTTTAAAGGGTGAGTGACATCTGGCATGTGGAAGAGGAGAGAATGCTTTTCAGGCCTGGTGTTTTCAGGACAAAAGTCCCAAAGTGGGCTTATGGGAAAAGCTTGGGTGTAATTCTGAATCTTTGAGAAAGAAGGACTTGGAAGTGCAATAGAGTGTTGCAAGGCCTTGAATGTTACCCTAAGGAGTATGCAGTTTAAAAGCAGTGGTAACCATTGAAGATTTTCAATCAAGTGATATATTTTAGGAATCCAGTTTTTACCATCAGAGAAACAGTTTTCTATTTAGAAGACTTTATGGAATGCAAAAAATAAAACCAAATCTGACCCAAGGCTCACAGGTCCTTGTAATCAATCCAAAGGAAGCAGGGCATCCTTTTTTCATTCATACAGTAAACCCTTATGGAACTCTTGCAATGGACAAGGCATTGTGCTGGGAGCTGTAGGGAATGGATGATCAAGGCATAGTGCCTGGTACACAGTTAGAGTGAAACAGATGTTTGAATAAATAAGTCAATAAATGCTAGGATAACAGTGGCAACCAAGGAGGCTCTGGACTTGGGACTTGGGACTTGGTGATAGTGCATAGAAAAAGAATGAGCTTTTTTGCTTGAAAGCATCATCCAGTCATTCCTTTACACTCTGATTTCCATCATTTTTACCTCAATGTACAAAAGGGTAGTGCTGGTAGAGGTTAGGGCATAGGGATAGCAGTGCTCATGTAGAAAACCAAGGATGTTGTGCAGGGCAAAAACTGCAAAAGCTACATAATTTCATCTAGTGATTCAAATCATTGAAAATTGTAATATAGCATATATTTACTGAACATTTTTTATGTGCCAGACACTGTTCTAAGGGGCTTCTAGAATCCACACTTAATTTGCAATAGACCCCTTCTAATATGATCTATATAATTGTTTTACAGGAATATATAATAGAAATGGGAGCATGGTGGAACATAAGGACTTAAGGAGGCCAGGGGAAAGAAACGTCCAAAAACAGAGGAAATAATTTTACCTTATTTTACTATCTTTTAGTCTCTGAGGGATTGCAGAATGACTCCATTTCCTTGGTGCCTTCATAAAATGGTTCACCCTGTGAAGATGTTGAAGACTATTGACAATGCTGCCCTGAATTTTTCTGATGTCCTGCACCAGGTAATTGTGTTTTTTAAGGTACTTTCTTTACCAAAAACTTATTAAGGGAGGAAGAGGAATAAGAGTTATAAAAATAAATAGCCAAACAAAAAACAAAGCTAGCACAAAATGGTAAAATTGAAACTATTTTCTACATTTTATAAAACCATACATACCATATAATAATAATGTAATTTATAAGCTGCTTCGTTAAATTCACTCCTAATTTACCTTACAGTTTTTGTTGTTAGTGTGAAATGTATTTAAATTTTTTTTATGTTTATTTATTTTTGAGAGAGAGAGACACAGAGTATGAGTGGGGGCAGGGTCAAAGAGAGCAGGAGACAGAATCTGAAGCAGGCTTCAAGCTCTGAGCTGTCAGCACAGAGCCCGTTGTGGAGCTTGAACTCAGGACTGGTGAGATCAGATCTGAGCTGAGGTCGGATGCTTAACTGACTGAGCCACCCAGGCATCCCTGAAATGTATTTTTAAAAGCAGATTTTCTGATTTTTGCTGGTAAATGGGAACATGATTGATATTTTTACATATTGATTTTATATGCTACAGATTCTCTGAGTTTTGTTCTGATAATTTATAGATTCTCTTGGATTGTCTATTAGCTATGTTGTGAATAATGGCAGTTTCTTTCTTTCAATATTTGTTTTTTAGCTTGTCTTACTGTGCTGGTTAGGACTTTCAGTACAATGAGAAATAGTAGCAATAAGAGATGTTCTTACCTTGCTTTTGAATTTACAGGGGAATTCTATAAATGTTTCACCATTTTTAGTAGATTTGCTTCTTCAGGATAAGGCAGTTTGTTTCTATTCTTAGTGTGCTGAGAGCTTTAATTCTGAATGAATATGGAGTTTTTTCTCCATTATTATGACAGTGTGACCATGTGACAAATTACAATAATTAGTTTTCTAATCTGTTTCCTGCTTTTGGTTTCATCAGGCCTCACCATTGAAATACTTTGTTTCCTACTTTAATAATTTTTGCTTTTATCTTTAATATTACCTTTACTTTTTACTTGCTAATTTTCTAACTTATTTATTTGGACCTTTACCCAGTAATTTTCAATCTTCTTTTCTAAAATAAGAATTTATGATTATAAATCTTCCATTCTGTACAACTTCAGAATTTCACAGATTTATATATGTATTTTATTATCATTCAATTATAATTTCCCTTATTTCTTTTTTGACTCATGAGTTGTTTAATTTACAAACATGAGTCTATTTTTTAAAAATCATATTGTGAAATCGTTAGTCCAATTACAGTTAACTTCATCTGATTTTCTTCTTTAAAGTTTTTTTTTTTATCTTTCTTATAAGAAAAAGCAAAATTATATACCAGCTTCTCATTTCAACACATTTGGCCATATAAAACTTTTTCTTTCATTACATACATAGAAATGCATGTGCATGCTATTCAATGATGGAGTTATTCCTGATACATATATTTATGTTTTAAAAAATTTGTTTTAATGTTTATTTATTTTTGAGAGAGACAGAGTGTGAGTGGGGGAGGGCAGAGAGAGAGGGAGACAAGGATTCCAAAGCAGGCTCCAGGTTCTGAGCTGTCAGCATGGAGCTCGATGCGGGGCTCAAATCTGAGCTGAAGTCAGACGCTTAACCTACTATATTTTTGTTTTTTAAAACTTTAAATTTTGATCTCATTTTACACTTTAAAAAATTTTGAGAATATTACAAAGAACTCCCATATACCCTTAACCCAGATTCACCAATTAACATTTTCCCATACTTGCTTTTTCATTCTCTATTTCTCCCTCTCGTACCTCTTCTCCTTCTGCCTTCCTTTTTTCCTCCCCACCTTCTCCTCTCCCCTACCTCTCCTTTTCTGCCTTTCTCCCTCTTCCTCTTCCTCTGAACTATTTAAGAATAACTTGTAGGTATCATGCTTCTTGACTGGTAAATACTTCAGTACCTGTAAATACGTCAGTGCATATTTCTTCAGAAAGATAACCTTACATAAGGTTATACATAACCTTACATAACCTCACTACATGTGTCAAAATAGAAATTGACAATGTTCTAATTTTTATGTGTTTCATATACCTTTATTGTCAAGATTATCCACTTATAAACAATGGAAAAAGGATGAATTTGGGAGAACACATATTTCAAGTGGACAATGCAAGCTGTATTATAGTTCTTTTTTGTCTTGGTTTATTGAAATATATTTGACATACAATGTTGTGGTAGGTTTCAGGTGTATAATATGATGATTTGCTGTATCTATATATTACAAAATAATTGCCACAATAAGGTTTCACACAGTCATCTCACACAGTAATCATTTTGTGAGTGTATGATGAAAACTTTTAATATCTATTCTCCATGACTTTTAGGTATACAATTTTGTTAATTATAGTCACTAGACTATAGTATTAACTACAATATAACTATACTATACAATTGCATAAGTATATATAACTATACTATTAACTATAGTATAATGTACATCATGCTGTATATTAGATACCCAGAGCTATTATTCATGTTATAACTGAGAATCTATACCCTTTGACCACTGTCATCCATTTTTCCCACCCTCCCACCTCTGGAAACTACCAATCTACTCTGTATTTATGAGTTTGTTTGTTTGTTTGGATTCTATGTATAAATGAGATCACACAGTGTTTTTCTTTGACTTATTTCAGTTAGTATTATGCCCTCAAGTTTTATCCATTGTGTTGGAAATGAAATGTGTTAGAAATGAAATGTGTTGAAAATGAAATGTGTTGGAAATGAAATTTCATTTCACTTCCTTTACCTGTTCATCTGTCAGTGGAAACTTAGGTTGTTGCCATGTCTTAGTTATTATAAATAATGATTCAGTGAACATAGGGGTGCAGATGTTTCTTCAAGATTAGTGATTTTATTTCCTTTAGATGTATACTTGAAGTGGAATTGCTGGATCATAAGGTAGTTCCAATTTTAATTTTTGAAGAACCTCCATGCTATTTTACATAATAGATGTACCAGTGTACATTCCCATCAACAATGTACGAGTGTTCCCTTTTCTCCACATCTTCACCAGCATTTATTATCTCTTGTCTTTTTTATAATACCCATTCTAACAAGTGTGAGAGATATATTGCTGTGGTTTTGGGGGTTTTTTTGTTCATTTTGTTTTTTAAACTATGGTTTTGATTTGCATTTCCTGATGATTAGTGATGTTGAACACCTTTTAATGTGCCTATTAGCTATTTGCATATTTTGTTGGGAAAAATTCAATTCAGGTCCTTTACATCTTAGTAAGTTGGATTATTTATTTTTCTTCTATTGAGCTGTATAAGTTTCTTACATATTTTGGATATTAATTCCTTATCAAATACATGGTTTGCAGATGTTTTTTCCCCATTCCATAGTTTGCCTTTTTATTCTTTTGCTGTGCAGAAGCTTTTCAGTTTGATGTAGTCACAACTTGTTTACTTCTTGCTTTTGTTGCTTATGCTTTGAGTGTCAAATCCATAAAATCATTGCAAATTCCAATGTCAAAGAGCTTTTTTCCCTGTTTTTTTTTCCCAAGAGTTTTATGGTTTCAGGTCTTACCTTTAAGTCTTTAGTCAAGTTTGAATTAATTTATGTGAGTGGTGTAAGTAAGATAGGGTTTCAGTTTCATTTTTTTATATTAATACCCAGTTTTCCCAGCATCATTTATTGAACAGACTATCTTTTCACCATTGAGTACTCTTGGCTCCCTTGTCAAATACATGCATTGACCATATAAGTGGGGGTTTATTTCTGGGCTCTCCATTCTGTTCTGTTGGTCTATGTGTCTGTTTTTATGCCAGAAAAATACTATTTTGATTACTATAGCTTTGTAGTATAGTTTAAAATGGTGTTCCCATATTATCTAGGCCATATTCAAATTTGATCAATTGTCCCAATATTGTTTCTTATATTTATTTTCATTTCTTGGTTGAAGTTTCAATCCAAGATGATGCATTGCATTTAGTTGTTGTATCTCTTCAGTTTTCTTTAATCTGCAACAGTTCCGTCCTTTTTATTTTCCTTTCATAACTATTGGCAATTTTTAAAAATATAGGACAACTAGTTTGTATATTGTCTTTCAGTTTAAGTTTGTGTGCCTTTTCTTCACTATTATATTTGGATTATGCATTTTGGCAGGAATACCAGAGAAGTAATGTTGTATTATTCTCAGGGCATCATATCAGTGGCACATGATGCTGATTTGACCCCTTAAAAGTGATGTTAGCGTGCCGGGCAGCATGTCACAGAAAATGGACGAAGGACAACAAGAAGGGGATCAGAAGATTTTGTTGACCTTCATGGGTTTACAGCCTTTGTCTCTAAACAAAGTATGGAAACAGTAGAGCGTTTATTTTGCGTTTGTTTTTGTTTTGTTGTTTTTGTTTTGTTTTGTTTTCCCCCCACTAAATAGAAATGAGGGTTCTTAGTCTGTTTCTGGCAATCTGTTAATTTATTAGGATAGTTGTCTTTTGTTTGCTTTCTGATAGGCATAGTAAATTTAGTTAAAGAGCACATCTGTATGCTACAACTTGATTACATCTTTTTTTCCTAGCTATTTTGCATTTTTTCTTTTACCATGTTTCAGTTTCTGCATGTAGAATTAAATAAGAAACAAAACTTGTAAAGTTGTAACATTTCACATGGAAATGCTGCCCCATCTTCACCAGCTTCAGAAATCTGACCTTTGCCGATGCTGCAATAAAGTGTTGTCATTTAAAAAAATAAATAAATAAAATAAAAGTGATGTTAATCTTGATTACTTGGTCAAAATGATGTTTGCTAGATAAATCCACTCTAAAGTTACCATTTTCCTCTTTTTAAAAAAAATTTGAGAGAGAGAGAGAGAACATGAGCACGTGAGTGGGGGAGAGAGGCAAAAGGAGAAAGAGAGAGGATCTTAAGCAGGGCTCAATCCCATGATCCAGGGATCATGACCTGAGTGGAAATCAAGATTCGGATGCTCAACCAACTGAACCACACAGGTGCCCCAGCATTTTCCTGTTTGTAGTTAATAATTTTGCTGGGAATACTTTGAAACTGTGTAAACATTTTGTTCCTCATCAAACTAAAGTCCACTGGCTTTAATATCCATTGATAATTCTTGACTGAATTAGTATGATGGCTGCAAGATGAGAATTTTTAAACTCCATCATTTTTACTATGTTTATAAATTTGTATTCTATTTTAAGGAAGAGTTTTATTCTCTGTTTACTTATTGACCTTATTTTGGACACCTTCATTTTTACTTTATTTCATGAATATCTTATTGCTACCATTATTTATTTTAATGTTCAAATTATCCCAGGCTTAACCAATGACAGCCCATTCAAGCTGGCTCCTCTGTCCATTTGATGTGCTCCCATCATTCTGATACATATTTTGACATCAGCATTTTCTTACTTCTTTACTTTTAGGCTTGTCTTTTATTCCCTGTCTCATTGAGAGGGAGATGGTATTTAGGAAACAAAACATCGGTACATGTTTTTTTTGTTGTTTAACATGTTATTCTTTTCATTTAATTGTACTTAGTACAGACATTTTCTTCACCAGTTTTTTTATATTGTAAAATTTCAACTCTTCAGAAAAGTCAAAAGACATCCTTCATATAGATCTATCCATTGTTTATTTTGCTACATATAATCTCTTTTTTTAATGTTTATTTTAAGAGAGGGAGAGACAGGGAAGGGCAGACCATGGTTTATATGATACTGTTTATTTAGTATTTGTTGAGATTTGCTTTATGTTCTTATGTATTAATATATATTTTATATAATTTTATATATAAATTTATATATATTTGCTGAAACATTTGGAAGCAACTTGCAGATATTATGGCACTTAAGCCCTAAACACTTCAGTATGTCTTAAGAACAAGGGCATTGCTTTTATTACACTCAGAGAAACTTAACACTGATATAATTCTGTTATCAAACATATTGTCCCCAAGTTTCCCAATTACCCTAACAATACCCTTTAAAGCTTTTTATTTTTTTTGATACAGGATCCAGTCAAGGATCCTATACTGTATTTAGTTGTCATGCCCTTTTAATCTTTTTAAATCTAGAATAGCACTTCCTCATCCTTTCTTAATGAGGATTAGAAAATTAAAATTTTAAAAATTTTCAAAATATTGACATTTCTGATGAGTCCAGGCAATTGTCCTGCATATGTGCCACAATTTGAGCTTGCTTGTTTCCCCATGATTAAGCACTTTTAGCAAGAAGACTACATAGGTGATGCTGTGTGCTTGCATCACATCAGGAAGCACAAAATACCAGTTTGTCACATTATTGATGATGCTAAGTTTGCTGATGTTTTTTACAGATTATTTTAAGAGTAGTTTTAAGTTCACAGCAAAATTGAGAAAAACAGAGAGATTTCTCATATATCTACTGCCCCTATAGTACATAGACTTCCCTGTTATCAACATTCCCTACAAGAATGGTATAGTTGTCACAATTAATGAGCCTACATTGACATACAATGATCACCCAAAGTCCATAGTTACATTATTGTTCAATCTTGGCATTGAACATTCTGTGGGCTTGGAAAAATGAATAATGGTATGTACTCTTATTATGGTATCATACAGAGTATTTACACTGCCTTGAAAGGCCTCTTTATTCTGCCTATTCATCCCTCCCTCTAAACCTCTGGCGACCACTGATCTTTTTACTGTTTCATAGTTTTGCTTTTTCAGAATGTTAGCAGTTGGAATCATACAGTATATAGCCTTTCAAGTTGGTTTCTTTCCATTAGTAATATGCACATAAGGTTCCTCCATGTCTTTTCAGGGCTTGGTAGCTCATTTCTTTTTAGAATAACATTCCATTGTTTGAATGTACCAGTTTATCCATTCACCTACTGAATGACACCTTGGTTGCATCTAAGATTTGGCAATTATGAATAAAGCGGCTATAAATACCTATGTGAAGATTTTTGTGTGGACATAATTTTTCACCTCCTTTGAGTAAGTATCAAGAAATGGGGCACCTGGGTGGCTCAGTTGGTTGAGTGTTTGACTTCAGCTCAGGTCATGATCACATAGTTTGTGAGTTCGAGCCCCACATCAGGCTCTCTGCTGTCAGCAAAAAGCCCAAGTCGGATCCACTGCGCCCCTCTCTCTGCCTCTCCCCTGCTTAACACTCTCTCTCTCTAAAAATAAATAATTACTAAAAAAAAAAAGAAACATGATTGCTTATATTTATAGTTCTATTTACATATTTATCTACATATGCATCATAACAAATACATAAATATATTTTTTCTGAACCATTTGATGGTAAGTTGCCTTATGAATCCTATGTACTTCAGTCTGTGTTTCCTAAGACCATACTCATTTTTCACCAATTATGCCAGTAGATGCCATTTATTAAAACATAAAGAATCTGGTCCAGGGTCCAATTCATAATCATGTTTCATTGAGCTGTCATGTTTGGTTTTTTTAACTTTTTGAAGTATGTATTTTAATTTATTTTATTTTTAAAATATAATTTGTCACATTGGTTTCCATACAACACCCAGTGCTCATCCCAACAAGTGCCCTCCTCCCTGCCCATCACCCACTTTCCCCTCTCCCCCATGCCCCATCTACCCTTAGTTTGTTCTCAGACATGATATCTGTCTTTCTCTGCCTGGCTTATTTTAGTTTCCTTTAATCTGCAGTCGTTTCTTAGATTTTCTTTGTGTAGAAAAAAAAAATAGTTTTGAAGATGGTAGCATGGTTATTTTATAGAACGTCCTTCAAGTTCAGTTTGTGTGGTGTTTCCTCATGATTACATTCAGCTTATGTGCTTTTGTCAAGGAACATCACTGGAATGATGTTTTGTTCTCAGTGTATTATATCAGGAGGCACATGGTGTCGATTTGTTCTATAACTTTAGCTCTTAATTTCTTGTTACAAAATGCTGTTCAGGAGATTGCAGAATGCAAGGCTTTGATACCCTTTTGTGATACGGATAACTAGGTGGGTACTTTTCCCTTTTCCCTTAGGAAACACTTTTTTTGGACATGGGTGGAATTATATTTTACGACTGGTAGCATATTTTTTGTCTACTTTAACTGTTTATAGATATGTTCATCATTAAATGGAGTTCTCATGTCTATTCTACTGTAATTCTACCATTATATATATATTTTTTTGCCTCAGAGTATTTATTAGTCTGCCTATTTGTCTGTCTCTCAGAAAGGTTTTTTCAGCACCTTCACATGCACAGTCTCCTTTAGGTACATTTTTCTGTAAGGTTAGCCAGTTTTTTCCATTTCATTACATAAGGACCTTCATGTACTACTTTATTATTTTGTAATTATTTCAAATACTTTATTCTATGAAGCTAATTCATAATTTTTTTATTTTATTATTTTTTAATTCCAATATAATTCACATACAATGTTAATGTAGTCCAGGTGTATAATATAGTGATTGAAAAATTCTATACATTATTCAGTGATCATCAAGATGAGTGTGTTCTTAATCACCTTCAACTGTTTCATCTATTCCCCCATCAACCTACCCTCTGGCTACCATGTTTGTTTTCTATAGTAATAGTCTGGTTTGTTGTTCGTCTATTTTTTTCCCTTGTTTGTTCATTTTGTTTCTTAACATACACATATGAGTGAAATTATATGGTACTTGTCTTTCTCTCACTGACTTATTTCACTTAACCTTACACTCTAGCTTCATCCATGTCCTTGCAAATGGCAAGAATTCATTCCTTTTTACAGCTGAGCAATAATCCGTTGTGTAAATACACCACATCTTCTTTATCCATTCATCAATTGATACATACTTGGGTTACTTCCATATTGGCTATTGTAAATAATGGTGCAGTAAACCTATGAGTGCATATGTCTTTTTCAAGACAGTGTTTTCATATTCTTTCAGTAAATAATAGAGAAATTACTGGATCTCATGATAATTCTATTTTTAATTTTTTGAGGAGCCTCCATACTCTTTCCACAGTGGCTATCCCAGTTTGCATTCACACAGAGCACATAAGTATTCCTTTTTCTGCATATCCTTGCTAACACTTCTTTCTTGTGTTTTTGTTTTTGCCATTCTGACAGGTGTAAGGTAATAGCTCCTTGTGGCTTTGATTTGCATTTCCTTGACGATGAGTGATGTTGAGCATCTCTTCATGTGTCTGGTGGCCATCAACATGTCTTTTTTGGAGAAATGTCTTTACATTTCTTCTGTCCATGTTTTAATTAGGTTATTTGTTGTTTGGGTGTTGGTTTTCTAAGTTCTTTATATATTTTGGATACTAATCATTTATCATATATGTCATTTTAATTTTGTGATTGTTTCCTTCACTGTGCATGAGCACTTTTTAATTTTATTTTTATTTTTATTTTATTATATAAATATAATTTATGGTTAAATTGGTTTCCATACAACACCCAGTGTTCATCCTCACAGGTGCCCTCCTCAATGCCCATCACCCACTTTCCCCTCTCCCCCAACTCCCATCAATCCTCAGTTTGTTATCAGTATTTAAGAGTCTCTTACGATTTGTCTCCTTCCCTCTCTGTAACGTTTGTCTTCCCCCTTCCCCTCTCCCAAGGTCTTCTGTAAAGTTTCTCAGGATCCAATTATGAGTGAAGACATAGGGTATCTGTCTTTCTCTGCCTGCCTTACTTCATTTACCATAATACTCTCTAGTTCCATCCATGTTGCTAGAATCTATTCTACAGAGATCAAGGGACTAAAAAATAGTCATGATGAATTAAAAATGCTATAAATGAGATGCAAAATAAAATGGAGGCGGCCACAGTGCGGACTGAAGAGGCAGAGGGGAGAATAGATGAATTAGAAGATGAAATTATGGAAAAAGAGGAAGCTGAGAAAAAGATAAAAGAAAATCCAGGAGTACAAGGGGAGAATTAGAGAACTAAGTGATGTAATCAAATGGAACAATATCTGTATCATAGGAATTCCAGAAGAAGTAGAAGAGAGAGAAAGGGGCTGAAGGTGTACTTGAACAAATCATAGCTGAGAACTTCCCCGATCTGGGGAAGGAAACAGGGACTGAAATCCAAGAGGCACAGAGAACTCCCTCCAGACGTAACTTGAATCGATCTTCTGCACAACATATCATAGTGAAACTGGCAAAATACAAGGATAAAGAGAGAATTCTGAAAGCAGCTAGGGATAAATGGGCCTTAACATACAAAGGTAGATACATGAGGGTAGTAGCAGACCTATCTACAGAAATGTGTCAGGCCAGAAGGAATGGCAGGAAATCTTCAATATGCAGCCAAGAATCCTCTACTCAGCAACACTGTCATTCAGAATAGAAGGAGAGATAAAGGTTTTCCCAAACAAATAAAAACTGGAGGAATTCATCACCACTAAACCAGCCCTACAAGAGATCCTAAGGGGGACTCTGTGAGTGAAATGTTGCAAGGACCACAAAGTACCAGAGACACCATTACAAGCATGAAACCTACAGATATCACAATGACTCTAAACGCGTATCTTTCAATGAAAACACTGAATGTAAATGGACTAAACGCTCCAACCAAAAGACACAGGGTATCAGAATGGATAAAAAAACAAGACCCATCTCTTTGCTGTCTATAAGAGACTCATTTTAGACCTGAGGATACTTTCAGGTTGAAAGTGAGGGGATGGAGAACTATCTATCATGCTACTGGAAGACAAAAGAAAGCTGGAGTAGCCATACTTATATCAGACAAACTAGACTTTAAATTAAAGGCTGTAACAAGAGATGAAGAAGGGCATTATATAATAATTACAGGGTCTATCCATCAGGAAGAGCTAAAAATTATAAATGTCTGGGCACCGAATTTGGGGGCCCCCAAATATATAAAACAATCACAAACATAAGCAACCTTATCGATAAGAATGTGGTAATTGCAGGGGACTTTAATACTCCACTTACAACAATGGACAGATCATCTAGACAGAGAAATAGTAAAGAAACAGTGGCCTTGAACAATACATTGGACAAAATGGACTTGACAGATGCACTTAGAACTCTACATCCCAAAGCAGCATAATATAGTTTCTTCTCGAGTGCACATGGGACATTCTCCAAGATGGATCACGTACTGAGTCACAAAACAGCCCTTCATAAGTATAAAAGACTTGAGATCATACCATGAACACTTTCAGATCACAATGCTATGAAACTTGAAATCAACCCCAGGAAAAAGGATGGAAAATCTCCAAAAGCAAGGAGGTTAAAGAATGTCCTACTAAAGAATGAATGGGTCAACCAGGCAATTAAAGAAGAAATTAAAAAATATATGGGAACAAATGAAAATGAAAACACAACACTCCAAACCCCACCACTACTTTGCTGGTTTTATGGATGTCATCAGCATTGACCAGACTGGGGTGAATTTCTATTTGTGACTGGAGGTCCTAACCTGGGAAGAATTGGTGTGATCATCAACACAGAGAGACACCCTCGTTCTTTTTATGTACTTCATATGAAAGATGCCAATAGCAACAGCTTTGTCACCCAGCTCTCCAACATTTTTGTTATTTGCAAAGGCAACAAGCCATGGATTTCTCTTCCCTGTGGAAAGGGTACCTGCCTCACTATTGCTGAAGAGAGACAGGAAACTGGCAGCCAAACAGATCAGTGGGAAAAACGGTTCCTAGGTGATATGATTGGATGTCTTTATACTTAAAGATACTACAGCAAGATAAAAAAAATTACTTTGAATGTAAATGGACAGTACTTCAATCATAAGGCATATTGTTACAAAATGGATAAAAAAGTGATATCCATTTATATGCTGCCTAGGAGAGACACCTTTCTTTATATTTTTAATGTTTATTTATTTGTTTTGAGAGAGAGAGAGCAAGCATGTGCAGAGGAGGGGCAGAGAGACAAGGAGAGAGAATCCCAATGACAGTGCAGAACCTGATATGGGGCTCGAACTCACAAACTGTGAGATCATGACATTAGCTGAAATCAAGAGTCAGATGCTTAACCAACTGGCCACCCAGGCGTCCCCAAGAGATACATTTCTGATGTAAGTACACATGCAGATCAAAAGTGAGGGTATGGAGAAACACTTACAATACAAATGGATGCCAAAAGAAAGCCAGGGTAGCAATACTTATATTGGACAAAATAGACTTTAAAACAAAGACTCTAGGAAGAAACAAAGAATGATGCTCTATAGTTACAAAGGGGGCAATCCAACAAGAACATACAAAAATTACAAATGTACATTTACCAAACATGGGAATAACAAAATACATAAAATGTTTCATAACAAACATAAAGGAACTAATTGATAGTAATAAAATCATAGTAGGGGACTTTAATACTTCACTTACATCAATTGATCATCTGAACAGAAAATCAAAAGGGAAACAGTGGGTTTGAATGACACACTGGACCAGATGGACCCAAATTCAGAACATTCCATTGTAATACAGAATACACATTATTTTCAAGTACACATGGAATATTCTTTAGACTATATCACATATTAGGCCACAAAACAAGTTTCAAAAAAATGAAAAATATTGAAGTCAGTTTAGACCACAAGGCTTTAAAACTAGGAATCAACCATGAGAAAAATGCTAAAAAGATCACAAATACATGGAGGTTAAATAATATGCTACTAAACAGTGAATGAGAACACCAAGAAATCAAAGATAAAGTTAAAAATTACATAGAAGTGAAAATGAAAATACAACAATCCAAAAACAAAACAAAACAAACAAACAAAAAAACAATGATCCAAAGTCTTTGGGATGCAGTAAAACAATAATAGTGGTTCTAAGCGGGAGGTTCATAGCCAAATAACAGCAATATAGGCCTATTTCAAGAAGCAGGAAAAAATATCAAACAACTTAATGTTACAGCTGAAGGAGATACAAAAAGAACAACAAACAAACCCCATACCAGGAGAAGGATGAAAATAATAAAGATTAGAACAGAAATAAATGATATAGAAAGAAAAAGATAATATTAAATATCAATGAACTAAGAGCTGGTATCTTTTTTTCCAATGCAATCCTTATTTATTTATTTATTTATTTATTTATTTATTTATTATTTTAATATGAAATTTATTGTCAAATTGGTTTCCATACAACACCCAGTGCTCATCCCAAAAGGTGCCCTCCTCAATACTCATCACCCACCCTCCCCTCCCTCCCACCCCCCCATCAACCCTCAGTTTGTTCTCAGTTTTTAAGAGTCTCTTATGCTTTGGCTTTCTCTCTCTCTAGCAAGAGCTGGTATCTTGAAAAGATTGACAAAGGTGATAAACCTTTTGCCAGACTCATGAAAAAAAAAGGATTCAAATAAAATCAATAGCAAAAGAGGAAAAATAACAACTGACACCACAGAAATACAAAAGGTTGTAAGAGAATATGAAAATTATATGCCAACAAATTGGACAATCTGGAAGAAATGCATAAATTCCTAGAAACATACAACCAACTAAACTGAAGTAAGAACAAATAGAAAATTTCAACAGAACAATTACCAACAATGAAATTGAATCAGTAATCAAGAAACTAACAAGAAACAAAATCAGGACCAGATGGCTTCAGAGGGAAATTCAACCAAACATGTAAGGAAGAGTTGATACCTATTCTTAGCATGCTTTTCAAAAAAAAAAAATAGAAGAGGAGGGAAAACTTCCAAATTCATTTTATGAGGTCAGCATTACCGTGATACCAATACCAGATGAAGCTATCACAAAAAAAGGAGAACTACTGGCTAATGTCCCTGATGAATATAGATGCAGAAATTCTCAATAAAATACTAACAAACCAAATGCAACAATACATTTTTTAAAAAAATCATTCAAGATAATCAAGTGGGATTTATTCCTGGGAGGGTGGTTCAATATTTGCAAATCAATCAGTGTTATCCATCCCATCAGAAAAAGAAAGGATGAAAACAAAACAATCATTTCAATAGACGCAGAAAAAGCATTTGAGAAAGTACAACATCCATTCATGATAAATACCTCAGGAAAGTAGGTTTTGAGGGAAGATACCTGAACATAATCAGGTTTGTATAAGAAAAACATATAGCTAACATCATGCTAAATGGGAAAGAAATGAGAGCTTCCCCTCTAAGGTAAGGAACAGGACAAGGATGTTCAGTTTCATCACTTTTATTCAACATAGTACTGGAAGTCTTAATCTGACAACAAAAAGAAATAAAAGGCAAACATATTGGTAAGGATATACTAAAACTTTATTTGCAGATGATATGATACCCTGTATAAAAAACCCCAAAGACTCCAGGAAAACAAAACAAAACAAAACAAAAAACTCCTGGAACTGATAAATGAATTAAGTAAAGTTACAGGATACAAAATCAATGTGCAGAAATCTGGTCCATTTCTCTGCACTTATACTGAAGCAGCAGACAGAGAAGTTAAGAAAACAATCTCATTTATATTTGTACCAAAAATAATAAAATTCCTAAGAATATAATTAGCCAAAGATGTGGAAGACATGTACTCTGAAAACTATAAAACACTAATGAAAGAGATTGAACATGACACAAAGAAATGGACAGATATTCCATGTTTATGGATTGGAAGAACAAATTCTGTTAAAATGTCTACACTACCCAAAGTAATATACACATATAATTCACTCCCTATCAAAATAACAACAATGTTTTTAACAGAACTACATCAATCGTAAAATTTGTATAGAACCACAAAAATCTGGAATAGCCAAATCAGTTGTGAAAGAGAAAAACAAAGATAGAGGTATCAGAATTCCAGATTCCTAGTTATATTAAAAAGCTGTGAAATCAAAGCAGTATGGCAGTGGAACAAAAATAGAGACATATATCAATGGAAAAGAATAGAAAGGCCAGAAATGCATCCACAATTAAATGGCCAATTAAATTCCAATAAAGTAGTCGAATGTATGCAATGGGAAAATGATAGTCTCTAACCAGTGGTGTTGGGAATACTGGACAGCTGCAGGTAAAACAATGAAAATGGACCACCTTCTTACACCATAAACAAAAATGAACTCAAAATGGATTAACAACCTAAATATGAAACCTGAAACCATAACAATCATAGAGGATACACACAATAATTACTCTGACATTAGTCATAGCAACATGTTTCTGTGTATGTCTCCTGAGGCAAGGTGGGGGAAGCAAAGAAACTATTGGGAATATATCAAAATAAATAGCTTCTGCAGAGTGAGGGAAACAATAAAAAAAAAAACCACTAAGAGTCAACCCATTGAATGGGGAAAGATATTTGCAAATGACATATCTGATAAATGGTTAGTATCCAAAAGATATAAACAGAATATACAACCCAACACCAAAAAAACAAATAATGCAATAAAAATGGTAAGAAGACATGAACAGAAATGTCTTTAAAGAAGACATCCAGATGGCCAACAAAAACATGAAAAAAAAATGAACATCACCACTTATCAGGGAAGTACAAATTAGAAGTACAATGAGATATCACCTCACACCTGTCATAATGGCTAAAATCAACAACACAAGAAACAATAGATTTGGAAAGAATGTGCTGAAAAGGAAACACTTGTGCACTATTGGTAGAAATGCAAACTGGTGGAGCCACTTTGGAAAACAATGTGGAGGTTCCTCAAAAAGTTAAAAATACAACTACTTTATGATCCAGAAGTTGAACTACTAAGAATTTACCCAATTACTACAAGTACACTAACTCAAAGGGATACATGCACCCCCATGTTTATAGCAGCATTATTTACAATAGCCAGGATATGGAAGCTACCCAAGTGTCTGTCAATTGATGCATGCGTAAAGAAGAAATTATATAATATATAGTGAAATATTATTCAACCATAAAAAAGAATAATTTTACAATTTATAAGGACATGAATAGAGCTAGACAATATAATGCTTATCAAAATAAGTCAGAGAAAGACAACATATCATTTCACTCATATATACAATGTAAGAAAAAAACAAATGAGCAAAGGAAAAAGAAAGATAAACCAAGAAACAAACTCTTAATTATAGAACACAAACTGATGGCTACTAGAGGTGAGGTGAGCGGGAGGGTGAATGAAATAGGTGATGTGTATTAAGAAAGACACTTATCATTTAAAAATAATAATAATAAATGAAGTGGCAAAACAAGATAGGCATACAAATTTGTAAGTAAGAAATCAAACTGTCATTTTTGGAGATGACTTGATAATATGTGAAGAAAACCCTAAAGGGGCATCTGTTAAGTGTCTGACTCTTGATTTCAGCTCAGGTCATGATCTCGCAGTGTCATGATATGGAGCCCCACATAAGGTGCCATGGTGAGCAAGGAGCCTGCATAGGATTCCCCTTTCCCTCTCTGCCCCTCCCCCACTCATGCTTACTTTCTTGCTCAAGTAGAATAAATATTAAAAAATGTTTACATATTTATTTTTGAGAGAGAGAGAGACACAAGCAGGGGAGGGGCAAAGAGAGAGAGGGAGATGCAGAATCTGAAGCAGGCTCCTGGCTCCAAGTGGTCAGCACAGAGCACAGGGCCTGACATGGGACTTAAACCCATGAAATTATGACCTGACCTAAAGTCAGACCTTTAACCAATTGAGCCACCTGGGGGGCCCCATTTAATAAATATTATTTTTAAAAAGAAAACCCTAAAAACTTCACCGAAAAAGTATTAAAACCAATAAGTACAGTAAATTTGGTAACTATAATGTTAATATATGGAAATCAGCTGTTTTTATACACTAATAATGAACAAGCAGAAAGACAGATGAAGAAAAGAACCCAAGTACAGTTCCACTAAAAAGAATCAAATTACCTAGGAATATATTTAACCACAGAGACAAAAAACTATACTATAAAAACTGTAAGATATTGATTTAAAACCTTAAAAAAATTAAATGGAAAGACATACTATGTTCATAGGTTAGGAGATTAAATTGTTCAAAATTTTATATTATTGAACACTAGAGATTCAATGAAAAATGTAACAGTGGTCTTTTTCACAAAACTGCAGCCAATGATACTGTATTTTATGTGGAGCAACAAACACATTGAACACCCAAAACAATCTGGATGAAGAAAAAATCTGTAAGTTATCAAAACCGAGATTACAATATAAACTAAAAGGAATTGTAATAAAAGTTGTATGATACTGAATGAGAACAGAGATGTAGATCAAACGAGAATGATAAAGAGTCGAAAAAAAAAACAAACGATACTAAAGTCCCACCCATGTGAAAAAGGTGGGTTTATATATCCCATTTCTTTTTGCTTCTCCCAAGAGCTTGAGTCAGGAAGAATGGGGTAGAATGAGAGGAAGGGAAAAGGCCACCGTAGTGTGCAGCCTCCTGGTCAGTGGTCATTTGGCCCTGTGTATTGGGGTGGTCAGCTTGGACACTGGTGGCTGGTTTGTTTCTATTTCTCTTGTTCTTCATTCCATTTTGTGGGGTGTGTTTTGCCCTGTGGTTTTCAGGGTTTGATGCTTTGTGGTCTCTTTGAGTGTGGTGTGGGTTTTCCTGTTTTGTGTTTCAAGGGGGTTCTGGTTTTTGCTTCTTTGCTTTCCATTTTCTTTGTTAGGCGGTTTTTCTTGTTGTTGTTGTTGTTGTTGTTGATTTTGTTTGTTTGTCCTTACATGAGTAGGATGAGGACCCAGACCTGAGGTGGTGGTTTGAAGGGGAAGGGGGCAGGGTAGGCAATCTGTTGGCATTCATTCGTGGAGCCATACTGCCATCAAGTGGAAAATGTTTCTGTCCAAGGGAGCTGCATGGGCTCAAGTGCTGGGGAAAAGCTCATATGCTGGGGAAAAGCTCAGGAGTGGGAAGGAGATGACCTTGTGTATATGTGTCAGTTGCAGGAAGCAGTGGGGGCTGGTGTGGGGGAGGTGTCTGCGTAAGGGGGGGGCAGGGTGTGGGTGTGTGTGTGTGTGTGTGTGTGTGTGGTTTGCCCTGAAACTACATTGGATCCCTAGCTCCTGGCCTTCCCTTCGCCTGTGTGCTGGATCGGAGATTCCACCCCGGCTCCAGAGCTGAGGAAGGCACTCAGAACCCCCAGGGGCAGCCTGTGATGGCTGAGCCCTGGAGTTGCCTAGGACTGCCAAGCACCAAGAGTCCCGGCCCCAGAATCTCCAAAGGCCCCCGCTCCCAGTGTGGAAAGGGGCCTCCTGATGCCTGAGTGCCCCAGCATGGCACCCACCTACTCAGCACAAAGGACACCAGAGGAAACGCCCCCAGGTCCCTGCATTCAGTGGGTGAGTAGCTTCTCCTGGACCCATCCCAAAATGGCTGACAGGGAAGCTCCGCCCCCTGGGCTGCTTGGTCTTGGGGCTGCCTGCTGTGTCCCCAGGGCTCTTAGAGTTCCTGCTTCCCTGCTGGGTCCCAGTGGCAGTCACATGTCCCTCTAGGCCTCTGACCCCTCACGTGAAAAACCTGGCTTGGGCAGAGCCCAGACAACCCAGCAGCACATCCTTGCTGACCCCTGTGGCTGCCAGAAGGCAGCTTGCTGCTGCCTGGGCTTTTCAGAGACGGTTTCCGCTGGATGGCACTGTGGCTCCAGATATGGCACTCACCCCCTTTCCCTGTCCCCACTCAACCTTCCTCTCCCTGCATTTGCTGTCAAACACAGAGAAGGGAACAACAACAACAAAAATCATTCATCATCCCCTTCCATCCTCCTGCTGTTCCTCCTGCTCTTGTCTTCCTCCTCCTCCTCCTCCACCTCCTCCTCCTCCTCCTCCTCCTCCACCTCCTCCACCTCCTCCTCTTCCTGCTCCTCTTCCTCCTCCTCCTCCTCCTCCTCCTCCTCCTCCTCCTCCTCCTCCTCCTCCTCCCTAGCCCCTGGCCCCTCCTGCTGCTCCTTCAGGCCAAGGATCACCCATATCACCTCTGGCTGATCTCCAGGCCAACTTGACCACTTTGGCGGCAAACCTGCAAAGGTAGCTGGGCTTTTTTTGGTCTTTTTCTTTAAGTATTTTTGTTTTAATTCCAGTTCGTTAACATGCAGTGGTACCTTGGTTTCAGGTGTACAATATAGTGATTCAGCATTTCCATACATCTCCCTGTGCTCATCAGGGCACGTGCACTCCCTTAATCCTTATCACCTATGTCATCCAACCCCTCCACCCCCTCCCCTCTGGTAACCATCATTTCTCTATAATGAAGAGTCTGTTTCTTGATTTCTGTATCTCTCTGTCTCTGTCTCCCACTCTCTCCCTGTCTCTCTCCCTCTCTCTCTCTCTCTCTCTCTTTCTCTCTTTCTCTCTTTCTCTTTTTCTCTTTCTGTCTCTCTCTGTCTCTCTCGCTCTCCGCCTCCATACTCTTTCATTTCGTTTTGTTTCCGTAAATTACATAGAGGAGTGAAATCACATGGTACTGGTCTTTCTCTGACTGACTTATTTCGCTTAGCATTATACTCTGCAGCTCCATCCATGTCCTTACAGATGGCAAGATTTCATTCTGTTTTTATGGCTGAGTAGTGTATACTCGATAGTGGTGTGTGTACACCACACATTCTTTATCCATTCATCAATGGATGGGACACTTGGGCTCTTCCGTATCTTGGCTATTGTAAATAATGCTGCTAGAAACCTAGGGGTGGGGTGCACATATCCCTTTGACTTAGCGTTTCTTGTATTCTTTGGGTAAATACCCAGTAGTGCGATTGCTGGATCCTAGGGTAGGTCTGGTTTTACCTTTTTGAGGAACCTCCATACTGTTTTCCACAGTGGCTGTACCAGTTTGCATTCCCACTGACAGTGCAGTGCAGGAGTGAGCGTTCCATTTCCTCCACATCCTCGCCAACACCGGTTGTGTCTGGTGTTACTGGTTTTTCGCTAGGCTTTTCTGGACTCTGCTCATCCTTTTGGTTCACCGTGAACACAGGGGACCCTCAAGGGATGCCAGCAGTGGGCTTGCAGATTGTTTTCTTTGAATCTTCAGACCCGCCCTGGCCTCGTGTTTATCTGCACTGCACCTGCTCCTTGGCAGCAGCGAACTCCCTTCTCCTGAAGCCTCCTGCTTTAGTGGGCCAAAGATTGGGCCAGAGGCGGCCAGGTCCCACACGGGTCCAGAACCTGTTGACCCATCCTGTGGAACGGGGTCTTGCCCAGTGTCCCAAGGCTCCGAGGGCCACCAGCTACGTCCCTACACACGCAGGCACACACGCGCACGCACACACACGCATGCATGCACGGCTTTATCCGGGTAGACCCGCCTGGGCAGGCACCCACACTCGCACAGAGGGACTCTCTGTGCGAGGAGGCTCGGTGGGCCCGACTGACGCCCTTCCTTGTTCCTTTTTCTTCCTCCTTACCCCTTTCCGTTTGGCCTCCCACTTCCCAGTTGGGTCCAAGAGCATAGCAAACCAGGCCTCTCTCTGGACAGGGCTCAACCCCTGCCCTGAGTGGCTGAGACTTTGCCTTGGCTGATGACTCTTCCCCTAAGAGGCCCCTGCTGGTTCCACCTGTCCAGTTGGGGCGCAGTGCCTTTTGAGATCACATTCATTCTTCTCTTCCGCTACAGTTCTTTCTGTGCTTGCAGTTTGCTCTCTCCACTTTGGTCTCCTTACTCTCACTCCTCTTCTGGCACTTCTTGCTCTGTGGATGTCCCCAGAATAAAAACTGTACTTGTCCTGTGGAAGTGAAAATGGCCGCGTGGATTGGGGGAGCAAGGGACATCCCCTTACAACCATCCCTTTATTACCCTGGGAGACTAAGGCATCCCTCACGTCCCTTGTCCCCTACATCCCGGGATCTTTTTGTGAACCTAGTGGTGTTTTCCCTGGGTGCCCTCCTACCCTCTCTTTGCCCTGCGTACATACCCCCAGGCTCTTTGGCCCTTTGGCCCTGTGGAGTGGGCCCCTTACATACTCAAGGTGTGGCTCAGCCTCTCCTTTTGCCCTCTGCAGGCCCTACAGGCGGACCTCTGGGTCAGAACCCAGCGGTGGCACACAGGAAGGCACCCCTTTGACGACAGGCTGCCTGGCGGTGGGCCGTGTCCTGGCCAGGCAGCTTGTAGCTTGTGTCTCCTTGTCATTCCTCCTGTCTGTTACCCCCACAGTGAGGCGGGCCTAGGCTGCCTCCACATCCACCTCAACATTGGCCGTGGCAAGGTGGATGGTGGTGACATTCCGCTTCTCTCTGTTCCTTTCCCTTTCTATGCTAAGCCCACTGCTGGGCGGGGGCGGGGAGCTTGGGGCGGAGGGGGGCGGGTGGCGTGGGGGAGAGGGGTGCTGCGGCAGGCTGTGGGGCGCTGTTGGTGGTGATGGGTGGGGAGGGGTGTGCTAGGGGCTGGGCGGTGTGGGGGCGGCGGCGGGTGGGTGGGATGCGGTGGCGGGTGGCTTTGTGTTTTGGGGGGTGGGGGGTGCGTGAGGGGGAACCAGTGGTCCATGGATCCTCCTGTCACCTCGGATCTTTGGTGTGGGGCGGTGGGGGTTGGGGGGCCCTGGTATAGCAGAAGGCCGTATAGAGGTGCAACGGTGTCCCTTCTCGGACCCGTGGTGGAGGTCACGCTCGTCCTTGAAACACATGACCCAGAGGTTACTTTGCAATGAAACAGCATCATGAACCCAAGGCTTGCAAAATACCTCGTGGCTTTCCATTCCATGCAGTTCTTCTTCTGACCCAAGCTCTTAAAGTCAACGCTTGAACCGGTTGGAGCCTCTTCAAGTTGTGCCCTCCTTCCCCTTGTTCTCAGTCCAGTCGCCTGACTCGGCCCGATACGGGTTTCAGTGTGTGCCTACAAGCTGTGTCCTGCATTTCCACATGCGGCTGGGAGGGGCGTGCGGGGGGCTGGGGGTCGGGGCTAAGGAAAGCACATAGGCGAGCACCCACTCCCGCCACACGCTCGGGTACACACAGGGCCACACACGCACGCACCCAGGCATGCACCGTAGATGCAGACTGAGCATGCTCACACAGGCACACACTCACTCACACAGGGTCAGGGACCCACGCATTGCCGGGTGGGCTCTCAAAGAGGGACCTGCAGCCAGGCAGTCCTGCGTTGCATGAGTTGGTCATCTGTGAGCAGGTCTGCCCAAGCGAGGGGTGTGAATCTGGAGCCTCGCTTGTTTACCCAGATAGATGGGGACTCCCGGTTGGAGGAGAGTCAGTGGCCTTCCTCCACAGAATGGGGGGCCCCGTGTGGGGCCGGGCCGTGTGACTCGGGGATGTTGGATGGCCTTGCCAAGGCCCCTCCCTACGTGAGAGCGAGGGCTGCCTGCCCAGAGCCAGTGCTTATGTGAGTGCTTGGTTCCCCGTTCTGGGGAGCCTTCTGGATGTAGCCCTGTGGTTGCAGGTTCGGGCCAGCCATTTCTGGCTGCTTTGTCCGGCCAGCCCAAGGTGCTGGTGACCTCAGCCTGTAGCTCCAGGCCCTGGGGAGCAAGCGCACCAGTGACTTACCAGCCGGCATGGTGGCTGCTGGCTTGTCCAGGAGGGGTCCTATTGGACATAAACCCTCACGCAGGGTCACAGAGGCGGGTTGATGTGTCTTTTGCCCTCTGCTTCTCCCAAGAGCTGGAGCCAGGAAAAATGGGGTAGGATGAAAGGAAGGGGAAAGGCCTGCATGTTGTGCAGCCTCGTGGTCAGTGGTCATTTGGCCCTGTGTATTGGGGTGGTCAGCTTGGACCCTGGTGGCTGGTTTGTTTCCATTTCTCTTGTTCTTCATTCCGTGTTGTGGGGTGTGTTTTGCCCCGTGGTTTTCGGGGTTTGATGCTTTGTGGTCTCTTTGAGTGTGGTGTGGGTTTTCGTGTTTTGTGTTTCAAGGGGGTTCTGGTTTTTGCTTCTTTGCTTTCCATTTTCTTTGTTAGGGGGTTTTTCTTGTTGTTGTTGTTGTTGTTGTTGTTGTTGTTGTTGTTGATTTTGTTTGTTTGTCCTTACCTGAGTAGGATGAGGACCCAGACCTGAGGTGGTGGTTTGAAGGGGAAGGGGGCAGGATAGGCATTCTGTTGGCATTCATTCGTGGAGCCATACCGCCATCAAGTGGAGAATGTTTCTGTCCAAGGGAGCTGCATGGGCTCAAGTGCTGGGGAAAAGCTCATATGCTGGGGAAAAGCTCAGGAGTGGGAAGGAGATGACCTTGTGTATATGTGTCAGTTGCAGGAAGCAGTGGGGGCTGGTGTGGGGGAGGTGTCTGCGTAAGGGGGGGGCAGGGTGTGGGTGTGTGTGTGTGTGTGTGTGTGTGTGTGTGGTTTGCCCTGAAACTACATTGGATCCCTGGCTCCTGGCCTTCCCTTCGCCTGTGTGCTGGATCGGAGATTCCACCCCGGCTCCAGAGCTGAGGAAGGCACTCAGAACCCCCAGGGGCAGCCTGTGATGGCTGAGCCCTGGAGTTGCCTAGGACTGCCAAGCACCAAGAGTCCCGGCCCCAGAATCTCCAAAGGCCCCCGCTCCCAGTGTGGAAAGGGGCCTCCTGATGCCTGAGTGCCCCAGCATGGCACCCACCTACTCAGCACAAAGGACACCAGAGGAAACGCCCCCAGGTCCCTGCATTCAGTGGGTGAGTAGCTTCTCCTGGACCCATCCCAAAATGGCTGACAGGGAAGCTCCGCCCCCTGGGCTGCTTGGTCTTGGGGCTGCCTGCTGTGTCCCCAGGGCTCTTAGAGTTCCTGCTTCCCTGCTGGGTCCCAGTGGCAGTCACATGTCCCTCTAGGCCTCTGACCCCTCACGTGAAAAACCTGGCTTGGGCAGAGCCCAGACAACCCAGCAGCACATCCTTGCTGACCCCTGTGGCTGCCAGAAGGCAGCTTGCTGCTGCCTGGGCTTTTCAGAGACGGTTTCCGCTGGATGGCACTGTGGCTCCAGATATGGCACTCACCCCCTTTCCCTGTCCCCACTCAACCTTCCTCTCCCTGCATTTGCTGTCAAACACAGAGAAGGGAACAACAACAACAAAAATCATTCATCATCCCCTTCCATCCTCCTGCTGTTCCTCCTGCTCTTGTCTTCCTCCTCCTCCTCCTCCACCTCCTCCTCCTCCTCCTCCTCCTCCACCTCCTCCACCTCCTCCTCTTCCTGCTCCTCTTCCTCCTCCTCCTCCTCCTCCTCCTCCTCCTCCTCCTCCTCCTCCCTAGCCCCTGGCCCCTCCTGCTGCTCCTTCAGGCCAAGGATCACCCATATCACCTCTGGCTGATCTCCAGGCCAACTTGACCACTTTGGCGGCAAACCTGCAAAGGTAGCTGGGCTTTTTTTGGTCTTTTTCTTTAAGTATTTTTGTTTTAATTCCAGTTCGTTAACATGCAGTGGTACCTTGGTTTCAGGTGTACAATATAGTGATTCAGCATTTCCATACATCTCCCTGTGCTCATCAGGGCACGTGCACTCCCTTAATCCTTATCACCTATGTCATCCAACCCCTCCACCCCCTCCCCTCTGGTAACCATCATTTCTCTATAATGAAGAGTCTGTTTCTTGATTTCTGTATCTCTCTGTCTCTGTCTCCCACTCTCTCCCTGTCTCTCTCCCTCTCTCTCTCTCTCTCTCTCTTTCTCTCTTTCTCTCTTTCTCTTTTTCTCTTTCTGTCTCTCTCTGTCTCTCTCGCTCTCCGCCTCCATACTCTTTCATTTCGTTTTGTTTCCGTAAATTACATAGAGGAGTGAAATCACATGGTACTGGTCTTTCTCTGACTGACTTATTTCGCTTAGCATTATACTCTGCAGCTCCATCCATGTCCTTACAGATGGCAAGATTTCATTCTGTTTTTATGGCTGAGTAGTGTATACTCGATAGTGGTGTGTGTACACCACACGTTCTTTATCCATTCATCAATGGATGGGACACTTGGGCTCTTCCGTATCTTGGCTATTGTAAATAATGCTGCTAGAAACCTAGGGGTGGGGTGCACGTATCCCTTTGACTTAGCGTTTCTTGTATTCTTTGGGTAAATACCCAGTAGTGCGATTGCTGGATCCTAGGGTAGGTCTGGTTTTACCTTTTTGAGGAACCTCCATACTGTTTTCCACAGTGGCTGTACCAGTTTGCATTCCCACTGACAGTGCAGTGCAGGAGTGAGCGTTCCATTTCCTCCACATCCTCGCCAACACCGGTTGTGTCTGGTGTTACTGGTTTTTCGCTAGGCTTTTCTGGACTCTGCTCATCCTTTTGGTTCACCGTGAACACAGGGGACCCTCAAGGGATGCCAGCAGTGGGCTTGCAGATTGTTTTCTTTGAATCTTCAGACCCGCCCTGGCCTCGTGTTTATCTGCACTGCACCTGCTCCTTGGCAGCAGCGAACTCCCTTCTCCTGAAGCCTCCTGCTTTAGTGGGCCAAAGATTGGGCCAGAGGCGGCCAGGTCCCACACGGGTCCAGAACCTGTTGACCCATCCTGTGGAACGGGGTCTTGCCCAGTGTCCCAAGGCTCCGAGGGCCACCAGCTACGTCCCTACACACGCAGGCACACACGCGCACGCACACACACGCATGCATGCACGGCTTTATCCGGGTAGACCCGCCTGGGCAGGCACCCACACTCGCACAGAGGGACTCTCTGTGCGAGGAGGCTCGGTGGGCCCGACTGACGCCCTTCCTTGTTCCTTTTTCTTCCTCCTTACCCCTTTCCGTTTGGCCTCCCACTTCCCAGTTGGGTCCAAGAGCATAGCAAACCAGGCCTCTCTCTGGACAGGGCTCAACCCCTGCCCTGAGTGGCTGAGACTTTGCCTTGGCTGATGACTCTTCCCCTAAGAGGCCCCTGCTGGTTCCACCTGTCCAGTTGGGGCGCAGTGCCTTTTGAGATCACATTCATTCTTCTCTTCCGCTACAGTTCTTTCTGTGCTTGCAGTTTGCTCTCTCCACTTTGGTCTCCTTACTCTCACTCCTCTTCTGGCACTTCTTGCTCTGTGGATGTCCCCAGAATAAAAACTGTACTTGTCCTGTGGAAGTGAAAATGGCCGCGTGGATTGGGGGAGCAAGGGACATCCCCTTACAACCATCCCTTTATTACCCTGGGAGACTAAGGCATCCCTCACGTCCCTTGTCCCCTACATCCCGGGATCTTTTTGTGAACCTAGTGGTGTTTTCCCTGGGTGCCCTCCTACCCTCTCTTTGCCCTGCGTACATACCCCCAGGCTCTTTGGCCCTTTGGCCCTGTGGAGTGGGCCCCTTACATACTCAAGGTGTGGCTCAGCCTCTCCTTTTGCCCTCTGCAGGCCCTACAGGCGGACCTCTGGGTCAGAACCCAGCGGTGGCACACAGGAAGGCACCCCTTTGACGACAGGCTGCCTGGCGGTGGGCCGTGTCCTGGCCAGGCAGCTTGTAGCTTGTGTCTCCTTGTCATTCCTCCTGTCTGTTACCCCCACAGTGAGGCGGGCCTAGGCTGCCTCCACATCCACCTCAACATTGGCCGTGGCAAGGTGGATGGTGGTGACATTCCGCTTCTCTCTGTTCCTTTCCCTTTCTATGCTAAGCCCACTGCTGGGCGGGGGCGGGGAGCTTGGGGCGGAGGGGGGCGGGTGGCGTGGGGGAGAGGGGTGCTGCGGCAGGCTGTGGGGCGCTGTTGGTGGTGATGGGTGGGGAGGGGTGTGCTAGGGGCTGGGCGGTGTGGGGGCGGCGGCGGGTGGGTGGGATGCGGTGGCGGGTGGCTTTGTGTTTTGGGGGGTGGGGGGTGCGTGAGGGGGAACCAGTGGTCCATGGATCCTCCTGTCACCTCGGATCTTTGGTGTGGGGCGGTGGGGGTTGGGGGGCCCTGGTATAGCAGAAGGCCGTATAGAGGTGCAACGGTGTCCCTTCTCGGACCCGTGGTGGAGGTCACGCTCGTCCTTGAAACACATGACCCAGAGGTTACTTTGCAATGAAACAGCATCATGAACCCAAGGCTTGCAAAATACCTCGTGGCTTTCCATTCCATGCAGTTCTTCTTCTGACCCAAGCTCTTAAAGTCAACGCTTGAACCGGTTGGAGCCTCTTCAAGTTGTGCCCTCCTTCCCCTTGTTCTCAGTCCAGTCGCCTGACTCGGCCCGATACGGGTTTCAGTGTGTGCCTACAAGCTGTGTCCTGCATTTCCACATGCGGCTGGGAGGGGCGTGCGGGGGGCTGGGGGTCGGGGCTAAGGAAAGCACATAGGCGAGCACCCACTCCCGCCACACGCTCGGGTACACACAGGGCCACACACGCACGCACCCAGGCATGCACCGTAGATGCAGACTGAGCATGCTCACACAGGCACACACTCACTCACACAGGGTCAGGGACCCACGCATTGCCGGGTGGGCTCTCAAAGAGGGACCTGCAGCCAGGCAGTCCTGCGTTGCATGAGTTGGTCATCTGTGAGCAGGTCTGCCCAAGCGAGGGGTGTGAATCTGGAGCCTCGCTTGTTTACCCAGATAGATGGGGACTCCCGGTTGGAGGAGAGTCAGTGGCCTTCCTCCACAGAATGGGGGGCCCCGTGTGGGGCCGGGCCGTGTGACTCGGGGATGTTGGATGGCCTTGCCAAGGCCCCTCCCTACGTGAGAGCGAGGGCTGCCTGCCCAGAGCCAGTGCTTATGTGAGTGCTTGGTTCCCCGTTCTGGGGAGCCTTCTGGATGTAGCCCTGTGGTTGCAGGTTCGGGCCAGCCATTTCTGGCTGCTTTGTCCGGCCAGCCCAAGGTGCTGGTGACCTCAGCCTGTAGCTCCAGGCCCTGGGGAGCAAGCGCACCAGTGACTTACCAGCCGGCATGGTGGCTGCTGGCTTGTCCAGGAGGGGTCCTATTGGACATAAACCCTCACGCAGGGTCACAGAGGCGGGTTGATGTGTCTTTTGCCCTCTGCTTCTCCCAAGAGCTGGAGCCAGGAAAAATGGGGTAGGATGAAAGGAAGGGGAAAGGCCTGCATGTTGTGCAGCCTCGTGGTCAGTGGTCATTTGGCCCTGTGTATTGGGGTGGTCAGCTTGGACCCTGGTGGCTGGTTTGTTTCCATTTCTCTTGTTCTTCATTCCGTGTTGTGGGGTGTGTTTTGCCCCGTGGTTTTCGGGGTTTGATGCTTTGTGGTCTCTTTGAGTGTGGTGTGGGTTTTCGTGTTTTGTGTTTCAAGGGGGTTCTGGTTTTTGCTTCTTTGCTTTCCATTTTCTTTGTTAGGGGGTTTTTCTTGTTGTTGTTGTTGTTGTTGTTGTTGTTGTTGTTGTTGATTTTGTTTGTTTGTCCTTACCTGAGTAGGATGAGGACCCAGACCTGAGGTGGTGGTTTGAAGGGGAAGGGGGCAGGATAGGCATTCTGTTGGCATTCATTCGTGGAGCCATACTGCCATCAAGTGGAAAATGTTTCTGTCCAAGGGAGCTGCATGGGCTCAAGTGCTGGGGAAAAGCTCATATGCTGGGGAAAAGCTCAGGAGTGGGAAGGAGATGACCTTGTGTATATGTGTCAGTTGCAGGAAGCAGTGGGGGCTGGTGTGGGGGAGGTGTCTGCGTAAGGGGGGGGCAGGGTGTGGGTGTGTGTGTGTGTGTGTGTGTGTGTGTGTGTGGTTTGCCCTGAAACTACATTGGATCCCTGGCTCCTGGCCTTCCCTTCGCCTGTGTGCTGGATCGGAGATTCCACCCCGGCTCCAGAGCTGAGGAAGGCACTCAGAACCCCCAGGGGCAGCCTGTGATGGCTGAGCCCTGGAGTTGCCTAGGACTGCCAAGCACCAAGAGTCCCGGCCCCAGAATCTCCAAAGGCCCCCGCTCCCAGTGTGGAAAGGGGCCTCCTGATGCCTGAGTGCCCCAGCATGGCACCCACCTACTCAGCACAAAGGACACCAGAGGAAACGCCCCCAGGTCCCTGCATTCAGTGGGTGAGTAGCTTCTCCTGGACCCATCCCAAAATGGCTGACAGGGAAGCTCCGCCCCCTGGGCTGCTTGGTCTTGGGGCTGCCTGCTGTGTCCCCAGGGCTCTTAGAGTTCCTGCTTCCCTGCTGGGTCCCAGTGGCAGTCACATGTCCCTCTAGGCCTCTGACCCCTCACGTGAAAAACCTGGCTTGGGCAGAGCCCAGACAACCCAGCAGCACATCCTTGCTGACCCCTGTGGCTGCCAGAAGGCAGCTTGCTGCTGCCTGGGCTTTTCAGAGACGGTTTCCGCTGGATGGCACTGTGGCTCCAGATATGGCACTCACCCCCTTTCCCTGTCCCCACTCAACCTTCCTCTCCCTGCATTTGCTGTCAAACACAGAGAAGGGAACAACAACAACAAAAATCATTCATCATCCCCTTCCATCCTCCTGCTGTTCCTCCTGCTCTTGTCTTCCTCCTCCTCCTCCTCCACCTCCTCCTCCTCCTCCTCCTCCTCCACCTCCTCCACCTCCTCCTCTTCCTGCTCCTCTTCCTCCTCCTCCTCCTCCTCCTCCTCCTCCTCCTCCTCCTCCTCCTCCCTAGCCCCTGGCCCCTCCTGCTGCTCCTTCAGGCCAAGGATCACCCATATCACCTCTGGCTGATCTCCAGGCCAACTTGACCACTTTGGCGGCAAACCTGCAAAGGTAGCTGGGCTTTTTTTGGTCTTTTTCTTTAAGTATTTTTGTTTTAATTCCAGTTCGTTAACATGCAGTGGTACCTTGGTTTCAGGTGTACAATATAGTGATTCAGCATTTCCATACATCTCCCTGTGCTCATCAGGGCACGTGCACTCCCTTAATCCTTATCACCTATGTCATCCAACCCCTCCACCCCCTCCCCTCTGGTAACCATCATTTCTCTATAATGAAGAGTCTGTTTCTTGATTTCTGTATCTCTCTGTCTCTGTCTCCCACTCTCTCCCTGTCTCTCTCCCTCTCTCTCTCTCTCTCTCTCTTTCTCTCTTTCTCTCTTTCTCTTTTTCTCTTTCTGTCTCTCTCTGTCTCTCTCGCTCTCCGCCTCCATACTCTTTCATTTCGTTTTGTTTCCGTAAATTACATAGAGGAGTGAAATCACATGGTACTGGTCTTTCTCTGACTGACTTATTTCGCTTAGCATTATACTCTGCAGCTCCATCCATGTCCTTACAGATGGCAAGATTTCATTCTGTTTTTATGGCTGAGTAGTGTATACTCGATAGTGGTGTGTGTACACCACACGTTCTTTATCCATTCATCAATGGATGGGACACTTGGGCTCTTCCGTATCTTGGCTATTGTAAATAATGCTGCTAGAAACCTAGGGGTGGGGTGCACGTATCCCTTTGACTTAGCGTTTCTTGTATTCTTTGGGTAAATACCCAGTAGTGCGATTGCTGGATCCTAGGGTAGGTCTGGTTTTACCTTTTTGAGGAACCTCCATACTGTTTTCCACAGTGGCTGTACCAGTTTGCATTCCCACTGACAGTGCAGTGCAGGAGTGAGCGTTCCATTTCCTCCACATCCTCGCCAACACCGGTTGTGTCTGGTGTTACTGGTTTTTCGCTAGGCTTTTCTGGACTCTGCTCATCCTTTTGGTTCACCGTGAACACAGGGGACCCTCAAGGGATGCCAGCAGTGGGCTTGCAGATTGTTTTCTTTGAATCTTCAGACCCGCCCTGGCCTCGTGTTTATCTGCACTGCACCTGCTCCTTGGCAGCAGCGAACTCCCTTCTCCTGAAGCCTCCTGCTTTAGTGGGCCAAAGATTGGGCCAGAGGCGGCCAGGTCCCACACGGGTCCAGAACCTGTTGACCCATCCTGTGGAACGGGGTCTTGCCCAGTGTCCCAAGGCTCCGAGGGCCACCAGCTACGTCCCTACACACGCAGGCACACACGCGCACGCACACACACGCATGCATGCACGGCTTTATCCGGGTAGACCCGCCTGGGCAGGCACCCACACTCGCACAGAGGGACTCTCTGTGCGAGGAGGCTCGGTGGGCCCGACTGACGCCCTTCCTTGTTCCTTTTTCTTCCTCCTTACCCCTTTCCGTTTGGCCTCCCACTTCCCAGTTGGGTCCAAGAGCATAGCAAACCAGGCCTCTCTCTGGACAGGGCTCAACCCCTGCCCTGAGTGGCTGAGACTTTGCCTTGGCTGATGACTCTTCCCCTAAGAGGCCCCTGCTGGTTCCACCTGTCCAGTTGGGGCGCAGTGCCTTTTGAGATCACATTCATTCTTCTCTTCCGCTACAGTTCTTTCTGTGCTTGCAGTTTGCTCTCTCCACTTTGGTCTCCTTACTCTCACTCCTCTTCTGGCACTTCTTGCTCTGTGGATGTCCCCAGAATAAAAACTGTACTTGTCCTGTGGAAGTGAAAATGGCCGCGTGGATTGGGGGAGCAAGGGACATCCCCTTACAACCATCCCTTTATTACCCTGGGAGACTAAGGCATCCCTCACGTCCCTTGTCCCCTACATCCCGGGATCTTTTTGTGAACCTAGTGGTGTTTTCCCTGGGTGCCCTCCTACCCTCTCTTTGCCCTGCGTACATACCCCCAGGCTCTTTGGCCCTTTGGCCCTGTGGAGTGGGCCCCTTACATACTCAAGGTGTGGCTCAGCCTCTCCTTTTGCCCTCTGCAGGCCCTACAGGCGGACCTCTGGGTCAGAACCCAGCGGTGGCACACAGGAAGGCACCCCTTTGACGACAGGCTGCCTGGCGGTGGGCCGTGTCCTGGCCAGGCAGCTTGTAGCTTGTGTCTCCTTGTCATTCCTCCTGTCTGTTACCCCCACAGTGAGGCGGGCCTAGGCTGCCTCCACATCCACCTCAACATTGGCCGTGGCAAGGTGGATGGTGGTGACATTCCGCTTCTCTCTGTTCCTTTCCCTTTCTATGCTAAGCCCACTGCTGGGCGGGGGCGGGGAGCTTGGGGCGGAGGGGGGCGGGTGGCGTGGGGGAGAGGGGTGCTGCGGCAGGCTGTGGGGCGCTGTTGGTGGTGATGGGTGGGGAGGGGTGTGCTAGGGGCTGGGCGGTGTGGGGGCGGCGGCGGGTGGGTGGGATGCGGTGGCGGGTGGCTTTGTGTTTTGGGGGGTGGGGGGTGCGTGAGGGGGAACCAGTGGTCCATGGATCCTCCTGTCACCTCGGATCTTTGGTGTGGGGCGGTGGGGGTTGGGGGGCCCTGGTATAGCAGAAGGCCGTATAGAGGTGCAACGGTGTCCCTTCTCGGACCCGTGGTGGAGGTCACGCTCGTCCTTGAAACACATGACCCAGAGGTTACTTTGCAATGAAACAGCATCATGAACCCAAGGCTTGCAAAATACCTCGTGGCTTTCCATTCCATGCAGTTCTTCTTCTGACCCAAGCTCTTAAAGTCAACGCTTGAACCGGTTGGAGCCTCTTCAAGTTGTGCCCTCCTTCCCCTTGTTCTCAGTCCAGTCGCCTGACTCGGCCCGATACGGGTTTCAGTGTGTGCCTACAAGCTGTGTCCTGCATTTCCACATGCGGCTGGGAGGGGCGTGCGGGGGGCTGGGGGTCGGGGCTAAGGAAAGCACATAGGCGAGCACCCACTCCCGCCACACGCTCGGGTACACACAGGGCCACACACGCACGCACCCAGGCATGCACCGTAGATGCAGACTGAGCATGCTCACACAGGCACACACTCACTCACACAGGGTCAGGGACCCACGCATTGCCGGGTGGGCTCTCAAAGAGGGACCTGCAGCCAGGCAGTCCTGCGTTGCATGAGTTGGTCATCTGTGAGCAGGTCTGCCCAAGCGAGGGGTGTGAATCTGGAGCCTCGCTTGTTTACCCAGATAGATGGGGACTCCCGGTTGGAGGAGAGTCAGTGGCCTTCCTCCACAGAATGGGGGGCCCCGTGTGGGGCCGGGCCGTGTGACTCGGGGATGTTGGATGGCCTTGCCAAGGCCCCTCCCTACGTGAGAGCGAGGGCTGCCTGCCCAGAGCCAGTGCTTATGTGAGTGCTTGGTTCCCCGTTCTGGGGAGCCTTCTGGATGTAGCCCTGTGGTTGCAGGTTCGGGCCAGCCATTTCTGGCTGCTTTGTCCGGCCAGCCCAAGGTGCTGGTGACCTCAGCCTGTAGCTCCAGGCCCTGGGGAGCAAGCGCACCAGTGACTTACCAGCCGGCATGGTGGCTGCTGGCTTGTCCAGGAGGGGTCCTATTGGACATAAACCCTCACGCAGGGTCACAGAGGCGGGTTGATGTGTCTTTTGCCCTCTGCTTCTCCCAAGAGCTGGAGCCAGGAAAAATGGGGTAGGATGAAAGGAAGGGGAAAGGCCTGCATGTTGTGCAGCCTCGTGGTCAGTGGTCATTTGGCCCTGTGTATTGGGGTGGTCAGCTTGGACCCTGGTGGCTGGTTTGTTTCCATTTCTCTTGTTCTTCATTCCGTGTTGTGGGGTGTGTTTTGCCCCGTGGTTTTCGGGGTTTGATGCTTTGTGGTCTCTTTGAGTGTGGTGTGGGTTTTCGTGTTTTGTGTTTCAAGGGGGTTCTGGTTTTTGCTTCTTTGCTTTCCATTTTCTTTGTTAGGGGGTTTTTCTTGTTGTTGTTGTTGTTGTTGTTGTTGTTGTTGTTGTTGATTTTGTTTGTTTGTCCTTACCTGAGTAGGATGAGGACCCAGACCTGAGGTGGTGGTTTGAAGGGGAAGGGGGCAGGATAGGCATTCTGTTGGCATTCATTCGTGGAGCCATACTGCCATCAAGTGGAAAATGTTTCTGTCCAAGGGAGCTGCATGGGCTCAAGTGCTGGGGAAAAGCTCATATGCTGGGGAAAAGCTCAGGAGTGGGAAGGAGATGACCTTGTGTATATGTGTCAGTTGCAGGAAGCAGTGGGGGCTGGTGTGGGGGAGGTGTCTGCGTAAGGGGGGGGCAGGGTGTGGGTGTGTGTGTGTGTGTGTGTGTGTGTGTGTGGTTTGCCCTGAAACTACATTGGATCCCTGGCTCCTGGCCTTCCCTTCGCCTGTGTGCTGGATCGGAGATTCCACCCCGGCTCCAGAGCTGAGGAAGGCACTCAGAACCCCCAGGGGCAGCCTGTGATGGCTGAGCCCTGGAGTTGCCTAGGACTGCCAAGCACCAAGAGTCCCGGCCCCAGAATCTCCAAAGGCCCCCGCTCCCAGTGTGGAAAGGGGCCTCCTGATGCCTGAGTGCCCCAGCATGGCACCCACCTACTCAGCACAAAGGACACCAGAGGAAACGCCCCCAGGTCCCTGCATTCAGTGGGTGAGTAGCTTCTCCTGGACCCATCCCAAAATGGCTGACAGGGAAGCTCCGCCCCCTGGGCTGCTTGGTCTTGGGGCTGCCTGCTGTGTCCCCAGGGCTCTTAGAGTTCCTGCTTCCCTGCTGGGTCCCAGTGGCAGTCACATGTCCCTCTAGGCCTCTGACCCCTCACGTGAAAAACCTGGCTTGGGCAGAGCCCAGACAACCCAGCAGCACATCCTTGCTGACCCCTGTGGCTGCCAGAAGGCAGCTTGCTGCTGCCTGGGCTTTTCAGAGACGGTTTCCGCTGGATGGCACTGTGGCTCCAGATATGGCACTCACCCCCTTTCCCTGTCCCCACTCAACCTTCCTCTCCCTGCATTTGCTGTCAAACACAGAGAAGGGAACAACAACAACAAAAATCATTCATCATCCCCTTCCATCCTCCTGCTGTTCCTCCTGCTCTTGTCTTCCTCCTCCTCCTCCTCCACCTCCTCCTCCTCCTCCTCCTCCACCTCCTCCACCTCCTCCTCTTCCTGCTCCTCTTCCTCCTCCTCCTCCTCCTCCTCCTCCTCCTCCTCCTCCTCCTCCCTAGCCCCTGGCCCCTCCTGCTGCTCCTTCAGGCCAAGGATCACCCATATCACCTCTGGCTGATCTCCAGGCCAACTTGACCACTTTGGCGGCAAACCTGCAAAGGTAGCTGGGCTTTTTTTGGTCTTTTTCTTTAAGTATTTTTGTTTTAATTCCAGTTCGTTAACATGCAGTGGTACCTTGGTTTCAGGTGTACAATATAGTGATTCAGCATTTCCATACATCTCCCTGTGCTCATCAGGGCACGTGCACTCCCTTAATCCTTATCACCTATGTCATCCAACCCCTCCACCCCCTCCCCTCTGGTAACCATCATTTCTCTATAATGAAGAGTCTGTTTCTTGATTTCTGTATCTCTCTGTCTCTGTCTCCCACTCTCTCCCTGTCTCTCTCCCTCTCTCTCTCTCTCTCTCTCTCTCTCTCTTTCTCTCTTTCTCTCTTTCTCTTTTTCTCTTTCTGTCTCTCTCTGTCTCTCTCGCTCTCCGCCTCCATACTCTTTCATTTCGTTTTGTTTCCGTAAATTACATAGAGGAGTGAAATCACATGGTACTGGTCTTTCTCTGACTGACTTATTTCGCTTAGCATTATACTCTGCAGCTCCATCCATGTCCTTACAGATGGCAAGATTTCATTCTGTTTTTATGGCTGAGTAGTGTATACTCGATAGTGGTGTGTGTACACCACACGTTCTTTATCCATTCATCAATGGATGGGACACTTGGGCTCTTCCGTATCTTGGCTATTGTAAATAATGCTGCTAGAAACCTAGGGGTGGGGTGCACGTATCCCTTTGACTTAGCGTTTCTTGTATTCTTTGGGTAAATACCCAGTAGTGCGATTGCTGGATCCTAGGGTAGGTCTGGTTTTACCTTTTTGAGGAACCTCCATACTGTTTTCCACAGTGGCTGTACCAGTTTGCATTCCCACTGACAGTGCAGTGCAGGAGTGAGCGTTCCATTTCCTCCACATCCTCGCCAACACCGGTTGTGTCTGGTGTTACTGGTTTTTCGCTAGGCTTTTCTGGACTCTGCTCATCCTTTTGGTTCACCGTGAACACAGGGGACCCTCAAGGGATGCCAGCAGTGGGCTTGCAGATTGTTTTCTTTGAATCTTCAGACCCGCCCTGGCCTCGTGTTTATCTGCACTGCACCTGCTCCTTGGCAGCAGCGAACTCCCTTCTCCTGAAGCCTCCTGCTTTAGTGGGCCAAAGATTGGGCCAGAGGCGGCCAGGTCCCACACGGGTCCAGAACCTGTTGACCCATCCTGTGGAACGGGGTCTTGCCCAGTGTCCCAAGGCTCCGAGGGCCACCAGCTACGTCCCTACACACGCAGGCACACACGCGCACGCACACACACGCATGCATGCACGGCTTTATCCGGGTAGACCCGCCTGGGCAGGCACCCACACTCGCACAGAGGGACTCTCTGTGCGAGGAGGCTCGGTGGGCCCGACTGACGCCCTTCCTTGTTCCTTTTTCTTCCTCCTTACCCCTTTCCGTTTGGCCTCCCACTTCCCAGTTGGGTCCAAGAGCATAGCAAACCAGGCCTCTCTCTGGACAGGGCTCAACCCCTGCCCTGAGTGGCTGAGACTTTGCCTTGGCTGATGACTCTTCCCCTAAGAGGCCCCTGCTGGTTCCACCTGTCCAGTTGGGGCGCAGTGCCTTTTGAGATCACATTCATTCTTCTCTTCCGCTACAGTTCTTTCTGTGCTTGCAGTTTGCTCTCTCCACTTTGGTCTCCTTACTCTCACTCCTCTTCTGGCACTTCTTGCTCTGTGGATGTCCCCAGAATAAAAACTGTACTTGTCCTGTGGAAGTGAAAATGGCCGCGTGGATTGGGGGAGCAAGGGACATCCCCTTACAACCATCCCTTTATTACCCTGGGAGACTAAGGCATCCCTCACGTCCCTTGTCCCCTACATCCCGGGATCTTTTTGTGAACCTAGTGGTGTTTTCCCTGGGTGCCCTCCTACCCTCTCTTTGCCCTGCGTACATACCCCCAGGCTCTTTGGCCCTTTGGCCCTGTGGAGTGGGCCCCTTACATACTCAAGGTGTGGCTCAGCCTCTCCTTTTGCCCTCTGCAGGCCCTACAGGCGGACCTCTGGGTCAGAACCCAGCGGTGGCACACAGGAAGGCACCCCTTTGACGACAGGCTGCCTGGCGGTGGGCCGTGTCCTGGCCAGGCAGCTTGTAGCTTGTGTCTCCTTGTCATTCCTCCTGTCTGTTACCCCCACAGTGAGGCGGGCCTAGGCTGCCTCCACATCCACCTCAACATTGGCCGTGGCAAGGTGGATGGTGGTGACATTCCGCTTCTCTCTGTTCCTTTCCCTTTCTATGCTAAGCCCACTGCTGGGCGGGGGCGGGGAGCTTGGGGCGGAGGGGGGCGGGTGGCGTGGGGGAGAGGGGTGCTGCGGCAGGCTGTGGGGCGCTGTTGGTGGTGATGGGTGGGGAGGGGTGTGCTAGGGGCTGGGCGGTGTGGGGGCGGCGGCGGGTGGGTGGGATGCGGTGGCGGGTGGCTTTGTGTTTTGGGGGGTGGGGGGTGCGTGAGGGGGAACCAGTGGTCCATGGATCCTCCTGTCACCTCGGATCTTTGGTGTGGGGCGGTGGGGGTTGGGGGGCCCTGGTATAGCAGAAGGCCGTATAGAGGTGCAACGGTGTCCCTTCTCGGACCCGTGGTGGAGGTCACGCTCGTCCTTGAAACACATGACCCAGAGGTTACTTTGCAATGAAACAGCATCATGAACCCAAGGCTTGCAAAATACCTCGTGGCTTTCCATTCCATGCAGTTCTTCTTCTGACCCAAGCTCTTAAAGTCAACGCTTGAACCGGTTGGAGCCTCTTCAAGTTGTGCCCTCCTTCCCCTTGTTCTCAGTCCAGTCGCCTGACTCGGCCCGATACGGGTTTCAGTGTGTGCCTACAAGCTGTGTCCTGCATTTCCACATGCGGCTGGGAGGGGCGTGCGGGGGGCTGGGGGTCGGGGCTAAGGAAAGCACATAGGCGAGCACCCACTCCCGCCACACGCTCGGGTACACACAGGGCCACACACGCACGCACCCAGGCATGCACCGTAGATGCAGACTGAGCATGCTCACACAGGCACACACTCACTCACACAGGGTCAGGGACCCACGCATTGCCGGGTGGGCTCTCAAAGAGGGACCTGCAGCCAGGCAGTCCTGCGTTGCATGAGTTGGTCATCTGTGAGCAGGTCTGCCCAAGCGAGGGGTGTGAATCTGGAGCCTCGCTTGTTTACCCAGATAGATGGGGACTCCCGGTTGGAGGAGAGTCAGTGGCCTTCCTCCACAGAATGGGGGGCCCCGTGTGGGGCCGGGCCGTGTGACTCGGGGATGTTGGATGGCCTTGCCAAGGCCCCTCCCTACGTGAGAGCGAGGGCTGCCTGCCCAGAGCCAGTGCTTATGTGAGTGCTTGGTTCCCCGTTCTGGGGAGCCTTCTGGATGTAGCCCTGTGGTTGCAGGTTCGGGCCAGCCATTTCTGGCTGCTTTGTCCGGCCAGCCCAAGGTGCTGGTGACCTCAGCCTGTAGCTCCAGGCCCTGGGGAGCAAGCGCACCAGTGACTTACCAGCCGGCATGGTGGCTGCTGGCTTGTCCAGGAGGGGTCCTATTGGACATAAACCCTCACGCAGGGTCACAGAGGCGGGTTGATGTGTCTTTTGCCCTCTGCTTCTCCCAAGAGCTGGAGCCAGGAAAAATGGGGTAGGATGAAAGGAAGGGGAAAGGCCTGCATGTTGTGCAGCCTCGTGGTCAGTGGTCATTTGGCCCTGTGTATTGGGGTGGTCAGCTTGGACCCTGGTGGCTGGTTTGTTTCCATTTCTCTTGTTCTTCATTCCGTGTTGTGGGGTGTGTTTTGCCCCGTGGTTTTCGGGGTTTGATGCTTTGTGGTCTCTTTGAGTGTGGTGTGGGTTTTCGTGTTTTGTGTTTCAAGGGGGTTCTGGTTTTTGCTTCTTTGCTTTCCATTTTCTTTGTTAGGGGGTTTTTCTTGTTGTTGTTGTTGTTGTTGTTGTTGTTGTTGTTGATTTTGTTTGTTTGTCCTTACCTGAGTAGGATGAGGACCCAGACCTGAGGTGGTGGTTTGAAGGGGAAGGGGGCAGGATAGGCATTCTGTTGGCATTCATTCGTGGAGCCATACTGCCATCAAGTGGAAAATGTTTCTGTCCAAGGGAGCTGCATGGGCTCAAGTGCTGGGGAAAAGCTCATATGCTGGGGAAAAGCTCAGGAGTGGGAAGGAGATGACCTTGTGTATATGTGTCAGTTGCAGGAAGCAGTGGGGGCTGGTGTGGGGGAGGTGTCTGCGTAAGGGGGGGGCAGGGTGTGGGTGTGTGTGTGTGTGTGTGTGTGTGTGTGTGGTTTGCCCTGAAACTACATTGGATCCCTGGCTCCTGGCCTTCCCTTCGCCTGTGTGCTGGATCGGAGATTCCACCCCGGCTCCAGAGCTGAGGAAGGCACTCAGAACCCCCAGGGGCAGCCTGTGATGGCTGAGCCCTGGAGTTGCCTAGGACTGCCAAGCACCAAGAGTCCCGGCCCCAGAATCTCCAAAGGCCCCCGCTCCCAGTGTGGAAAGGGGCCTCCTGATGCCTGAGTGCCCCAGCATGGCACCCACCTACTCAGCACAAAGGACACCAGAGGAAACGCCCCCAGGTCCCTGCATTCAGTGGGTGAGTAGCTTCTCCTGGACCCATCCCAAAATGGCTGACAGGGAAGCTCCGCCCCCTGGGCTGCTTGGTCTTGGGGCTGCCTGCTGTGTCCCCAGGGCTCTTAGAGTTCCTGCTTCCCTGCTGGGTCCCAGTGGCAGTCACATGTCCCTCTAGGCCTCTGACCCCTCACGTGAAAAACCTGGCTTGGGCAGAGCCCAGACAACCCAGCAGCACATCCTTGCTGACCCCTGTGGCTGCCAGAAGGCAGCTTGCTGCTGCCTGGGCTTTTCAGAGACGGTTTCCGCTGGATGGCACTGTGGCTCCAGATATGGCACTCACCCCCTTTCCCTGTCCCCACTCAACCTTCCTCTCCCTGCATTTGCTGTCAAACACAGAGAAGGGAACAACAACAACAAAAATCATTCATCATCCCCTTCCATCCTCCTGCTGTTCCTCCTGCTCTTGTCTTCCTCCTCCTCCTCCTCCACCTCCTCCTCCTCCTCCTCCTCCACCTCCTCCACCTCCTCCTCTTCCTGCTCCTCTTCCTCCTCCTCCTCCTCCTCCTCCTCCTCCTCCTCCTCCTCCCTAGCCCCTGGCCCCTCCTGCTGCTCCTTCAGGCCAAGGATCACCCATATCACCTCTGGCTGATCTCCAGGCCAACTTGACCACTTTGGCGGCAAACCTGCAAAGGTAGCTGGGCTTTTTTTGGTCTTTTTCTTTAAGTATTTTTGTTTTAATTCCAGTTCGTTAACATGCAGTGGTACCTTGGTTTCAGGTGTACAATATAGTGATTCAGCATTTCCATACATCTCCCTGTGCTCATCAGGGCACGTGCACTCCCTTAATCCTTATCACCTATGTCATCCAACCCCTCCACCCCCTCCCCTCTGGTAACCATCATTTCTCTATAATGAAGAGTCTGTTTCTTGATTTCTGTATCTCTCTGTCTCTGTCTCCCACTCTCTCCCTGTCTCTCTCCCTCTCTCTCTCTCTCTCTCTCTTTCTCTCTTTCTCTCTTTCTCTTTTTCTCTTTCTGTCTCTCTCTGTCTCTCTCGCTCTCCGCCTCCATACTCTTTCATTTCGTTTTGTTTCCGTAAATTACATAGAGGAGTGAAATCACATGGTACTGGTCTTTCTCTGACTGACTTATTTCGCTTAGCATTATACTCTGCAGCTCCATCCATGTCCTTACAGATGGCAAGATTTCATTCTGTTTTTATGGCTGAGTAGTGTATACTCGATAGTGGTGTGTGTACACCACACGTTCTTTATCCATTCATCAATGGATGGGACACTTGGGCTCTTCCGTATCTTGGCTATTGTAAATAATGCTGCTAGAAACCTAGGGGTGGGGTGCACGTATCCCTTTGACTTAGCGTTTCTTGTATTCTTTGGGTAAATACCCAGTAGTGCGATTGCTGGATCCTAGGGTAGGTCTGGTTTTACCTTTTTGAGGAACCTCCATACTGTTTTCCACAGTGGCTGTACCAGTTTGCATTCCCACTGACAGTGCAGTGCAGGAGTGAGCGTTCCATTTCCTCCACATCCTCGCCAACACCGGTTGTGTCTGGTGTTACTGGTTTTTCGCTAGGCTTTTCTGGACTCTGCTCATCCTTTTGGTTCACCGTGAACACAGGGGACCCTCAAGGGATGCCAGCAGTGGGCTTGCAGATTGTTTTCTTTGAATCTTCAGACCCGCCCTGGCCTCGTGTTTATCTGCACTGCACCTGCTCCTTGGCAGCAGCGAACTCCCTTCTCCTGAAGCCTCCTGCTTTAGTGGGCCAAAGATTGGGCCAGAGGCGGCCAGGTCCCACACGGGTCCAGAACCTGTTGACCCATCCTGTGGAACGGGGTCTTGCCCAGTGTCCCAAGGCTCCGAGGGCCACCAGCTACGTCCCTACACACGCAGGCACACACGCGCACGCACACACACGCATGCATGCACGGCTTTATCCGGGTAGACCCGCCTGGGCAGGCACCCACACTCGCACAGAGGGACTCTCTGTGCGAGGAGGCTCGGTGGGCCCGACTGACGCCCTTCCTTGTTCCTTTTTCTTCCTCCTTACCCCTTTCCGTTTGGCCTCCCACTTCCCAGTTGGGTCCAAGAGCATAGCAAACCAGGCCTCTCTCTGGACAGGGCTCAACCCCTGCCCTGAGTGGCTGAGACTTTGCCTTGGCTGATGACTCTTCCCCTAAGAGGCCCCTGCTGGTTCCACCTGTCCAGTTGGGGCGCAGTGCCTTTTGAGATCACATTCATTCTTCTCTTCCGCTACAGTTCTTTCTGTGCTTGCAGTTTGCTCTCTCCACTTTGGTCTCCTTACTCTCACTCCTCTTCTGGCACTTCTTGCTCTGTGGATGTCCCCAGAATAAAAACTGTACTTGTCCTGTGGAAGTGAAAATGGCCGCGTGGATTGGGGGAGCAAGGGACATCCCCTTACAACCATCCCTTTATTACCCTGGGAGACTAAGGCATCCCTCACGTCCCTTGTCCCCTACATCCCGGGATCTTTTTGTGAACCTAGTGGTGTTTTCCCTGGGTGCCCTCCTACCCTCTCTTTGCCCTGCGTACATACCCCCAGGCTCTTTGGCCCTTTGGCCCTGTGGAGTGGGCCCCTTACATACTCAAGGTGTGGCTCAGCCTCTCCTTTTGCCCTCTGCAGGCCCTACAGGCGGACCTCTGGGTCAGAACCCAGCGGTGGCACACAGGAAGGCACCCCTTTGACGACAGGCTGCCTGGCGGTGGGCCGTGTCCTGGCCAGGCAGCTTGTAGCTTGTGTCTCCTTGTCATTCCTCCTGTCTGTTACCCCCACAGTGAGGCGGGCCTAGGCTGCCTCCACATCCACCTCAACATTGGCCGTGGCAAGGTGGATGGTGGTGACATTCCGCTTCTCTCTGTTCCTTTCCCTTTCTATGCTAAGCCCACTGCTGGGCGGGGGCGGGGAGCTTGGGGCGGAGGGGGGCGGGTGGCGTGGGGGAGAGGGGTGCTGCGGCAGGCTGTGGGGCGCTGTTGGTGGTGATGGGTGGGGAGGGGTGTGCTAGGGGCTGGGCGGTGTGGGGGCGGCGGCGGGTGGGTGGGATGCGGTGGCGGGTGGCTTTGTGTTTTGGGGGGTGGGGGGTGCGTGAGGGGGAACCAGTGGTCCATGGATCCTCCTGTCACCTCGGATCTTTGGTGTGGGGCGGTGGGGGTTGGGGGGCCCTGGTATAGCAGAAGGCCGTATAGAGGTGCAACGGTGTCCCTTCTCGGACCCGTGGTGGAGGTCACGCTCGTCCTTGAAACACATGACCCAGAGGTTACTTTGCAATGAAACAGCATCATGAACCCAAGGCTTGCAAAATACCTCGTGGCTTTCCATTCCATGCAGTTCTTCTTCTGACCCAAGCTCTTAAAGTCAACGCTTGAACCGGTTGGAGCCTCTTCAAGTTGTGCCCTCCTTCCCCTTGTTCTCAGTCCAGTCGCCTGACTCGGCCCGATACGGGTTTCAGTGTGTGCCTACAAGCTGTGTCCTGCATTTCCACATGCGGCTGGGAGGGGCGTGCGGGGGGCTGGGGGTCGGGGCTAAGGAAAGCACATAGGCGAGCACCCACTCCCGCCACACGCTCGGGTACACACAGGGCCACACACGCACGCACCCAGGCATGCACCGTAGATGCAGACTGAGCATGCTCACACAGGCACACACTCACTCACACAGGGTCAGGGACCCACGCATTGCCGGGTGGGCTCTCAAAGAGGGACCTGCAGCCAGGCAGTCCTGCGTTGCATGAGTTGGTCATCTGTGAGCAGGTCTGCCCAAGCGAGGGGTGTGAATCTGGAGCCTCGCTTGTTTACCCAGATAGATGGGGACTCCCGGTTGGAGGAGAGTCAGTGGCCTTCCTCCACAGAATGGGGGGCCCCGTGTGGGGCCGGGCCGTGTGACTCGGGGATGTTGGATGGCCTTGCCAAGGCCCCTCCCTACGTGAGAGCGAGGGCTGCCTGCCCAGAGCCAGTGCTTATGTGAGTGCTTGGTTCCCCGTTCTGGGGAGCCTTCTGGATGTAGCCCTGTGGTTGCAGGTTCGGGCCAGCCATTTCTGGCTGCTTTGTCCGGCCAGCCCAAGGTGCTGGTGACCTCAGCCTGTAGCTCCAGGCCCTGGGGAGCAAGCGCACCAGTGACTTACCAGCCGGCATGGTGGCTGCTGGCTTGTCCAGGAGGGGTCCTATTGGACATAAACCCTCACGCAGGGTCACAGAGGCGGGTTGATGTGTCTTTTGCCCTCTGCTTCTCCCAAGAGCTGGAGCCAGGAAAAATGGGGTAGGATGAAAGGAAGGGGAAAGGCCTGCATGTTGTGCAGCCTCGTGGTCAGTGGTCATTTGGCCCTGTGTATTGGGGTGGTCAGCTTGGACCCTGGTGGCTGGTTTGTTTCCATTTCTCTTGTTCTTCATTCCGTGTTGTGGGGTGTGTTTTGCCCCGTGGTTTTCGGGGTTTGATGCTTTGTGGTCTCTTTGAGTGTGGTGTGGGTTTTCGTGTTTTGTGTTTCAAGGGGGTTCTGGTTTTTGCTTCTTTGCTTTCCATTTTCTTTGTTAGGGGGTTTTTCTTGTTGTTGTTGTTGTTGTTGTTGTTGTTGTTGATTTTGTTTGTTTGTCCTTACCTGAGTAGGATGAGGACCCAGACCTGAGGTGGTGGTTTGAAGGGGAAGGGGGCAGGATAGGCATTCTGTTGGCATTCATTCGTGGAGCCATACTGCCATCAAGTGGAAAATGTTTCTGTCCAAGGGAGCTGCATGGGCTCAAGTGCTGGGGAAAAGCTCATATGCTGGGGAAAAGCTCAGGAGTGGGAAGGAGATGACCTTGTGTATATGTGTCAGTTGCAGGAAGCAGTGGGGGCTGGTGTGGGGGAGGTGTCTGCGTAAGGGGGGGGCAGGGTGTGGGTGTGTGTGTGTGTGTGTGTGTGTGTGTGTGGTTTGCCCTGAAACTACATTGGATCCCTGGCTCCTGGCCTTCCCTTCGCCTGTGTGCTGGATCGGAGATTCCACCCCGGCTCCAGAGCTGAGGAAGGCACTCAGAACCCCCAGGGGCAGCCTGTGATGGCTGAGCCCTGGAGTTGCCTAGGACTGCCAAGCACCAAGAGTCCCGGCCCCAGAATCTCCAAAGGCCCCCGCTCCCAGTGTGGAAAGGGGCCTCCTGATGCCTGAGTGCCCCAGCATGGCACCCACCTACTCAGCACAAAGGACACCAGAGGAAACGCCCCCAGGTCCCTGCATTCAGTGGGTGAGTAGCTTCTCCTGGACCCATCCCAAAATGGCTGACAGGGAAGCTCCGCCCCCTGGGCTGCTTGGTCTTGGGGCTGCCTGCTGTGTCCCCAGGGCTCTTAGAGTTCCTGCTTCCCTGCTGGGTCCCAGTGGCAGTCACATGTCCCTCTAGGCCTCTGACCCCTCACGTGAAAAACCTGGCTTGGGCAGAGCCCAGACAACCCAGCAGCACATCCTTGCTGACCCCTGTGGCTGCCAGAAGGCAGCTTGCTGCTGCCTGGGCTTTTCAGAGACGGTTTCCGCTGGATGGCACTGTGGCTCCAGATATGGCACTCACCCCCTTTCCCTGTCCCCACTCAACCTTCCTCTCCCTGCATTTGCTGTCAAACACAGAGAAGGGAACAACAACAACAAAAATCATTCATCATCCCCTTCCATCCTCCTGCTGTTCCTCCTGCTCTTGTCTTCCTCCTCCTCCTCCTCCACCTCCTCCTCCTCCTCCTCCTCCACCTCCTCCACCTCCTCCTCTTCCTGCTCCTCTTCCTCCTCCTCCTCCTCCTCCTCCTCCTCCTCCTCCTCCTCCTCCCTAGCCCCTGGCCCCTCCTGCTGCTCCTTCAGGCCAAGGATCACCCATATCACCTCTGGCTGATCTCCAGGCCAACTTGACCACTTTGGCGGCAAACCTGCAAAGGTAGCTGGGCTTTTTTTGGTCTTTTTCTTTAAGTATTTTTGTTTTAATTCCAGTTCGTTAACATGCAGTGGTACCTTGGTTTCAGGTGTACAATATAGTGATTCAGCATTTCCATACATCTCCCTGTGCTCATCAGGGCACGTGCACTCCCTTAATCCTTATCACCTATGTCATCCAACCCCTCCACCCCCTCCCCTCTGGTAACCATCATTTCTCTATAATGAAGAGTCTGTTTCTTGATTTCTGTATCTCTCTGTCTCTGTCTCCCACTCTCTCCCTGTCTCTCTCCCTCTCTCTCTCTCTCTCTCTCTTTCTCTCTTTCTCTCTTTCTCTCTTTCTCTTTTTCTCTTTCTGTCTCTCTCTGTCTCTCTCGCTCTCCGCCTCCATACTCTTTCATTTCGTTTTGTTTCCGTAAATTACATAGAGGAGTGAAATCACATGGTACTGGTCTTTCTCTGACTGACTTATTTCGCTTAGCATTATACTCTGCAGCTCCATCCATGTCCTTACAGATGGCAAGATTTCATTCTGTTTTTATGGCTGAGTAGTGTATACTCGATAGTGGTGTGTGTACACCACACGTTCTTTATCCATTCATCAATGGATGGGACACTTGGGCTCTTCCGTATCTTGGCTATTGTAAATAATGCTGCTAGAAACCTAGGGGTGGGGTGCACGTATCCCTTTGACTTAGCGTTTCTTGTATTCTTTGGGTAAATACCCAGTAGTGCGATTGCTGGATCCTAGGGTAGGTCTGGTTTTACCTTTTTGAGGAACCTCCATACTGTTTTCCACAGTGGCTGTACCAGTTTGCATTCCCACTGACAGTGCAGTGCAGGAGTGAGCGTTCCATTTCCTCCACATCCTCGCCAACACCGGTTGTGTCTGGTGTTACTGGTTTTTCGCTAGGCTTTTCTGGACTCTGCTCATCCTTTTGGTTCACCGTGAACACAGGGGACCCTCAAGGGATGCCAGCAGTGGGCTTGCAGATTGTTTTCTTTGAATCTTCAGACCCGCCCTGGCCTCGTGTTTATCTGCACTGCACCTGCTCCTTGGCAGCAGCGAACTCCCTTCTCCTGAAGCCTCCTGCTTTAGTGGGCCAAAGATTGGGCCAGAGGCGGCCAGGTCCCACACGGGTCCAGAACCTGTTGACCCATCCTGTGGAACGGGGTCTTGCCCAGTGTCCCAAGGCTCCGAGGGCCACCAGCTACGTCCCTACACACGCAGGCACACACGCGCACGCACACACACGCATGCATGCACGGCTTTATCCGGGTAGACCCGCCTGGGCAGGCACCCACACTCGCACAGAGGGACTCTCTGTGCGAGGAGGCTCGGTGGGCCCGACTGACGCCCTTCCTTGTTCCTTTTTCTTCCTCCTTACCCCTTTCCGTTTGGCCTCCCACTTCCCAGTTGGGTCCAAGAGCATAGCAAACCAGGCCTCTCTCTGGACAGGGCTCAACCCCTGCCCTGAGTGGCTGAGACTTTGCCTTGGCTGATGACTCTTCCCCTAAGAGGCCCCTGCTGGTTCCACCTGTCCAGTTGGGGCGCAGTGCCTTTTGAGATCACATTCATTCTTCTCTTCCGCTACAGTTCTTTCTGTGCTTGCAGTTTGCTCTCTCCACTTTGGTCTCCTTACTCTCACTCCTCTTCTGGCACTTCTTGCTCTGTGGATGTCCCCAGAATAAAAACTGTACTTGTCCTGTGGAAGTGAAAATGGCCGCGTGGATTGGGGGAGCAAGGGACATCCCCTTACAACCATCCCTTTATTACCCTGGGAGACTAAGGCATCCCTCACGTCCCTTGTCCCCTACATCCCGGGATCTTTTTGTGAACCTAGTGGTGTTTTCCCTGGGTGCCCTCCTACCCTCTCTTTGCCCTGCGTACATACCCCCAGGCTCTTTGGCCCTTTGGCCCTGTGGAGTGGGCCCCTTACATACTCAAGGTGTGGCTCAGCCTCTCCTTTTGCCCTCTGCAGGCCCTACAGGCGGACCTCTGGGTCAGAACCCAGCGGTGGCACACAGGAAGGCACCCCTTTGACGACAGGCTGCCTGGCGGTGGGCCGTGTCCTGGCCAGGCAGCTTGTAGCTTGTGTCTCCTTGTCATTCCTCCTGTCTGTTACCCCCACAGTGAGGCGGGCCTAGGCTGCCTCCACATCCACCTCAACATTGGCCGTGGCAAGGTGGATGGTGGTGACATTCCGCTTCTCTCTGTTCCTTTCCCTTTCTATGCTAAGCCCACTGCTGGGCGGGGGCGGGGAGCTTGGGGCGGAGGGGGGCGGGTGGCGTGGGGGAGAGGGGTGCTGCGGCAGGCTGTGGGGCGCTGTTGGTGGTGATGGGTGGGGAGGGGTGTGCTAGGGGCTGGGCGGTGTGGGGGCGGCGGCGGGTGGGTGGGATGCGGTGGCGGGTGGCTTTGTGTTTTGGGGGGTGGGGGGTGCGTGAGGGGGAACCAGTGGTCCATGGATCCTCCTGTCACCTCGGATCTTTGGTGTGGGGCGGTGGGGGTTGGGGGGCCCTGGTATAGCAGAAGGCCGTATAGAGGTGCAACGGTGTCCCTTCTCGGACCCGTGGTGGAGGTCACGCTCGTCCTTGAAACACATGACCCAGAGGTTACTTTGCAATGAAACAGCATCATGAACCCAAGGCTTGCAAAATACCTCGTGGCTTTCCATTCCATGCAGTTCTTCTTCTGACCCAAGCTCTTAAAGTCAACGCTTGAACCGGTTGGAGCCTCTTCAAGTTGTGCCCTCCTTCCCCTTGTTCTCAGTCCAGTCGCCTGACTCGGCCCGATACGGGTTTCAGTGTGTGCCTACAAGCTGTGTCCTGCATTTCCACATGCGGCTGGGAGGGGCGTGCGGGGGGCTGGGGGTCGGGGCTAAGGAAAGCACATAGGCGAGCACCCACTCCCGCCACACGCTCGGGTACACACAGGGCCACACACGCACGCACCCAGGCATGCACCGTAGATGCAGACTGAGCATGCTCACACAGGCACACACTCACTCACACAGGGTCAGGGACCCACGCATTGCCGGGTGGGCTCTCAAAGAGGGACCTGCAGCCAGGCAGTCCTGCGTTGCATGAGTTGGTCATCTGTGAGCAGGTCTGCCCAAGCGAGGGGTGTGAATCTGGAGCCTCGCTTGTTTACCCAGATAGATGGGGACTCCCGGTTGGAGGAGAGTCAGTGGCCTTCCTCCACAGAATGGGGGGCCCCGTGTGGGGCCGGGCCGTGTGACTCGGGGATGTTGGATGGCCTTGCCAAGGCCCCTCCCTACGTGAGAGCGAGGGCTGCCTGCCCAGAGCCAGTGCTTATGTGAGTGCTTGGTTCCCCGTTCTGGGGAGCCTTCTGGATGTAGCCCTGTGGTTGCAGGTTCGGGCCAGCCATTTCTGGCTGCTTTGTCCGGCCAGCCCAAGGTGCTGGTGACCTCAGCCTGTAGCTCCAGGCCCTGGGGAGCAAGCGCACCAGTGACTTACCAGCCGGCATGGTGGCTGCTGGCTTGTCCAGGAGGGGTCCTATTGGACATAAACCCTCACGCAGGGTCACAGAGGCGGGTTGATGTGTCTTTTGCCCTCTGCTTCTCCCAAGAGCTGGAGCCAGGAAAAATGGGGTAGGATGAAAGGAAGGGGAAAGGCCTGCATGTTGTGCAGCCTCGTGGTCAGTGGTCATTTGGCCCTGTGTATTGGGGTGGTCAGCTTGGACCCTGGTGGCTGGTTTGTTTCCATTTCTCTTGTTCTTCATTCCGTGTTGTGGGGTGTGTTTTGCCCCGTGGTTTTCGGGGTTTGATGCTTTGTGGTCTCTTTGAGTGTGGTGTGGGTTTTCGTGTTTTGTGTTTCAAGGGGGTTCTGGTTTTTGCTTCTTTGCTTTCCATTTTCTTTGTTAGGCGGTTTTTCTTGTTGTTGTTGTTGTTGTTGTTGATTTTGTTTGTTTGTCCTTACATGAGTAGGATGAGGACCCAGACCTGAGGTGGTGGTTTGAAGGGGAAGGGGGCAGGGTAGGCAATCTGTTGGCATTCATTCGTGGAGCCATACTGCCATCAAGTGGAAAATGTTTCTGTCCAAGGGAGCTGCATGGGCTCAAGTGCTGGGGAAAAGCTCAAGTGCTGGGGAAAAGCTCAGGAGTGGGAAGGAGATGACCTTGTGTATATGTGTCAGTTGCAGGAAGCAGTGGGGGCTGGTGTGGGGGAGGTGTCTGCGTAAGGGGGGGGCAGGGTGTGGGTGTGTGTGTGTGTGTGTGTGTGTGTGGTTTGCCCTGAAACTACATTGGATCCCTAGCTCCTGGCCTTCCCTTCGCCTGTGTGCTGGATCGGAGATTCCACCCCGGCTCCAGAGCTGAGGAAGGCACTCAGAACCCCCAGGGGCAGCCTGTGATGGCTGAGCCCTGGAGTTGCCTAGGACTGCCAAGCACCAAGAGTCCCGGCCCCAGAATCTCCAAAGGCCCCCGCTCCCAGTGTGGAAAGGGGCCTCCTGATGCCTGAGTGCCCCAGCATGGCACCCACCTACTCAGCACAAAGGACACCAGAGGAAACGCCCCCAGGTCCCTGCATTCAGTGGGTGAGTAGCTTCTCCTGGACCCATCCCAAAATGGCTGACAGGGAAGCTCCGCCCCCTGGGCTGCTTGGTCTTGGGGCTGCCTGCTGTGTCCCCAGGGCTCTTAGAGTTCCTGCTTCCCTGCTGGGTCCCAGTGGCAGTCACATGTCCCTCTAGGCCTCTGACCCCTCACGTGAAAAACCTGGCTTGGGCAGAGCCCAGACAACCCAGCAGCACATCCTTGCTGACCCCTGTGGCTGCCAGAAGGCAGCTTGCTGCTGCCTGGGCTTTTCAGAGACGGTTTCCGCTGGATGGCACTGTGGCTCCAGATATGGCACTCACCCCCTTTCCCTGTCCCCACTCAACCTTCCTCTCCCTGCATTTGCTGTCAAACACAGAGAAGGGAACAACAACAACAAAAATCATTCATCATCCCCTTCCATCCTCCTGCTGTTCCTCCTGCTCTTGTCTTCCTCCTCCTCCACGTCTTCCTCCTCCTCCTGGTCCTCCTCCTCCTCCACCTCAGTAGCCCCTGGCCCCTCCTGCTGCTCCTTCAGGCCAAGAATCACCCATATCACCTTTGGCTGATCTCCAGGGCAACTTGACCACTTTGGGGCAATCCTGCCTGTGTAGCGAAGTGTTTTTTCTGTCTTAGGCCTCTGACTGCTGCCATGAGGGAACCTTTGCTTGGGCAGAGTCCAGACAACCCAGCAGTACATCCTTGCTGACCCATGTGCCTGCCACATGGCAGGTTGCTGCAGTCTGATCTTTTCAGAAGTTGTCTTATGTGAATTCTTAAAGTTTTTGCTTAGGGATATTTTGCAAAGTGTAAATATGTACTGCCATGTTAATTCTTTTTATTTTGTAATGTATGTTCAAAAATCACATCATAATGCGAATGTTTTATTGAAAATATTTAATATATAGTCATCTATATCGCTCAAGGTTTTAACTGTTGGACCTCCTTTGTGGTCCTTATCTTAAGGTTCATGAGTTCCAACCCACTGTGTACTTCTCTCCTTTCCAGGAGGAGCTAGTCGGATCGCCATCCACATCTCCTTGTGCCCATCTCCTGCTTTTGCCTCTATGCATTATAAAGATTTAAAAATAAAATAAATTATAATAAATTTATATTTTTATTTTAATGTCCTATGTGAGATTAGTCATTGTTAGCCTTCCTCTTGTATTATATTTGTATATGATAAATCTTGTATTGGGAATTTTTCTTTGAATTTGTAACATTATTTACCTGTGAGTTTTAAACAGTTTTGTTTTATTGGTTCATTGTTTTCTCTGACATTAAATTCCCTTCATTGCATGAAAATAATTATCTTTTTAATGTTCTTGTCTAGAAAGGGACTTCTGCATTATGGGCTTTTTGAGGCCCAGTTTTATTTTGTTTTCACAAATAATGTGAATATTGTGTGCAAAATACAGGATAGTCAAATTATTTCCCAGGTTCAAAGTGATGTTCTAGATTTTCCACAGATCTTAGAACTCTAATGTCCATGTAGAAAAATGTTAAAATAATGTTACCTATGTCACTTTTTCCTTCAGTCATATCTACTTAGCACCCCGAGTCCTTCCTTTGGAAAGATTTCACTTCTTAGGGAAATTGAAAATAGTATTACCTTTGCGTGCTAGTCACCACTCTTTGTTCGCATAATATTTGCTGCCTTGGCCCCTACGTAATTCCATGATGCTGACTGTAATTGAGTTGGTTCCCTTGTGTCCTCGTCACTTCTTCTCATCCCTGGTACTGGCGTTTTCAGTATATTCTGTCTGTTACCCAGGATCCTGATGAACTGCTCCTTCCTGCTCTTCAGGATCACACTGTCTATAAGTTGTGTTATTGCTGTGATGTCCTTTATTTCCTGTGTTTTAAGTCTTGCCTTTGACTTGTCATCTGGGGATGCATTGTGTTTCAGCCCTTGTGTCCTAAGTTGTGGTTTCACTGGGGCTGATCTGCTGTTACCTTGAACCCTTCCCAGAATTCCTGATTTGTGGTTTTAAACTTCTGTGGCCATGCAGACTACTGCTGGTTTTTGCCCTTCCCCCTAAATCCTGAGTTGTTGCTTTGATTTGTCATCAGAAGCTGCCGCTCTGCTGTGTCTAGTTTCTTATATGCCAAGTAGCATATATGATCGCTAACACTAGGACCATTCTGCTGCTGTTACACCCCTCATCCCTGGTTCCTAAGTTAAGACTTTGACTTCCATCACTAAGACCTGTATATTGTTTTCTGCACACTTCCCTCTGCTTTCTGAGAACACACTTTGACCTCCAGGGCATGCTGTTACTGCACTCCTTTCCCTGGGCCCAGGTCACTGCTATAATTTGTCAGCCTTAATCTCCTGATTCAGCTGCATCCTGCTTTTTTTTCTGCCAGGACCTTAGTCACATGCTGAGTCCCAGTGATGCAGTGCAAGTTCAGTAAGTGTTGTGCACATGCCCTGAAATCTGAAACCGGCACTATGGTAAATGCAAATACTCCTGTGCCCTAGGCTTCAGATGCTATAGTAGTTCCACATGCCTCTGAGCCCAAAACCCCTAGCTCTGTTGTCACTGAGTGCCAGCATGCAAGACTTGGCTCCAAGTAGGACACCTTGTATAGAACTTCTCTCCATGGGTGCAAAAGGAGAACCAAACAAGCCCAATAGCCTTTGCCTCTGAGGAATCCAACAGCTCTAGCCACCACTTCTACCACAAACATGTGCAGGGGACCTGCAAACTTGGCCACTGTGATACATCTAGGATTTTCTTTATTGACCTTAGCTGACAGAACTGCTTGGAGAATACACTCCTGCACAATCTCAGAATCAGAGATGCTGCATCCTACTCAACTTGTACCCTTTATCTTTAACAAAATATTAGCAAACCAAATTAAAAAATACATTAGAAGGATCATATACCATGATCAAGTACGATTTATTCTTGGGATGCAGGGATATTTCAACATCCACAACTAAATCCTATGTTGCACCATATAAACAAAATGAATGATATAAATCATATGATTATCTCAATATATGCAGAAAAATTATTTGACAGAATTTATCCTTTTATGATAAAACCTCTCAACAAAGTGGGTATAAAGGAAATGTACCTCAACATAATAAAGCCATTTATGACAAACCCTCAGTGGTGAAACATTAATAGCTTTTTCTCTAAGATCAGGAGCAAGATAAGGATACACACTCTCTCCATTTTAATTCAACATAAAAGTGCCAGGACTAGCCACAGCAGTTAGGCAAACAAAAACAAACAAGCAAAAAACCATGCCAACTGGAAAGTAAGAAGTAAAACTGTCACTATCTTCAGATCACATGATATTTTATATAGAAAATCCTAAATATTCCACCAAAATAACTGTTACAACTTTACAAATTCAGTAAATTTGCAGGATACATAATTAATATGCAAAAAATCTGTTGCATTTTTACATTCTAATACTGAACAATAAGAAAAATAAATTAAGAAAGCAATCCATTTTATAATTGCATCAAATCTAATAAAACACCTAGAAATAAGTTTAACCAAGGATTTGAAAGACTTGTACCCTGAAAGCTTTAAGAGACTCTTGCAAGAAATTGAAAAAAAAAATAAATGGAAATGTATTCCGTGCTCATGAATTGGAGGAATTAATATTGTTAAAATGTAAATATTAAGCAAAGTTTATCTACACATTGTATCCAATCACTTTCAAAATTCCAATGACATTTCTTACAGAAATAGTAGAAAGAATCCTAAAATCTGTATGGAATTGTAAAAAAAAATCCTAAATTGTGAAAGCAATCTTAAGAAAGAACAAAACTGGATGCAACAGACTTCCTGATTTCAAACTATATACAAAGGTATAATTATCAAAACAGTATGATGTTGGTATAAAAATAGACACATAGGTCAATGGAACCTAATAGAGACCCCAGAAATAAACCCATGTATGTATGGTCAATTAATTTGCTACAAAGAAGCCAGAAACTGGTACCAGACAAACAGGACAGCCATATGCAAAGGAATGTAACTGGACCACTATCTTATACCTTCCAAAAAATCATCTCAAAATAGATTAAAGACTTGACTACAAGACCTAAACCCATACAACTCCCTAGAAGAAAACTTAGCAGGTAAGCTCTTTGACATAGGTCTTGTTGATGAATTTTTGGAACTGACTCCAATAGCAAAAGCAACAAAAGAAAATAAACAGTTGGGACTATATCAAACCAAAAAGCTTCTGTACCCTACAGGAAGCCATCAACAAATGAAAAGGCAACCTAGTGAATGGGAGAAAATATTTGTATGTCATATATTTGATAAGGGGTTAGTATTCAAAACATATATTAAGAACCACAAACAACTCATTAGCTAAAAAAAAAAATCTGATGAAAAAAATAGTCCTAGGAAATGAATAGATATTTCCCAAAGAAGATATACAGATGGCTATCAGGTACATGAAAAGATGTTCAACATCACTAATCATCAGGGAAATGCAAATCAGAATCACAGTGAGAATCATCTTACACCTGTTAGAGTGTGTTTTGTCAAAAAGACAAGAAATAAATGCTTGCAAGGATGTCAAGGCAATTATACACTATTGGTGGGAATGTAAATTAGTGCTGCCACCATAGAAAACAGTATGGAGGTTTCTTAAAAAAATTCAAACTAGAGGTGCACCTGACTGGCTCAGTTGGTAGAGCATGTGACTCTTGATCTGAGTCATGAGTGAAACTTCACATTGAGCATAAAGCTTACTTAAAAAAAAGTTTAAAATATGGGGCGCCTGGGTGGCTCAGTCAGTTAAGCGTCTGACTTCAGCTCAGGTCATGATTTCATGGTTTGTGAGCTGAAGCCTCATGTCAGGCTCTGTGCTGACAGCTCGGAGCCTGGAGCCTGCTTCAGATTCTGTGTCTCCCTCTCTGCCCCTCCTTCTCCACCCACCCCCATCTCTCTCTCTCTCTCTCAAAAAATAAATAAACATTAAAAGCATTTTTTTTTAATTAAAGAAAGAACTACCATATGATTCAGTACTTCATTTCTGGGTTTTATCTGAAGAAAACAAAAACACTGATTCAAGATGGTATCTGCACCACTGTGTTCATTACAGCATTATTTACAATCGCTCATATATGGAAACAACCTAAGTGTCTATTGATAGATAAATGGATAAAGAAGATACCACACATACACATGCACATATGTGTGTGTGCACGCACACACACACACACACACACAAATATTCAGTAACAAAAAAAATGAAAATTTGCCAGTTGTAACATTGGGGATGGTGATTGTAGGCATTATGCTAAGTGAAATAGGTCAGACAGAGAAAGTCAAATACCATATGATTTCACTTATATGTGGAATCTAATCCCTCCCCCCCCCCAAAAAAAAAGCTTGTAGATAAAGAGAACAGATTGGTGTTTTACTAGAGGTGTGGCCATCAGTGGGCAAGATGGGTGAAGGGACTCTAAAGGTACAAACTTCCAAATTTGAAATAAGTCATGGAGATATAATGTATAGCATGGCAATGATGGTTAGTAATACTTCACTGCATATTTGAAAGTTGCTAAGAAGTCCTCATGAAAACAGAAAGTTGTGATTATGGTAGTAAATGTTAACTTGATCTATTATGGTGGTTCTTTCACAATACATACAAATATTGAATCATTATATTGTACAACTAAAACTAATATAGTTCAATTGTATCTCAATTAAGGTGAAAAAAAAATGAGAAAAAATGTGACATAAACAAAATGGGGTAGAGGCAAGAAAATATTGGGAATTTCTATGTATAATTGACATTATTATTGGTCTAAAATAGACTTAGAAGATATATTATGAAAGCCTTATTGTAACTAGATAGCTAAAACCTATAGTACATACACAAAGACAAAGAGAAATTAATCAATCCATAATCTTACAAAAGTAATCAATACACAAATGAAACAGAGAGGTAGAAAGGAACAAAGGATCTTTAACAGAATCAGAAAATAACTTAAAATCACAATAGGAAGTTCTTAATATATAATTAGTCTGAATGAAAATAGTTTAAATTCCTCTATCAAAGTGCATAGAGTGGCTGAATGGGTAAAAATGTGACACATAACTATATTCTGCTTAAAACAAACTCACTTAAAATTTAAGGAAATGCATTTAAGAGTCTTCTTGATGTTATTATTTGTTTGTTTCTTTGTTTCTGAAAGTGAAAGTATGGGAAGGATATTCCATGCAAAATAGACACCAACAGAAAACGGGTAGCTATACTTAGATAAAACAGTTTAATAAGTCAAAAGCTGTGAATAGAGCCAAATGTTATTATATAATAATAGGAGAATTTTAAGAAGATATAAGAACTGTAAACATATATTCACCCAATATTGGAGCACCTTAAATATATTAAACAGTTATTAACAGATCCGAAGGGAAAAAAATAATGCAATAATAGGTACATCAATACCCTATTGTCAACAATGGATAGATCACACAGGCAGAAAATGAATATTAAAATAGTGGACTTGAAGTATACTTTAGATTAAATTGACCTAACAAACACCTAGAAAACATTCCACCCAACAGCAGCACAATGCATATTTTTCTTAAGCACACAGAGACATTTTCCAGGATAGATCATATAGTTGTCACAAAGTAACTTTTAACATTTCAAAATATTGAAATCATATCAGATATCTTTTCCAAACATAATAGTATGAACTTAGAAAACAATAGCAAGAGGAAAACAGGAAATTTCACCAATATGTGAAAAATAACACACTCCTGTAAAACCAAAGGCAATAAGCGAAAGAAGAAATCAAAAAGGAAATCAGAAAATATCTTGAGGGGAAAAAACACCTTCAAAAACAAATGGAAACAGCATACTAAAACTTGTGGGATGCAGGGTTTCCAGTTCAAGATGGTGACTTAGGAGGACATCCTCCATGGAATGCACCCAATTATACCTATTTATAGAGCAATTCTTTCTGAAAAAGAACTGACAATCCATTAAGCAGCTTCTGCACAATGAAAGAACAGTAAAAGAGAACAGCAAGACAGATCCGTAGTAAAAAAAGAGAGAGGGAGAGGGAGAGAGAGAGAGAGAGAGAGAGAGAGAGAAAGAGAAACCCCACCTCTGGTGCTGCAACTGCAGAGGGGAGGAATAGTATTGGACTAGGAAAAGATTCATCTGTCCTTGGGCACAAGGCTGTGGTTTAAAGGAGCAACCAGTTTATAAAAGAGTCAACCCCAGAACTCTTGTCACCTGGAGCTGCTGGAACTTTCTCCAGGTGAGATGGCCTGACATGGTCTATGCTCACCCTTCACCTTGAAAACAGAGATCAGTGTGCAGTTTGTGTGCCCTAATCATCCTACCACCTCAGTGAATCCTGGGCCCCTAGTCTACACTAGCCCTAGCCATCCCATCAAGATGGCCACAGGGTGGTGCACACCAAGACAATCCTGTTCAGTGCCCACTATAGCTCCATCCTTTCCTCCCAGATGACACAGGTACAGAACACCCTAGAACAGCCAGGCCCATACTAGTTCAACTTCAGATGGCTTCCTAGGTCACCGCTATTGCAGAGTGCTCCAGAACCTCCCAAATGACTACTTTGGATCCAGCTACCCTACCAGGGTGACCCCTGTGCAGAGCACCCCAGGAACCCCCCTTGCCCTGTGCCTGCATCAGTTCTAGCCATCCTGGCAAGGCACTCTCTGCAGAGTGCCCCAGAATATCCCTGCCTGCACTGGTCTCAGTTCCAGTTGTCTGGCCAAGACATCCTCTGCATTGAGCACCCAGGGACATCCCAGCATGCAACCAGTTCAGCTTCAGTTGTCACACCAGGTCACCCACAGTGTGGAGAGCCCCAGAACACCTTGCTTTGTATCCACTTCAGCTATCTTGCCAAGTTGTCCTCTGTACAAAGTGCACTGGGTTCCCTGGCTTACACCCACTTCTATCAGAGAACCCTGTGCTCAGAGAGCCCAGGAACCTCGCAGCCCACATACCACCTCAACTCCAGCCACCCCAGTAGAGACTCCCTGCATGGATAGCACCAGAACAACCTGGGTTGCATCCATTTCAGCTTCAGCTATGCTGCCAGGGTGCATTCAGCATGTAGAACTCTAGGATCCCTGGCTTGCATCCACTTAAGCTTAAGGTGTCCTGACAGGATACATGCTGCACAGAGAACCACAGAATCCTCCAGATTAAGCCCATTTTAGCTCCAGCTGCCCTGCCAGAGTGTACCCGGTGTGAAGCACCCTGGGACCCCCTTGCTCATATCCACATCAGCTTTAGCTGTCCTGCCAGCGAGCCATCAGTGAATAGAACCATGCGACACCCCAGTGTGCATCTGCTTTAGCTGCCAGGGTGCCCATGTACAGAAAACCACAAGACCTTCCAGCCTGTCCCTGAGCTCTGTCCCTGAGCTCCAGCTGCACAGCCAGAGCACCATCTATGGAGAGCTCTGGGATACCCCAGCTAATACCTATTTCAGCTTCTGTGCATAGATCTCAGAACAACACAGCTTGCGTGAAATTTAGTTTTTGTTGTTTGTTTTTTGTTTGTTTTTTGTTTTTTATATGAAATTTATTGTCAAATTGGTTTCCATACAACACTCAGTGCTCATCCCAAAAGGTGCCCTCCTCAATACCCATCAGCCACTCTCCCCTCCCACCCCCCATCAACCCTCAGTTTGTTCTCAGTTTTTAAGAGTCTCTTATGCTTTGGCTCTCTCCCTCTCTAACCTCTTTTTTTTCTTCCCCTCCCCCATAGATTTCTGTTAAGTTTCTCAGGATCCACATAAGAGTGAAAACATATGGTATCTTTCTCTGTATGACTTATTTCACTTAACACTCTCCAGTTCCATCCATGTTGCCACAAAGGGCCATATTTCATTCTGTCTCATTGCCATGTAGTATCCCATTGTGTATATAAACCACAATTTCCTTTTAACTGTTCTGCCAAAGCACCCGCTGCATGGAGAGCCCATGGGCCACACCCATCTGTGACCATGTCGGCTTTAGCTATCCTGGCAGGGGAGTCACTTCTTAAACTTTGGAGAGCATTGGAGCCGTCAGCCCATGACATCCACAGCTCCAGCTAGTCAGCTAAATTCTCCAAGCACACAGTCTACATAGGGAACCATACATAAAATGATGCCTTCAAGTTTTTAGAAGTAGCTGTTCCACCTAGTCCATAGAAACAAACACAGAAAGTCAGGAAAAATGAGGAAACAGAGAAATATGCTGCAAAAGAAAGAATACAAAATCTCTGAAAAGAACTAATGAAACAAGGATAAGCAAAATGCCTGATGAGAATTTAAAGTAATTTAAAGTAGTCATACTAGAGAGCTGCCCTGGGCAGGAGAGGAGTTAAAGACCTCAGTGAGACCTTCAATAAAGAGATACAAAATATGAAAAAGAGCCAGTTAGAGATGAAGAATAAGGTAACTGAAATAAAAAGAATACACTAGAGGAAATCAACAGATTAGCAGATGCAGGAGAATGTATCAGTGATCTGGAGGACAGTATAATAGAAAGCACCCAAGCTGAACAACAAAGAGAAAAGAATGTTAAAAATGAAAATAGCTTAAGGGATCTAAAGCTAAAAAAATCATTATAAGGGTCTCAGAAGAGAAAGAATGAGGCAGAAAACTAATTTGGAGAAATAGCTGAAAAGTTCCCTAACCTGAGAAAGAAAATAGACATCCAGGTTCAAGAATCACAAAGAGCTCCAAGCAACATAAACCCAAGGAGGAACAGACCATGACATATAGTCACTAAAATGTCAACGATTAATAATAAAAATATCTTAAAAGCATTGAGAGAGAAACAAAAACTTACCCAAAAGGGAAAGCCTATGAGACTATCAACTGATTTATCAGCAGAAACTTTGCAGCCAGAAGAGAGTAGCAGGATATATCCAAAGTGCTGAAAGAAAATGAAAAACAAACAAACAAACAAACCTACAACCAAAAATATTCTACCAGGCAAGATTATCATTCAGAATTGAAAAAGACATGGAGTTTCCCAAAGAAACGTTAAATGAGTTTATCACCACTAAACCAGTCTTATAACAAATATTAAATTTCTTTAAGCAGAAAATAAATGGCCATAATTACATGTATGAAAATTGTGAATAAGAAGTAGAAAAATGACAGCATATACATAAAATGTGAAGTAGAAAGTAAAGAATTTTCTTTTGTTTTTTGTTCATTTGTTTTGGAATGTTTGAAATTAAATGCACCAACTTAACATAGACTGCTGTATACTTGGGATGCTATATATAAACCTCCTGGTAACCACAAACCCTAAAACTATAGTAGATACACAAATGGTAAACAGAAATAAACTAAACATAAAACTACAGAAATTTATTAAACATAAAGGAGAACAAAAGAGGAAGAAAGGAACAGAGAAGAACTAAAAAACTAACCAGAAAATAGTGAACAAAATGGCAATAAATACAAACATATCAATAGTTACTGATGAGTAGATAAAGAAGAAGTGGTATATATATATATATATATATATATATATATATATATACAATGGAATACTCAATGATGAAAAAAATCTTGCCATTTGCAACAACGTGGATGGAGCTAGAGGGTATTATGCTAAGTTAAATAAGTCAGTCAGAGAAAGACATATGATTTCACTCATATGTGGAATTTGAGAAACTCAACAGATGAACATAGGGGAAGGGAAGGAAAAATAAGGTAAAAACAGAGAGAGAGGCAAGCCATAAAAGACTTAAATACAGAGAACAACCTAAGGAATGCTGGAGGGGCGGTGGGTGGGAGGATGGGTTAAATGGGTGATGGGCATTGAGGAGGGTACTTTTTGGGAAGAGCACTGGGTGTCATATGTAAGAGATGAATTACTGGGTTCTACTGAAGCCAAGACTACACAGTATGTTAACTAATTTGAACTTAAGTAAAAACAAACAATTATTTTAAATGTAAATGGCCTAAATACTTTAAGCAAAAGCCATAGGTTGGCAGAATGCATGAAAAAACAAGACCCATCTATTTGCTGCCTACAAGAGACTCACCTCAGATCCAAAGAAAGATATACACTACCAGCAAAGAGAGGAGAAAATATTTACCATGCAAGTGGAAGTGAACAAAAAAAAGGCTAGAGTATAAGTACTTATAGCAGACAAAATAGATTTCTTTTTTTTAGGAATTTATTTTTAAGTAATCACTATACTCAACATGGGACTTGAATTCACAACCCTGAGAGCAAGAGTCGCATGCTCTACTGACTGAGTCAGCCAGGCACCCCAAGACAAAATACACTTTTTTAAAAATTTTTTTTGTTTATTTTTGACAGAGAGAGGCAGAGCATGAGAGGGGGAGGGGCAGAGAGAGAGGGAGACACAGAATCCAAAGCAGGCTCCAGGCTCTGAGCTGTCAGCACAGAGCCCGACGCTAGGCTCGAACTCACAGACTGCGAGATCATGACCTGAGCCGAAGTTGGACACTCAACCGACTGAGCCGCCCTGGCGCCCCCAAAATAGACTTTAAAACAAGGACTGTAACAAACACAGAAGAACATTGCATAATGATAAAGGGATCAATTCCAACAAGAGGATATTACAATTATAAATATCTGTACACCCAATATTGGAGCACCTAAATGTATAAAGCAAACATTAATGGATAATGTCTTTGAATGACACATTAGAACAAATGGACATAATAGATATATAAAAATAATTATCTCTAAAACCAACAATATACATTCTTTTCACGTCTGCATGTAATATACTCCAGAATAGATAACATTAGGCCACAATACAAGTCTCAATAAATTTACAAATATTAAAATCATACCATGCATGTTATCCAATCACAGCAATATGAAATTAGTAATCAATCACAAAATAATTGAAAAAGTCACAAACACATGGAGGCTAAACAACATGGTACTAAACGACCAATGAGTCAATGAAGCAATGAAAGAAGAAATCAAAAAATGCATGGAGACAAAAATTAAAACACAGCAGTTCAAAATCTTTGTGACAGAATAGTTCTAAGAGGGAAACGTATAGTGATAGGCCTACCTCAAGAAACAAGGAAAAGCTGAAATAAACAACCTGACTTTACACCTAAAGGAACTAAAAGAAATGGAAAAAAGGAACAAAGTTCAACATAAGTAGAAGGAAGGAAATAATACAGGGAAAAAGTAAATGACATAGAAGCTTTTTCAAAAATGGAAAAATGCAATGAAACAAAGGGCTTACTCTTTGAAAAGATAAACAAAATTGGCAAACCGTTAGCCAGACTCATCAAGAAAAAAAAGAACAAAAAAATTAATAAATTAAATCAGATATGAGACAGAAGTAACAACTGACACCACAGAAATACAAAGGATTATGAGACTACTCTGAAAAATTATATGTCACCAAGTTGGACAACCTAAAAAAAGTAGATAAATTTCTAAACAACTATAATCTTCCAAAACTGATTCAAAGAGAACTATTAAATTTGAACACACAAATTACAAGTAAAGAAATTGAATACATAATCAAAAACCAACCAAAAAATAAAAGTCCAGGACTAGGGAGAGGGAAGATGGTGACAGAGTAGGAGGACCATAGGCCTGTTCCATCCCGTGAACACTAGATAACTATTAAATCATCCTAACGACTCCAGAAATTGGCATGAAAACTGACAGAACAATCTCCACAACTAAAGGGAGAAAGGAGGTGACAACAAAAAAGTTAGGAAGTGAGGAGACACAGTTTAGGGGAGAATCAGATCATGGATGCTATGGAGGGGAGGGTGCCATGGACAAGAAAAGTGAGAAAGAGAGGAGCACATAGGGAATGCACAAGGAGAACATTTACCCAAAGCTATTACCATGGAAAACAATAGGGGCTGAATTTCAAGAGTTCTTGAAACGAGGGGGACTTAAACACTGGAATTTTATTTTATTTTATTTTTTATTGTCAATTTATTGTCAAATTGGTTTCATTACAACACCCAGTGCTTATCCCAACAGGTGCCCTCTTCAATGCCCATCACCCACTTTCCCCTCCCTACCACCCCCCATCAACCCTCAGTTTATTCTCAGTTTTTAAAAGTCTTTCCTGGTTTGCCTCCTTTCCTCTATGTAACTTTTTTTCCCCCTTCCCCTCCCCCATGGTCTTCTGTTAAGTTTCTCAGGATCAAAGGTCAGTGGGATTGGCTGGAATAGAGACTAGGAGGACTGTGTTACTGCTGAAGAGAAGGTAGACAACCTGGGGGCAGACAGCATGGAAACAGCCACCTGAAGAGAGCCTGGGACACACAAGCGGGAGATTAATGGCTCTTCTGTGACTTCACCAAGAAGTAGCATTCACTGAGACTCCACTCCAGGAACAAAGGAGCTGCTGGCACCATTTCCTACACCCACCCCTCAGCATAAACATAGAGGTACCTGTTGGAAGCAGCCCAGCCCAGACATTGGCTGCCTAACTTGTTTATACAAGCCCCAAGGCCCTGCCTTCTAGCAGGTCTGACCTTCTCAGTCACTCTTGCCTCAGTTGCAGCATAGCAGGCCCCTCCCCTAGAAGACCAGAACAAAATATTGCCCACACCATATCTCCCAACCAGAGAGCTCTGCAGAGCCTCGATTCTGGTGGAGGTGGTATCAGCTCATTTCAGAGGCAGATCAGAAAACACCTACTTTAAATTCACTACATTCAGGCCAGGGACCAAATACTGCCCACACATGACAAGGAGAATGTCTTCAGATGACTGGCCTGAAGGATAGAGCAGCCAAAACACAACAGCAGAGTGCACACAGCATACACTGGAGAAACTCCCTGAAGCACCAAACCCTGGGAACTACATGACCTCATCTTCTTAAAGACATTATTTTCAGGAGTAGGAGACATAACTGGCTTTTCCAACACAGAGAATAAGGCAGATACTTAGACAAAAGGTGAAGACAGAGGAGTTCATCCCAAATGAAAAAGCAAAATAAGGCCATTGCCAGAGATGTAAGCAAAACAGATATAAGAAACTTGCCTGATGGAGAACTTAAAGCAACAATCATAAGGATTCTCACTGGGCTTGAGAAAAGAATAGGAGATATCAGAGATACTCTTACAACAGAGATAAAATAATTAAAAAAAATAATCAGAGATGAAGAACAAAATAAACAAGATTGGAAATAGGTTTGATGCAATGAAAAACAGGCAGCAAGCAGAGGAATGGATTAGTGACCTAGAACACAAAATAATGGAAAATGATAAAGCTTAACAAGAGAGAGAATGAAGAATGGAAAACAAAAATAGATGTAGAGAATTTAATGACTACATCAAACAAAATATTCATATTTTAGGAGTCCCAGAAGAAGGAAAGAGAAAAAGGGACAGACAGTTTATTTGAAGAAATGATCCAGACATCTAGATCCAGGAGGCACAGAAAAATCCCATCAAACTCAACAAAAGCAAGCCAACAACAGGATACATTGTAATTAGATTTACAAAATATTGAGATAAAGAAAAAACCTTAAAAGCAGCAAGAAAAAAGACATACTTAGCATACATGGTAAGTCCCATAAGCTAGCTACAGGGCAAGAAGGCAGTAGCATGATATATTCAACATACTGAAGGGGAAAATTATGCATCCAAGAATATCTATCCAGCAAGGCTATCATTCAGAAAAGAAGGCGTAAGGAGTTTCTCAAACAAAAACTGAAAGAGTTGGTGACCATTAAACCAGCCCTGTGCGAAATATTAAAGAGGACTCTTTGAGTTGGATGGAAAGACCAAAAAGGACACAGACAAGAAAGAAACAGAGAAAATCTCCAGCAATGGCAAAACAAGTAATAAAATGACACTAAATGCATATCTATCAATAATTATTCTGAATGTAAATGAATTAAATGCTTAAATTAATAGACATAGTGTTGTCAGAATGGATTAAAAAACAAGACCCATCTATACCCTGCCCACAATAGACTCATTGTAAATCTAAAGACACCTGCTGTTTGAAAGTGAGGGGATGAAAAACCATTTATCATGCAAATATACATAAAAGGAAAGCTGGATTAGCAATACTTATATCAGACAAAATAGACTTAAAATAAAAACTGTAACAAGAGACAAAGAAGGCAATAATTATTAACCATGAAGGGGACACCCAACAGGAAGATATAACAATTGTAAATATTTATGAACCCAACATGGGGCATATAAATATATAAAATAATGAATATGAAACATAAAGTAATTGTTAATAATACAATAACAGTAGGGGATATTAACACCCCAGTTACATGAATGGATAGATCACCTAAACACAAAATCAAGCAAATGATGACTTTGAATGACACCCTGGAACAGATGAACTTAACAGATATATTCAGAATATTCCATTCAAAAACAACATAATACAGATATTTATTGGGAAGATGCCGGCGTAAGAGGACGCTGGGCTCACCGCGTCCTGCTGATCGCTTAGATTCCACCCACATCTGCCTAATTTACCCAGAAAACTGCCAGAAGACTAGCAGAACAGACTCTCCGGAGCCAAGCGTAGACGAGAGGCCCACGGAGGAGGGTACGAAGGGTGGAGAGGCAGTGCGCGCTACACGGGATGGCAGGAGGGAGCCAGGGCGGTGGAGGGGCAGCCAGCCCACCTGGCAAGGCAGAGCCCCCGAGACGGGCTTGCAAAAGTGGAGGGGCCAGACGGAGTGTGTTCTGACAGCCAGCAGGACTTAACATCTGAAATGTTATAAGTCAACAGCTCTGCTTGGAGAGCAGGAGGGCTAAAGGACAACAGGAGGGAGAGTTGTTGAGCCCTGGAGGGCAGAGCTCAGCTTGCCTGGGAACAAAGGCGCTGGGAAGCGCCCTCACCCATCCCCCAGCCTAAATCCCAAAGGGAACCAGTTCCTGCCCCGAACTTGCTTGCACCGCACAAACACCCAACGCTGTGCTTCTGTGGATCCATCCCCCGGATGGGTCTACCTCCCTCCTGGTGCCACAGGGCCCCTCCCAAAGCGGACCACCAAAGGCAAAGTGAGCTGAGCCTGTCCCTCCCGCCCCTGTGCACCTTGTGGATCCACCCCGGCTAATACGCCAGTTCCCATTGAAGCAGCACCACAAGGTTGGCAGTGTGCAAGTAGCCCAGACAGAGGCAACACCGCTCCACAGTGAGTCTTGCCCCTGGGAGAGGGGAAGAGAAGGTACACACCAGTCTGACTGTGGCCCCAGCGGTGGGCTGGGAGCAGACATCAGGTCTGACTTTGGCCCCACCCACCAACACAAGTTACTCCAGACAGCACAGAGGAAGAGCCCTGCAGTTCCCCGCCACTCCCGGGACTATCCAAAATGATGAAACAGAAGAATTCTCCTCAAAAGAAACTCCAGGAAGTAGCAATAGCTAAAGAACTTATCAAAACCAATTTAAGCAATATAGCAGAAAATGAATTTAAATTAATAGTCATAAAATTAATCGCTGGGCTTCAACAAAGTATAGAGGACAGCAGAGAATCTATTCCTACAGAGATCAAAGGACTGAGAAACAGTCAGGAGGAGCTAAAAAATGCTATACATGAGCTGCAAAATAAAATGGAGGCGACCACAGCTCGGATTGAAGAGACAGAGGAGAGAATAGGTGAATTAGAAGATAAAATTATGGAAAAAGAAGAAGCTGAGAAAAAGAGAGATTAAAAAATCCAGGAGTATGAGGGGAGACCTAGAGAACTAAGTGACATAATTAAACGAAATAATATATGCATAATTGGGATTCCAGAGGAGGAAGAGAGAGGGAAAGTTGTTGAAGGTGTAATTGAAGAAATCATAGCTGAGAACTTCCCTGATCTGGGGAAGGAAAAAGGCATTGAAATCCAAGAGGCACAGAGAACTCCCCCCAGACATAAATTGAATTGATCTTCTGCACAACGTACAATAGTGAAACTGGCAAAACACAAGGATAAAGAGAGAATTCTGAGCAGCTAGGGATAAACATGCTCTAACATATAGAGGGAGACCGATAACACTCGTGATGGATCTGTCTACTGAAACTTGGCAGGCCAGAAAAGAATGGCAGGAAATCTTCAATGTGATGAGCAGAGAAAAAATGCAGCTGAGAATCCTTTACCCAGCAAGTCTGTCATTTAGAATAGAAGGAGAGATAAAGGTCTTCCCAAACAAGCAAAAAATGGAGGAATTCACCACCACTAAACCAGCCCTACAAGAGATCCTAAGGGGGATCCTGTGAGACAAAGTACCAGAGACATGACTGCAACCGTTAAACCTACAGACATCACAATGGCTCCAAACCCATATCTTTCTATAATAACACTGAATGTAAATGGACTAAAAGCTCCAGCCAAAAGTCATAGGGTATGACAATGGATAAAAACACAAGACCCATCCATTTGCTGTCTACAAGAGACTCATTTTACACCTGAAGACACCTTCACATTGAAAGTGAGGGGATGGAGAACTATCTATCATGCTACTAGAAATCAAAAGAAAGCTGCAGTAGCCATACTTATATCAGACAACTAGACTTTAAATTAAAGGCTGTAACAAGAGATGAAGAAGGGCATTATATAATCATTACAGGGTCTATCCATCAGGAAGAGCTAACAATTATAAGTGTCTATGCACCGAATACGGGAGCCCCGAAATATATATAACAATTAATCACAAACATAAGCAACCTTATTGATAAGAATGTGGTAATTGCAGGGGACTTTAATACTCCACTTACAACAATGGATAGATCATCTAGACACAGGATCAATAAAGAAACAAGGGCCCTGAATGATACACTGGATCAGATGGACTTGACAGATATATTTAGAACTGTACATCCCAAAGCAACAGAAAATACGTTCTTTTCGAGTGAACATGGAACCTTCTCCAAGATAGATGACATACTGGGTCACAAAACAGCCCTTCATAAGTATACAAGAATTGAGATTATACCATGTATATTTTCAGACCACAATGCAATGAAGCCTGAAATCCACCACAAGTAAAAGTCTGGAAAACCTCCAAAAGCATGGAGGTTAAAGAACACCTTACTAAAGAAGGAATGGGTCAACCAGGCAATTAGAGAAAAAATTAAAAAATATATGGAACCAAATGAAAATGAAAAGACAACAATCCAAACGCTTTGGGATGCAGTGAAGGCAGTCCGGAGAGGAAAATACATTGCAATGCAGGCCTATCTCAAGAAACAACAAAAACACCAAATACAAAATCTAACAGCACACCTAAAGGAAATAGAAGCAGAACAGCAAAGACACCCCAAACCCAGCAGAAGAAGAGAAATAATAAAGAAAAGAGCAGAAATAAATAATATACAATCTAAAACAACTGTAGAGCAGATCAATGAAACCAAGAGTTGTTTTTTTGAAAAAATAAACAAAATTGATAAACTTCTCAAAAAGAAAAGGGAGATGACCCAAATAGATAAATCATGAATGAAAATGGAATTATTACAACCAATCCCTCAGAGATACAAAGAATTATCAGGGAATACTATGAAAAATTATATGCCAACAAACTGGACAACCTGGAAGAAATGGACAAATTCCTAAGCACCCACACACTTCCAAAACTCAAACAGGAAGAAATAAAAAGCTTGAACATACCCATAACCAGCGAAGAAATTGAATCAGCTATCAAAAATCTCCCAACAAATAGGAGTCCAGGACCAGATGGCTGCCCAGGGGAATTCTACCAGACATTTAAAGCAGAGATAATACCTATCCTTCTCAAGCTATTCCAAAAAATAGAAAGGGAAGGGAAACGTCCAGACTCATTCTATGAAGCCAGCATTACTTTGATTCCTAAACCAGACAGAGACCCAGCAAAAAAAGAGAACTACAAGCCAATATCCCTGATGAATATGGATGCAAAAATTCTCAATAAGATACTAGCAAATGGAATTCAACAGCATTTAAAAAGAATTATTCACCATGATCAAGTGGGATTCATTCCTGAGTTTCAGGGCTGGTTCAACATTCACAAATCAATTAACGTGATACATCACATTAATAAAAGGAAAGAAAAGAACCATATGATTCTGTCAATCGATGCAGAAAAAGCATTTGACAAAATTCAGCATCCTTTTTTAATAAAAACCCTCGAGAAAGTCGGTATACAAGGAACATATTTAAACATCATAAAAGCCATTTATGAAAAGCCCACAGCTAATATCATCCTCAATGGGGAAAAACTGAGATCTTTCTCCCTGAGATCAGGAACACGACAGGGATGTTCACTCTCACCCCGGTTGTTTAACATAGTGTTGGAAGTGCTAGCATCAGCAATCAGACAACAAAAGGAAATCAAAGCATCAAAATTGGCAAAGATTAAGTTAAGCTTTCACATTTTGCAGATGACATGATATCATACATGGAAAACCCAATAGACTCCACCCAAAGTCTGCTAGAACTCATACATGAATTCAGCAGAGTTGCAGGATACCAAATCAATGTACAGAAATCAGTTGCATTCTTATACACTAATAATGAAGCAACAGAAAGACAAATAAAGAAACTGATCCCATTCACAATTGCAACAAGAATCATAAAACACCTAGGAATAAACCTAACCAAAAATGTAAAAGATCTGTATGCTGAAAACTATAGAAAGCTTATGAAGGAAATTGAAGAAGATATAAAGAAATAGAAAAACATTCCGTCCTCATGGATTGGAAGCATAAATACCGTTAAAAGGTCAATACTACCCAAAGCTATCTACGCATTCAATGCAATCCCAATCAAAATTGCACCAGCATTCTTCTCAAAGCTAGAACAAGCAATCCTAACATTTGTATGGAACCACAAAAGACCCCGAATAGCCAAAGTCATTTTGAAGAAGATTTGTATGGAACCACGAAAGGCCCCGAATCGCCAAAGTAATATTGAAGAAGAAGAACAAAGCAGGAGGCATCACAATCCCACACTTTAGCCTCTACTACAAAGCTGTAATCATCAAGACAGCATGGTATTGGCACAAAAACAGACACATAGACCAATGGAATAGAATAGAAACCCCAGAATTAGACCCACCAGAGTATGGCCAACTAATCTTTGACAAAGCATGAAAGAATATCCAATGGACAAAAGACAGTCTCTTTAACAAATGGTGCTGGGAGAACTGGACAGCAACATGCAGAAGATTGAAACTAGACCACTTTCTTACACCATTCACAAAAACAAACTCAAAATGGATAAAGGACCTGAATGTGAGACAGGAAACCATCAAAACCCTAGAGGAGAAAGCAGGGAAAAACCTCTCTGACCTCAGTCGTAGCAATTTCTTACTTGATACATTCCCCAAAGGCAAGGGAATTAAAAGCAAAAATGAACTATTGGGACCTCATGAAGATCAAAAGCTTCTGCACACCAAAGGAAACAATCAACAAAACTAAAAGGCAACCGACGGAAATGGAAAAGATATTTGCAGGTGACATATCGGACAAAGGGCTAGTATCCAAAATCTATAAAGAGCTCACCAAACTCCACACCCGAAAAACAAATAATCCAGTGAAGAAATGGGTAGAAAACATGAATAGACACTTCTCTATAGAAGACATCCGGATGGTCAGCAGGCACATGAAAAGATGCTCAACATCGCTCCTCATCAGGGAAATACAAATGAAAACCACTCTCAGATATCACCTCACGCCAGTCAGAGTGGCTAAAATGAACAAATTAGACTATAGGTGCTGGCGAGGATGTGGAGAAATGGGAACCCTCTTTCACTGTTGGTGGGAATGCAAACTGGTGCAGCTGCTCTGGAAAACAATGTGGAGGTTCCTCACAAAATTAAAAATAGACCTACCCTATGACCCAGCAGTAGCATTGCTAGGAATTTACCCAAGGGATACAGGAGTACTGTATCATGCCACTTTGCTGAGCATACTATGAAACTATAAGCTAACCAGAAGAAAAAAATGTGGAAAGACCACCAATACACGGAGGTTAAACAAAATGCTACTAAGCCATGAAGGGGAAGACTAGGAAATTAAATAAGAAATAAAAAATATGAATGGGGCGCCTGGGTGGCTCAGTCGGTTAAGCGGCCGACTTCGGCTCAGGTCATGATCTCGCGGTCCGTGAGGGCTCTGAGTTCGAGCCCCGCGTCGGGCTCTGTGCTGACAGCTCAGAGCCTGGAGCCTGTTTCAGATTCTGTGTCTCCCTCTCTCTGACCCTCCCCTGTTCATGCTCTGTCTCTCTCTGTCTCAAAAATAAATAAATGTTAAAAAAATTAAAAATAAAAAAAGAAATAAAAAAATATGAAGATGAAAATGAAAACAACAGTTCAAATCTTTTGGGATTCAGCAAAAGCAGTCATAAGAGGGAAGTATATGGCAAAAGAGGCCTACATTAAGAAGCAAGATAAACCTCAAGTAAACAACCTAACCTTGTGACTAAAGGAGCTAGAATAAGAACAGCAAATGAAGCCTAAAGCTAGCAGAAGAAAGGAAATAATAGAGATTAGAGCAGAAATAAATGATATAGAAACAAAAAATAATAGAACAGATTAATAAAACTAGGAATTTGTTCTTTGAAAAATCTCTAATCAGACTTATCAGAAAGAAAAGAAAAAGAAACCAAATAAATAAAATCATAAACGAGAAAGGAGAAATAACAACCAACACCACAGAAATACAAATGACTAAAAAAGAATATTATGAAAAACTATATGCCAACAAACGGGACAACCTAGAAGATGGGTAAATTCCTAGAAAAATATATAATACCAAAAGTGAAGCAAGAAGAAACAGAAAACTTGAACAAGCTGATGACCAGCAATGAGACTGAATTACTAACAGACAAACAAACTTCTAACAACAAAAGTCCAGGACCAGATGGTTTCTTAGGTGAAAACTACCAAATATTGAAAGAAAGAAAAAGAAAGAAAGAAAGAAAGAAAGAAAGAAAGAAAGAAAGAAAGAACAATTCTACCTATTCTTCTGAAAATATTGCCAAAAATAAGTAAAGGAAGGAAAACTTCCATACTTATTCTATGAGGCCAGCATTACCCTGATACCAAAGCTAAAGAAAGCATCCACTAAAAGAAGACAACTCCAGGCCAATATTCCTGATGATCAGGGATGCAATAATTTTCAATAAAATAATAGCAAACCAATTGCACCAATACATTAAAAGAATCATTATACAAGAGAGCTGATACATAGGGGCACTTGGACTCCAATGATTATAGCAGCACTTTCAACAATAGCCAAATTATGGAAAGAGCCTAGTTGTCCATCAACTAACTGATGAATGGATAAAGAAATTGTGGTTTATATACACAATGGAATACTACATGGCAATGAGAAAGAATGAAATATGGCCTTTTGTAGCAACGTGGACGGAACTGGAGAGTGTTATGCTAAGTGAAATAAGTCATAGAGAGAAAGACAGATACCATGTTTTCACTCTTATGTGGATCCCGAGAAACTTAACAGAAGACCATGGGGGAGGGGAAGGAGGAAAAAAAAAGGTTAGGGAGAGAGGCAAAATGTAAGAGACTCTTAAAAACTGAAAACAAACTGAGGGTTGATGGGGGGTGGGAAGGAGGGGAGGGTGGGTGATGGGTATTGAGGAGGGCACCTGTTGGAATGAGCACTTGGTGTTGTATGGAAACCACTTTTACAAAAAATTTCATATTTAAATAAAGTAAAATAAAATAAAATAATCATTCAGCATGATCAAGTGGGACTTACTCCTGGATTGCAAGTGTGGCTCAATATTTGCAAATCATTCAAGATCACACAGCACATTAATAAAAGAACGGATAAGGATGATATGATTGTTGCAATAGATGCAGAAAAAGCATTTGAGAATGTACAACATCCTTTCATGATTAAAAAAAAAAACCCTCAGCAGAGTAGGATGAGAGGGAGCATACTTCAACATCATAAAAGCAATGTACAAAAATCCCACAGCTAATGTCCTCAATGGGGGAAAAACTGACAGCTTTCTCTCTGTGGTGAGGAACAAGACAGGGATGTCCAGTCTTGTCATTGTTATTTAACATAGTACTGGAATTCCCAGCAACAGCAATCAGACAACAAAAGATGGAAAAGGCATACAAATAGGGAAGGAAGCAATAAAACTTTCACTATTTGCAGATGACATGATACTCTACATAGAAAACCCAGGGATACCACCAAAAAGTCTAGAATCCAGCCAAATCACAGAACACAATCCATGTACAGTAATCTATTGAATTTCTGTACACCATTAATGAAGCAGCAGAGAGAAATTAAGGAATCAATCACATTTACAATTGCACCAAAAACAATAACTAAGAATAAACCTAACCAAAGAGATAAATACATCTGTACTCTGAAAACTATAGAATTCTTATGGAAGAAATTGAAGATGACACAAAGAAATGGAAAAGTATTCCATACTCGATTGGGAGATTAAATATTGTTAAAATGCCTATACTACCCAAAGCAATCTACACATTCAATGCAATCCCTGTCAAAATATCAACAGCATTTTTCACAGAGGTGCAGCAATCCTAAAATTTGTACATAAAAACAAAAGATGCTCAGTAGCCAAAAAATCTTGAAAAAGAAAAGCAAAACTGGAAGTATCAAATTCCACACTTCAAGTTATATTACAAAGCCCTAGTGATCAAGATAGTCTGGTACTGGCACAAAACCAGACACATACATAGATCAGTGGAACAGAATAGAAAATCCAGAAATAAACCCACAGTTATATGGTCAACTAATCTTCAATAAAGCAGGAAAGAATATGCAATGGGAAAACGAGAGTCTATTCACCAAATGTTGTTGGGAAAACTGGAGGGAAACATGCAGAAAAATAGCGACCACATTCATAGAACATACATAGAAATAAAGTCAAATTGGATTAAAGGCCTCATTGTGAGACAAGAAACCATTAAAACACTAGAGAAGAACACAGGCAGTAACCTCTTTGATTTTGGATGTAGCAACTTCTTCCTACATATGTCTCTTGAGGCTAGGGAAAGAAAAGCAAAAATAAACTATTGAGACTTCATTAGAATAAAAAGATTTGCACTGTGAAGGAAACAATCAGCAAAACTAAAAGGCAGCCTATGGAATGGGAGAAAATATTTGGAAATGAATTGTCTGATATTGGGTTAGTATCCAAAATATATAAAGAACTTATACAACTCAAGACCCTCCAAAAGGGATAATCCAATTAAAAATAGAAGACAAGAATAGACATTTTTCTAAAGAAGACATATGGATAGCCAATAGACACATGAAAAGATGCTCAACATCTCTCATCATCAGGGAAATACAAACCGAAACTACAGTGATATATCACCTCACACCTGTCAGAATGGCTAAAATCTACAACACAACAAACAAGAGGTGTTGACAAGGCTGTGGAGAAAGGGGAATTTTCTTGCAGTGTTGGTGGGAATGCAAACTTGTACAGTCATTCTGGAAAACAGTATGGAGGTTCTTCAAGAAGTTAAAAGAACTACCCTAGATCCAGCAATTGCAGTCATAGGTATTTACCCAAAGATACAAAAAGGATACTAATTTAAGGGATATATGTACCTTAATGTTTAAGCAGCCTTATCTTCAATAGCCAAGTTATGGAAACAACCCACGTGTGCATTGGCTAATGAATGGATAAAGAAGATGTGGTATAGGGGTGCCTGGGTGGCTCAGTTGGTTAAGCTTCCAACTCTTGATTTCAGCTGAGGTCATGATCTCATGGTTTGTGTATATGAGCCCTGTGTCAGGCCCTGTGCTGGCAGTGTAGAGCCTGCCTGGCATTCTTTCTCTCTCTTCCTCTCTCTCTCTGCCCTCCCCTGCTCTTGCATGTGTTCTCTCAAAATAAATAAATGAACATTTTTTTAAAAAAAGAGTTGGTATATATACAATGGAATATTACTCCAGGATGAAAAGGAATGAAATCTCGCCTTTTGCAGCAACATGGATGGAGAGTATCATGCTAAGGGAAGTAAGTCAGTAAAAGAAGGACAAATACCTATGATTTCATTCATATGTGTAACTTATGACAGAAAACAAAGGAGCTGACAGGAGAAAAAAAGAGGCAAACCTACAAACAGACTTTTAACTATAGGGTATAACCTGATAGCTACCAGAGGTTGGGTGCGTGAGGAGATAGGTTAAATAGGTGATGGGATTAAGGCATGCACTTGTGATGAGCACAAGGTATTGTATAAAAGTGTGGAATCAGTATATTGTACATCTAAAACTAATATCATGCTGTATGTTAAGTGGTGAAATTTAAAAATTTTTTAACGATTATTTTCGATACAGAGAGAGACAGAGTATGAACAGGGGAGGGGCAGAGAGAGAGGGACACACAGAATCTGAAACAGGCTCCAGGCTCTGAGCTGTCAGCACAGAGCCTGACGTGGGGCTCGAACTCACGGACCGTGAGATCATGACCTGAGCCGAAGTCGGACGCTTAACCGACCAAACCACCCAGGCGCCCCATGTTAAGTGGTGAAATTTAAATGAAAACTTAAAAAAGTGCAGGACCAAATGGATTCACAAGTATTTTCTACATTTAAAAGGAATTAATATCAAAAATAAAAATAGTTAATACCTACTCTCCTAAAACTATTCCAAAAAACAGATAGGCATGGGAAAGTACCAATTACATTCTGTGAGGCTAGCATTACCCTGATACTAAAACCAAAGACATCACATACAAAAAAGAAAATTACAGTCGAATATCTAATGAACATTGATGCAAAAAATATTCAACAAATATTGTCAAACTGTATTCATCAACCCACTAAATGGATTGTTCACCATAATCAAGTAGCGTATATTTCATGGATGCAAGATTGTTCAATATTCACAAATCAATCAACATGATCAATCAACATGCCACATCAACAAAATAAAGGAAATAATCATAATCATCTTGATAGATGCAGAAAAAGCATTTGACAAGATTCAGCATGTGTTCATGATAAAATTCAGCAAAGTGGGTTTAGAGAGAATTTACCTCATTATAATATCTGTATAAGCATAGTTCTAACATTATACTCAAAGGTGTAAAATAAGAGCTTTTTTTATGGGGTCACAAAGAAGACAAGAATGTCCACTTCTGTCACTGTTGTTTAACATAGTAATAGGACTGCTAACAGCAATCAAAGAAGAAAAATAAATAAGAGGAATCCATATTGGTAAGGAAGAAGTTAAAGTGGCTCTATTTCCAAATGACATGACAGTATACCTAAAATACCCAAACAACTCCAGGAAACTACTAGAAATAATGAATTCAGTAATGTTGATGATACAAAATTCTATACACTAATAATGAAGTAACAGAAAGGGGAGCTTAAAGAAGTTCCAATTACAGTTGCATCAGAAAAATAGAATAGTTAGGAATGAATTTAACCAATAAGATGGAAGACCTGTACTCTGAAAACTATAAAACATTGTTGAAAGTAATTGAAGATGACACAAATAGAAAGATGTTCCATGCTCTGAACTGGAAGATTTTGTAGTGTTATGTCTTTACTCCCCAAAGTAATCTACAGATTGAATGCAAATCCTAACCAAATACCAACAGGATTTCTCACAGAATTAGAAAATATTCTATGAAAATCTGTATTTCACTACAAATGACCTCAAATAGCTAAAGCTATCTTGAGAAAGAAAAAGCTGGAGGTTAATAATCCCATATTTCAATATGTATGACAAAACGGTAATAATCAAAATAGTATGGTGCTGGCACAAAAGTAGACACAGATCAATAGAACAGAATAGAGAATTCAGAAATTAACCCATGCTTATATGGTCAATGATTATATGACATAGGAGGCAAGAGTATAAAATGAGGAAAAGACAGCGATTTCAATAAATGGTGCTGTGAAAACTGTTCATTAACATGATAAAGAATGAACCTGGACCACTTTCTAATAGCATGCACAAAAGTAAACTCAAAGTGTATTAAAAATATAAATGTGAGAACTGAAATCACAGAAATCTAGAAGAGAACACAGTAATATCTCCAACATCTGCCATAGCAACATTTAAAAGATGTCTCTTAAGGCAAGGTAAATAAACAAAAATAAATTATTGGGACTACATCAAAAAAAATTTTTGCGCAGCAAAAGAAACCACCCATGAAACAAAAAGCCAACCTACTGAATGGGAGAATATATTTGCAAATAATATATCCGATAAGGGCTTGATATCCAAAATATAGAAGGAATGGATACAACTCAACACCACATAAATGAACAACCTGATTAAAAAATGGGCAGAGGAGCTGAACAGACATTTTTCCAAAATAGGCATACAGCAGACCAACAGACCCATAAAAAGATGCTCAACATCACTAATCACCAGGGGAATACAAATTAAAGCCACAATGACTTATTACCTGACAAGTGTGAGAATAGCCCAAATAAACACAAGAAATAACAAGTGTAGACAAGGATGTGGAGAAAGAGAAACTTCATAATGTTTCTGAGAATGTATATTGGTGCAGCCACTGTGCAAAATAATATAGAGATTCCAAAACTAATTGAAAGTAGAATCATGATATGATCCAGTGATTCCACTACTGGGCATTTTCCCAGCAAAAATAAATATGCACCCCTATGTTGATTCCAGCATTGTTTGTTTGTTTGTTTGTTTTCTATTTCAAGCTTTAATTTAAGTTCTACTTAGTTAACATATATGGTGAAATAGGTTTTGGGTGTAGAATTTAGTGATTCATGGGGCGCCTGTGTAGCTCAGTTGGTTAAGCATCTGACTCTTGATCTCTGCTCAAGTCACAATCTCACGGTTCCTGAATTTGGGTCCCGCATTGGGCTCTGCACTGCAGCTTTGAGCCTGCTTGGGATTCTCCCTCTCTCTCCCTCTCTGCCATTCCTTCTCTCTCTCTCTCTCTCTCTCTCTCTCTCTCTCTCTCTCTCTCAAAATAAATACACTAACTAAAAAAAAAAGAATTTAGTGGTTCATGATTTACATATAACACCCAGTGCTCATCACAAGTGCCCTCCTTAATACCCATCATCCATTTAGTCCATACTCCTCCCACCACCCTCCACCAAACCTCAGTTTGTTCTCTCTTGTTAAGAGTCTCTTACGATTTGCTTCCCTCTCTTTTTTCCCCTTCCCATATGTTCATCTGTTTATGTGTCTTAAATACCAGATATGAGTGAAACCATATGTAATTTGTCTTTATCTGACTTATTTTACTTAACATAATATACTTTAGCTCCATCAATGTCATTGCAAATAGCAAGATTTCTTTCTTTTTTTATGGCTAATATTCCATTGTGTGTGTGTGTGTGTGTGTGTGTGTGTGTGTATGCCACATCTTCTTTATCCATTCATCAGTTGATGGACATTTGGGCTCTTTCCATAACTTGGCTATTGTTGATAATGTTGCTATAAACATGGGGTACCTGTGCCCCTTCAAATAAGTATTTTTGTGTCCTTTGGGTAAATACCTAGCAGTGCAATTACTGTGTTGTAGGGTAGTTCTACTTTTAACTCTTTAAGGAACCTCCACACTTTTCCAGAGTGGCTGCCGCAGTTTGCATTCCCACTAAGTGTAAGAGAGTTCCCCTTTCTGTGCATCCTCACTAACATCTCTTGATTCCTGTGTTGTTAATTTTAGCCATTATGACAAGGTGTGAGGTGGTATGTCATTATGGTTTTGATTTGTATTTCCTTCATGATGAGTGATATTGAGAATCTTTTCATGTGCCTGTTAGCTATCTTCCTGTCTCTTTGAAAAATGTCTGTTCATGTCTTCTCTTCATTTCTTGACTTGGATTAACTATTTTTGGGGTGTTGAGTTTGATAAGTTCTTTATAGATTTTGGATACCAATTCTTTATCAGATATGTCATTTGTAAATATCTTCTCCCATTCCATTGCTTGTCTTTTAGTCTTGTTGTTTGTTTCCTTCACTGTGAAGAAGCTTTTTATCTTAATAACATCCCAATAGTTCATTTTTTCTTCTTGTTGCCTTTGTCTTCAGAGATGTGTCTAGTAAGAAGTTGCTACGGCCAAGGTGAAAGAGTTTGCTGCCTGTGTTCTCCTCTAGGATTTTGATATTTTCCTGTCTCACATTTAGGTCGTTCATCCATTTTGAATTTATTTTTGTGTGTGGTGTATGAAAGTGGTCCAGTTTCATTCCTCTGAATGTTGCTGTGCAGTTTTCTTAACCCCATATGTTGAAGAGACTGGCTTTTTTTCCATTGGATATTTTTTTTCCTGCTTTGTCGAAGATGAGTTGACATCCATAGTTGGGTCCATTTCTGGGTTTTCTCTTTTGTTCCATTGATCTGCTTTTGTGCCAGTGCCATGTTGTCTTGATGAGTACAGCTTTGTAATATAGGTTGAAGTCCAGAATTGTGATGCCTCCAGCTTTGCTTTACTTTTTCAAGATTGCTTTGGTTACTCAGGGTCTTCTGTGGTTCTATACAAATTTTAGCATTGTTCATTCTAGCCCTGTGCAAAGGGCTGGTGGTATTTTGGTAGAGATTGCATTCAATGTGTAGATTGCTTTGGTGTCAGTATAGACATTTTAACAATATTTCATCTTCTATTCAATTAGCATGGAATGTTTTTCCATTTCTTTGTGTTCTCTTCAATTTCTCTTATAAGTGTTCTATAGTTTTCAGAGTACAGATATTTTACCTCTTTGGCTAGGTTTATTCCTAGGTATCTTATTGTTTTGGTGCAGTTGTACACAGGATTGATTCTTTGATTTCTTTTTCTGCTCCTTCATTGTTGGTGTATAGAAATGCAACATATTCCAGAATGTTGATTTTATATCCTGCGACTTTGCTGAATTTGTGTTCTAGTAAATTTTTGGTGGAGTCTTGTGAGTGTTCTACAGTAGAGTATCATGTCGTCTGCCAAGAGTGAAAGTTTGACTTCTTTCTTAATCATTTGGATGCCTTCTGTTTCTTTTTATTATCTGATGCTGTGGCTAGGACTTCCAGTACTCTGTTAAAAAGTAATTATGAAAGTGGACATCCCTGTCTTGTTCCTGATTATAGAGGAAAAGTTCTCAGTTTTTCCCTATTGAGGATGATATTAACTGTAGGTCCTTTCTGTATGGCCTTTATGATGTTGAGGTATGTTTCTGTGATACCTACTTTGTGGAGGGTTTTTATCAAGGATGGATGCTGAAAAAAAAAAGAATGGATGCTGTATTTTGTCAAATGGTTTTTCTGCATCTATTGAGAGGATCATATGGCTCTTACCTTTCTTTTATTAATGTGGTATATCATGTTGATTGATGTGTGGATATCGAACCACCCCTGTAGGCCCAGAATGAATTCCACTTGATCTTGGTGTAGAAGTCTTTTTATGTACTGTTGGATTCAATTTTCTTGCATCTGGTTGACAATTTTTGCATCCATGTTCATCAGGGATACTGTCCATTTTAACGGGGTCTTTGTCTGGTTTCATGATCAAGGTAATGCTGGCCGTGTAGAATGAGTTCTAAAGATTTCCTTCAATTTCTATTTTTTGGAACAGTTTAAGAAGAATAGGTATTACCTCATCTTTAATTGTCTGGTAGAATTCCCCTGGGAGCCCATCTGGCCCTGGACTTTTGTTTGTTGGGAGACTGGATAACTGATTCACATTCTTTTCTGGTTATGGGTCTGTTCATATTATCCATTGCTTTCTGTTTTAGTTTTGGGAGTTTGTATGTTTCTAGTAATTTATCCATTTCTTCCACATCACCCATTTTTTTAGCATATAATATTTAATAATATTCTCTTACAATTGTTCGCATTTCTGTGTTGTTGATTGTGATCTCTCCTGTTTCATTCCTGATTTTATTTATTTGGGTCCTTTCTTCTTTCTAACAAGTCTGGCCAGTGGTTTATTAATTTTATTAATTCTTTCAAAGAACCAGCTCTTAGATTTGTTAATTAGTTCTACTGGTTTTTGTTTGTTTCTACATCGTTTATTTCTTCTCTAATCTTTATTATTTACCTTTGCCTGTGTTAGGCCTTCTTTGGTGTTCCTTTTCTAGCTTTGGGTGTAAGGTTAGGTTGAGTATTTGAGAATTTTCTTGCTTCTTGAGGTCTGCCTGTATTGCTATTTACTTCCCTCTTATGACCACCTTTCTTGCATCTCAGAGGTTTTGGACTGTCATGCTTTCATTTTCATTTGCTTCCATGTATTTTTTAAATTCTTCTTTAATTTCCTACTTAACTCATTAATTCTTTATTAGGATGTTCTTTAACCTCATGTATTTGAGGGCTTTCCAATTTTTTTTCTTGTGATTGACTTCAAGTACTTACAGCCTTGTGTCTTAAAATATGCATGGTATGATCTCAATCTTTTGTACTTGTTGAGGGCTGATTTGTGACCCAGTATGTTATCTATTCTGGAAAATGTTCCATGTGTACTCTGAAAGAATGTGTATTCTGTTGCTTTAGGATAAAATGTTCTGAATATATCTGTTAAGTCTATCTGGTCTAGTGTGTCATTCAAAGCCATTGTGTTTCCTTGTGATTTTCTGCTTAGATGATCTGTCCAATGTTATAAGTGGGGTGATAAAGTCCTGTACTATTATTATATTATTTTCAACTAGTTTCTTCATGTTTGTTATTAATGGATTTATATAGTTGGGTGTTCCAAGTTGGAAGCATAAGTATTTAAAATTTTTAGATCTTATTTGATAACCCCCTTCACTATGGTATAGTGTCCTTCTTATCTCTTGTTACAGTCTGTTTTAAAATCTAGTTTTTTTCCTGGTGTAAGTATGGTTACTCTTTCTTTTGATGTCCATGAGTTTGATAAATTGTTCTCCATTCTCTCACCTTTAATCTTAGGTGTCTTTAGGTCTAAAATGAGTATCTTATAGGCAGCATATACACGGGTCTTGTTTTTTGTTTTTTTTTTCTTTTACCCATTTTGATGCTCTATTTATTTGAATTGGAGCACTTAGTCCATTTACATTCAGAGTAATTGATAAATAAGGATTTAGTGCTGTTGTATTACCTGTTAATTGTTGTTTCTGGAGATTTTCTGTGTTCCTTTTGTAGCCTTTTTTGCAGTTCGTCTTTCTTTCCTACTCAAAGGGTCCCCTTTAATATTTCTTGCATGACTGCTTTACTGGCCATGGACTCCTTTAGTGTTTTGTTTGGGGAAACCCTTTATCTCTCTTACTCTGAATTGAAGCCTAGTTTGATAGAGTGTTCTTGGATGTATATTTTTACCCTTCAGCACATTGAATGTATCATGCCACTCTCCTTTGGTCTTCCAGGTTTTTGTGTAGAGATCTGCTGCCAACCTTTTTTGTCTTCCTTTTTAGGTTAAGGATTTCTTTTCCCTTGCTGCTTTCAGGATTCTTATCTCTGAAATTTTTACTACAATATATCTTGGTATTTTGTGGCTTTTTTTAATTTGATGGGCTTTCTCTGTGTCTGCTGGATTTGGGTATCTGTGTCCTTCCCCAGATTATGGAAGTTTTCAGTTATAATTTGCTCAGATATACCTTCTGCTCCTTTATCCCTCTTTTCTTCTGCAACTCCTATCATATGGATGTTATTATGCTTTATGGAGTCGCTGAGTTCCCTAAGTTTACATTTGTGATCCAACATTTTTCTTTCCCTTTTCTTTTCAGCTTCATAATTTTCCATAATTCTATCTTCTCTACCATGGATTAATTTTCTGTTTCTTCCATCCTACTTGTCATTCAGTCAGTTTTGCATCTCAGTTATAGCATTTTTTTTTTATTTTGGCCTGACTACTTTTTGTTTTTTTTTTCCTCTGCAGTAAGGGATTCTCTAGTGTCTTGCATACTTTTCTCAAACAAATCTAGTATCCTTACAATTATTGATTTAAGTTCTAATTCAGGCATGTTACTTATATCTGTTTCAGTTAAATCCCTCCTCATAACCTGTTCCTGTTCTTTACTTTGGGGTGAATGCCTCCATCTTGGCATTTTGTCTAGGTCACTGTTTTGTTTATGTGTATTGGGAAAGCTTGTTATATTACTTGCTTCTGAGACTAATGACTATATTAAGAACAGGTCCTATATTATCCAGGGTCTGGCACTCCAGGAAGTCTCTCAGAGTGTGCACTATGTTTTGTTTTGGCTGCTGTTTCCCTCAGATCAGTTGTCTGCAGTTTCTCCTTGCCTTCAGTCAGGCCTGTTGGACCTTTTCCAGTGTATTTTCCAGTGCATTTCAACTAGGTGTGCTAGTGTCTGCTTGTTAAAATTAGCCTGATCCTGTTACAACTAGAACTGAAGCTTTGCAGCACTCTATGATCAGTAGACTTTGCATGTGTGAGAGGTTTGTGCTGGTCTTCTGAGGGACAGACAATGCTGCATTGATTCTCAGGTGGACTTGCCCTAGTAAAGATGCACTTGCAGGGTGCAGGAAGGTAGAGCTTGGTGTAAGTCACTCCATCCTCCAATAGCGGCTCTTTGTTGCTCACTGAATTTGATACTGCTGATGGGTGGGGGTCAAAAGCATTGCCCCACTCGCTTGTCCTCAGAACAAGGAGTTTGTGCTCACCATTCTTCAGGAAACCCTGACATAAGAGCAAACGATCTCCCCTCTAGTGTCCTAGGCTTCTGTCTGATCCCTGCATTCACCCTGTATTTGTCCATGCTGTCTACCCACCAGGCGGTGCAGTGTTCTGTATTTTACCTCACGTGCACAGCTGAGTTTCAAAACTCCCATGTTTTAGGGATCTGGCACAGCATGGACCTGCGCTGATCCTCTGGAGGAGGATCTTGCCATGCTGCAGCTGGTTCTAGTGTGTCCCAGAAAAGCAATCGCTTAATCATGTACGGGATTGGAGTGTATGGTAATGCACAGCAAAAAGCTGGCAGAAAGGTTAGTTGCCCTCAACCGTGTGTCTGTTCCTATGCTAATAAACGGGGAAGAGTGTTTGCACCCTGCTGCTCTTCTTTCCCCTGAGCCACTGTGCCACCTCTTCCAAATGCATTTGAAGAAGGGAACTTTCTCTCTCAGTGAGACCCAGAAGGTACCCAGAGCACCCTGTCCGCTCCCGGGGATCTACCCTCCTTTCCCACAGCAGCACTGCTATTCCTGCCAGGCACCACCCAGTGATTGCATGGACTTCTAAAACATCATATTTTCATCTCTGCTGCTCATGAAGACTTGTGGTAATCAGCTGCTTCCATTTTCCCAGTTAGTTATTTTGGGGAAGTGTTTCTCTTGTGCAATCCCCTGCATACTTCTTTCTCTCTGTTTTATTTCTCTCTCTCTCTTTCTCTCCTCTCTCTGATATCAAAGTTCCTTCCCCTCTGCAGCACCCATGGTTCTTTTTTCCCCAGAATCATATCTCCACACCTCCTACTTTTCACAGTTTGACTTCTTTTCTCTCTGTAGCGCTGCAGTTTGTTTTCTCAGCATTCAAATAGATGTTTGGGTGTTTGGAATGATTTGATTTTTATCTAGTTGTGTTCCAGGGATGAAGCAAGTATAGGCTCCCCTACTGCTCCACCATTTTCTATTTTATTATTATTTAGAGAAGCAAAGATATGAAAGCAACCTAGGTGTCTATTGATAGATGAATCAATAAGGAACCTGTGCCATATACACACAATGGAATAGTATGCAGCCATAAAAATGGATGAGAATTTGCCAGTTACCACTACATGGATGGAACTAGATGGTATTATGCTAGTGAAATTGCTTCTCTGAGAAAGTTAAATACCTATAATTTTACTCATATGTGGAATACAAAAATGAATAAACTAAAAGCAGAATCAAACCTGTGAATACGGAGAAACAACTGGTGGTTTCCAGGGAAGAACGGGTTGGGAAAGTAGGCAAAATGAGTGAAGAAGAGTGGGAGATACAGACTTTCAGTTTTGGAATGAATGGGTCACAGTTATAAAAGGTGTTAAATAGGGAACACAGTCAGTGCTATCGTAATAACATATGGTGAAAGATGGTAGCCACGCTTGTGGTGAACTAGCAAAATATGTACAGATTTTGAATCATCATGTTGTACACCTGAAACGAATGTAACATACTGTGTGCCAACTATACTTTAATTAAAAAAAAAATAAAACCTCTGGGATGCAGCAATAGGAGTTCTAATAGGAAAGTTTTTAATGATAAAGAACTACATTAAAGAAAAAGATCTTAAGGAAATAAAGCGTACATTTGTTTTTATTCCTCCACTTTCTTGGGGTTCACAAATACAAATTGAAAGGGTAAATTATGTTGAAAGACTGTTAGAAGAGCAGATTCACATGCACAAGTTTGACTTTCGGCATTCAGCTTGTAGAAGAAAGGAGTCTATCCAGCAGGCTATAAAGCAAGTACTTGGAACAAAACCAGAATGATTAATAACTACAATAACTGAACTATATTTGGAGAGTTTATTACATAATTACTGTCATAATGAGTACTACATAATCTCACTATCTTACCATTGCAGTCTGGAAGGGCTTTTTGTTTGCTTATTTTTATAGAATTTATTGTCAACTGGGTTTCCATACAACACACAGTGCTCATCCCAACCGGTGCCCTCCTCAATGCCCATTAACCACTTTCCCCTCTCACCGACCCGACATCAACCCTCAGCTTGCTCTTAGTGTTAAAGAGACTCTTATGGTTTGCATCCTTCCCTCTCTGTAACTTTTTCTCCCACCCCCTCCCCCATGGTCTTCTGTTAAGTTGTTCAGGATCCGCATGAGAGTGAAAACATATGGTATATGTCTTTCTGCCTGACTTATTTCACTTAGCATAATACTCTCCAGTTCTATCCAAGATGCTACAAATGGCCGGATTTCATTATTTCTCATTGTCACGTAGTATTCAATTTATGTATAAACCACATCTTCTTTTTTTTGTGTGTGTGTGTGTGTTTGTAGTATTTTTTTTTCTTTTTCTTTTTTGAATCAGTGTTTTTATTTTTTTATTTTATTTTATTTTTTTTTAATATATGAAATTTACTGTCAAATTGGTTTCCATACAACACCCAGTGCTCATCCCAAAAGGTGCCCTCCTCAATACCCATCACCCACCCTGCCCTCCCTCCCACCCCCCATCAACCCTCAGTTTGTTCTCAGTTTTTAACAGTCTCTAATGCTTTGGCTCTCTCCCACTCTAACCTCTTTTTTTTTTTTTTTCCTTCCCCTCCCCCATGGGTTTCTGTTATGTTTCTCAGGATCCACATAAGAGTGAAACCATATGGTATCTGTCTTTCTCTGTATGGCTTATTTCACTTAGCATCACACTCTCCAGTTCCATCCATGTTGCTACAAAAGGCCATATTTCATTTTTTCTCATTGCCACGTAGTATTCCATTGTGTATATAAACCACAATTTCTTTATCCATTCATCAGTTGATGGACATTTAGGCTCTTTCCATAATTTGGCTATTGTTGAGAGTGCCGCTATAAACATTGGGGTACAGGTGCCCCTATGCATCAGTACTCCTGTATCCCTTGGATAAATTCCTAGCAGTGCTATTGCTGGGTCATAGGGTAGGTCTATTTTTAATTTTCTGAGGAACCTCCACACTGCTTTCCAGAGCGGCTGCACCAATTTGCATTCCCACCAACAGTGCAAGAGGGTTCCTGTTTCTCCACATCCTCTCCAGCATCTATAGTCTCCCGATTTCTTCATTTTGGCCACTCTGACTGGCGTGAGGTGGTATCTGAGTGTGGTTTTGATTTGTATTTCCCTGATAAGGAGCGACGTTGAACATCTTTTCATGTGCCTGTTGGCCATCCGGATGTCTTCTTTAGAGAAGTGTCTATTCATGTTTTCTGCCCATTTCTTCACTGGGTTATTTGTTTTTCTGGTGTGGAGTTTGATGAGCTCTTTATAGATTTTGGATACTAGCCCTTTGTCCGATGTGTCATTTGCAAATATCTTTTCCCATTCCGTTGGTTGCCTTTTAGTTTTGTTGGTTGTTTCCTTTGCTGTGCAGAAGCTTTTTATCTTCATAAGGTCCCAGTAATTCACTTTTGCTTTTAATTCCCTTGCCTTTGGGGATGTGCCGAGTAAGAGATTGCTACGGCTGAGGTCAGAGAGGTCTTTTCCTGCTTTCTCCTCTAAGGTTTTGATGGTTTCCTGTCTCACATTCAGGTCCTTTATCCATTTTGAGTTTATTTTTGTGAATGTAAACCACATCTTCTTTATCCATTCATCAGTTGATGGACATTTAGGCTCTTTCCATAATTGGGCTATTGTTGAAAGTGCTGCTACAAACATTGCTGTACAAATGCCCCTATGCATCAGTACTCCTGAATCCCTTGGGTAAATTCCTAGGAGTGCTACTGCTGGGTCATAGGGTAGATCTATTTTTAATTTTGTGAGGAACCTCCACACTGTTTTCCAGAGTGGCTGCACCAGTTTGCATTCCCAACAACAGTGCAAGAGGGTTCCCGTTTCTCCACATCCTCACCAGCATCTATAGTCTCCTGATTTATTCATTTCAGCCACTCTAACCAGCGTGAGGTGATATCCCAGTGTGGTTTTGATTTGTATTTCCCTGAGGAGGAGTGACGTTGAGCATCTTTTCGTATGCCTGTTGGCCATCTGGATGTCTTCTTTAGAAAAGTGTCTACTCATGTCTTCTGCCCACTTCTTCACAGGATTATTTGTTTTTCGGGTGTGGAGTTTGGTGAATTCTTTATAGATTTTGGATACTAGCCCTTTGTCTGATATGTCATTTGAAAATATCTTTTCCCATTCTGTTGGTTGCCTTTTAGTTATGTTGGTTGTTTCCTTTGCAGTGCAGAAGCTTTTTATCTTCATGAGGTCCCAATAGTTCATTTTTCCTTTTAATTCCCCTGCCTTTGGAGATGTGTTAAGTAAGAACTTGCTGCGGCTGAGGTCAGAGATGGTTTTTTTCTGCTTTCTCCTCTAGGGTTTTTATTGCTTCGTGTCACACATTCAGGTGCTTCATCCATTTTGAGTTTATTTTTGTGAATGGTGTAAGTGAGTGGTGTAGTTTCATTCTTCTGGATGTTGCTGTCCAGCTCTCCCAGTACTATTTGTTACAGAGACTGTCTTTTTTCCTTTGGATATTCTTTCCTGCTTTGTCAAAGATTAGTTGGCCATACATTTGTGGGTCCAATTCTGGAATCGCTATTCTATCCCATTGGTCTATGTGTCTCTTTTTGTGCCAATACCATGCTGTCTTGATGATTACAGCTTTGCAGTAGAGGCTAAAGTCTGGGATTGTGATGCCTCCCGCTTTGGTCTTCTTCTTCAATATTACTTTGGCGATTTGGGGTCTTTTGTGGTTCCATACAAATTTTAGGATTGCTTCTGGTAGCTTGGAGAAGAATGCTGGTGCAATTTTGATTGGGATTCCATTGAATATGTAGATTGCTTTGGGTAGTATAGACATTTTAACAATATTCTTCCAATCCATAAGCATGGAATGTTTTTCCATTTCTTTGTATCTTCTTCAATTACCTTCATAAGCTTTCTATAGTTTTCAGCATACAGATTTTTTACATCTTTGGTTAGGTTTATTCCTAGGTATTTTATGCTTCTTGGGGCAATTGTGAATGGGTTCAGTTTCTTTATTTGTCTTTCTGTTGCTTCATTATTAGTGTGTAAGAATGCAACTGATTTCTGTACATTGATTTTGTATCCTGCAACTTTGCTGAATTCATGTATGAGTTCTAGCAGACTTTGGGTGGAGTCTATCGGGTTTTCCATGTATAATATCATGTCATCTGCAAAAAGGGAAAGCTTGACTTCATCTTTGCCAATTTTCATGCCTTTCATTTCATTTTGTTTTCTGATTTCTGATTCTAGAACTTCCAACACTATGTTAAACAACAGCTGTGAGAGTGGACATCCCTGTCGTGTTCCTGATCTCAGGGGGAAAACTCAGTTTTTCCCCATTGAGGGTATTAGCTGTGGGCCTTTCATAAATGGCTTTTATGATGTTTAAGTATGTTCTTTCTATTCAGACTTTCTCGAGGTTTTTTATTAAGAAAGGATGCTGTATTTTGTCAAATGCCTTTTTTTCTGCATCTATTGACGGTGTCATATGGTTCTTATCTTTTCTTTTATTCATGTGATGTATCAAATTGATGGATTTGTGAATGTTGAACCAACCCTGCCAGCCAGGAGTGAATCCCCCTTGATCATGGTGAATAATTCTTTTTACATGCTGTTGAATTCGATTTGCTAGTATCTTATAGAGAATTTTTGCGTCCATATTCATCAGGGATATTGGCCCATAGTTATCTTTTTTTCTGGTCACTGTCTGGTTTGGGAAACAAAGTAATGTTGGCTTCATAGAATCAGTCTGGAAGTTTTCTTTCCCTTTCTATTTTTTGGAACAGCTTGAGAAGGACAGGTATTATCTCTGCTTAAATGTCAGGTAGAATTCCCCAGGGAAGCCAAGTGGTCCACGACTCTTGTTTTTTGGGAGATTTTTGATACCTGATTCAATTTCTTCACTAGTTATGTGTTCAAATTTTCTATTTCTTCCCATTTGAGTTTTGGAAGTGTGTGTGGGTGTTTAGGAATTTGTCCATTTCTTCCAGGTTGTCCAGTTTGTTGGCATATAATTTTTCATAGTATTCCTTGATATTTGCTTGTATTTCTGAGGGATGGGTTGTAATAATTCCATTTTCATTCGTGATTTTATCTATTTGGGTCCACTCTCTTTTCTTTTTAAGAAGCCTGGCTAGAGATTTATGAATTTTGGTTATTTTTTTCAAAAAAAACCCCAACTGTTGGTTTCATTGATCTGCTCTACTATTTTTGGATTCCATATTGTTTATTTCTGTTCTGATCTTTATTATTTCCCTTCTTCTGCTGGGCTTGGGGTGTCTTGACTGTTCTGCTTCTAGTTCTTTTAGGTGTGCTGTTAGATTTTGTATTTGGGATTTTTCTTGTTTGTTGAGATAAGCCTGGATTGCAATGTATTTTCCTCTCAGGCATGCCTTCGCTGCATCCCAAAGTGTTTGGATTGTTGTATTTTCATTTTCATTTGTTCCCATATATTTTAAAATTTCTTCTCTAATTGCCTGTTTGGCACATTCATTCTTTAGTAGGATATTCTTTAACCTCCTTGCTTTCCAAGCAAATGTCTGGAGATTTTCCAGATATTTTCATGTGGTTGATTTCAAGGTTCATAGCATTGTGGTCTGAAAGTGTGCATGGTATGATCTCAATTCTTTTATACTTATGAAGGGCTGTTCTGTGACCCAGTACGTGATCTATCGTGGAGAATGTCCCATGTGCAGTCGAGAAGAAACTATATTATGCTGTTTTGGGATGTAGAGTTCTAAGTGTATCTGTCATGTCCATCTGGTCCAATGTATCTTTCAAGGCCATTGTTTCTTTACTCTTTGTCTAGATGATCTGTCCAGTGTTGTAAGTGGAGTATTAAAGTCCCCTGAAATTACCACATTCTCATCAATAAGGTTGCTTACGCTTATGATTAATTGTTTCATATATTTGGGTTCCTCCGAATTCGGTACATAGACATTTATAATTGTTAGCTCTTCCTGATGGATAGACCCTGTAATTATTATATAATGCCCTTCTTCATATCTTGTTACAACCTTTAATTTAAAGTCTAGTTTGTCTGATATAAGTATGGCTACTCCAGCTTTCTTTTGACTTCCAGTAGCATGATAGATAGTTCTCCACCCCCTCACTTTCAATCTGAAGGTGTCCTCATGTGTCAATTGTGTCTCTTATAGACAGAAAATACATGGGTCTTGGTGGTTTTTTTTCCATTCTGATACCCTATGTCTTTTGGTTGGAGCACTTAGTCCATTTACATTAGTTTCATTATTGAAAGATATCGGTTTAGAGTCTTTGTGTTATCTGTAGTTTTCATGCTTGTAGTGATGTCTCAGGTCCTTTGTGGTCCTTGCAACATTTCACTCACATGGTCCCCCTTAGGATATCTTGTAGGGCTGGTTTTTGGTGATGAATTCCTTCAGTGTTTGTTTTTTTTTTTTGGGGGGGGGGAACATTTATCTCTCCTTGTATTCTGAATAACAGATTTGCTGGATAAAGGATTCTTGGCTTCATATTTTTCCTCTTCATCATATTGAAAATTTACTCCCATTCTTTTCTGTCCTGCCAAGTTTCCACAGATAGGTCTTCTACTACCCTTATGTGTCTGCCTTTGTATTTTAAGGCCCATTTATCCCTAGCTGCTTTCAGAATTCTCTCTTTATCCTTGTATTTTGCCAGTTTCACTATGATATGTCATGCAGAGGATCGATTCAAGTTATGTCTGAAGGGAGTTCTCTGTGCCTCTTGGATTTCAGTACTTGTTTCCTTCCCCAGATTGGGGAAGTTCTCAGCTATGATTTGTTCAAGTACACCTTGCAGCCCCTTTATCTTCCTGCTTCTTCTGGAATTCCTATGATACGGATATTGTTCCATTTGATTGAATCACTTAATTTGCTAATTTTCCCCTCGTGATACTGGATTTTTTAAATCTTTTACTCAGCTTCCTCTTTTTCCATAATTTTATCTTCTAATTCACCTATTCTCCCCTCTGCCTCTTCCATCCACGCTGTGGCTGCCTCCATTTTATTATGCACCTAATTTACAGCATTTTTTAATTCATCATGACTATTTTGATCTCTGTAGCAGTAGATTCTCTGCTCTCTTCTATGCTGTTTTCACGCCCAGTGATTAATTTTATGACTATTATTCTAAATTCTTGTTTAGTTATATTTCTTATATCTGTTTTGATCAATTCATTTGTCGCTTCTTCCTGGAATTTCCTTTGAGAAGAATTCTCCTGTTTCATCATTTTAGCTATTTTTCTGTCCCTTACTAGTTTTAAAAGCTTTTCATGTGCTCTGCCCCTGGGAGCACTGCTATATTAAAGGGGGGGGGGGTCATACACTGTCCAGGGCCTTGCCCTTCAGGAGATGTTTTTTGAAGATTGTTACTTGCTCTCTGTTGTTGTGACTTTGGTTATTTTATTTCCCTACTCTTGGACTCTCCACCAGGTGTGCTTTGATTTGTTCCTTGATGTAGCCCTGGAAAGGAAAACAACCAGAGAAACCAACAGGAAACAAAAACATGCAAACACACAAACAAATTAAAGCAAACAAACAAACAAAAACCATCCAAAAGGAAAAAACCAGAAACACCATCTACAGGTAAAGAACAGGGTGGAGGCAGTGCTGATGGAAGAGCATATACAAAGACATAAATGACAGGTGAGGGGAAAAAGAAAAACATTAACCAGGCAGAGAGACTAAATGGCCTAATCCATAGAGAGAGAGAGGAAAATAAAGAAGGAGACAGAGAAGAAGAAATGAAGATAAAGTTAACCAGACAGAGAAACTAGATGGCTTGATTATTCCAGAGAGAGGGAAAGGAAAGTAAAGAAGGAGGTGTAGAACCTGTTTCAAGAGAATGCATTAAATTTGTCTGCTTAAAACAAACCAACAACCAGAGTAACCAGCCTAGAGGAGGGAAATGATAAGTAGGAGAAAAGAAGAATGAATATATCTAAATAACAAGAATTGTCCAAGAATTAATGCAGGGAATGCAGTAGTGCTAGTCTAGAGGAGGGGGCTGTCTGGTTCTTCAGTGTCCATCCTGCTCCAGTAGTTACCTGGCGGCAGAAGGCTGTGTTTTGGTGTAGGTGGGTCCCGCCTCCATTCTGGGCCCCATGGACCGATTCCTGAGGCCCAGCCTTGGTGGGGGCGGGGGGAGGGCATAATGGCGACCTCCCAGTCTCTTCTCCACAGGCCCGGTGATCCAAATCACGTCTTTGGAGTTGTCCTCGCTGTGCTGTGGGCACAGACATGGCAGTCTGTCTCCCTCCCCCGACTCCCGTGCCCTGGCGCTTGGCTGGAATTCTAACTCCCACTCTGTGCACCCTGGCACTGGGGAAGCACCTCTCCATGTTGCCAGATATGTGGTTCTGGCTTGTTTTGTCCTGTCCCACAGCACTTCAGGGAGTGGACCACTTTCTCCTACTGTGGACCGCACCCCTGACCTAGACACTGAGCCTGGGGGTGACTCCCCTTCTCCCCAGGTGTGCTAACAGGGCACCTGGACCCAGTCCAGAGAAAGCCCCGCAGTTAGAGATGGGATCCCTCTCTGTCCCAGTCAAAGAGGTTTTTATCTTGTCCAAAGACAGTACTACACTTCCCCAGCCTCTCTTTCTCTTCACTTTGTCTTTGCACAGAAGAGGGTCCCTTCCCTCCATGCCTACTTGGCCCATTTTATCTCCCCCAGTTTCCAATCACCCACCTATGGCATGCCAGATTGTTCTGGTGTCTCCCTGATAGACTCAGTCTCTTTTCCTCCCAGCGGAAAGAGTTTATATAGAATGTGATAACACTTTAAAGACATGTTATGGATTCATTGTTAGCTTCCAGAATGTACAAAACACTAATATGGTAATATCGAAGCACATATAACTCAATAGAAGAATGGTCAAAGAAAGACAACTCTTATAATAAAAAGAAAGAAAATATAAATGTTCAATAATAATAATAAGTTGATTTCATTACTATCACGGGAATATAATTCAACATGAGATACCACTTTTAGCCGATCATACTTCCAATAATTAAAAGTCTCCATCATCTTCAATTTTAAGAAAGATGTGGTGAGATATACACTGTTTATGAGAGTGTAATTTTTTAATGTTTATTTTGAGATGGAGACAGAGAGAGAAGGCAAGGGAGAGGGGCAAAGAGAGAAGGAAAGAAAGAATCCCAAGCAAGCTCCATGCTGTCAGTGAAGAGCCCAGCATGGGGCTCGATCTCACAAACCATGAGATCATGACCTGAGGCAAAATCAAGAGTTGGACACTTAACTGACTGAGCTACTCAGGCTCCCCGAGATTGCAATATTTAATACTATTTTAGCAATATCAAAACTTTAATGTGTATGCTCTTTGATACATATTTTTTGTGGAAACTGTGAAAATACTCCTACATATGAACAAATACACTTTAATAAAGAAAAGTTGTATGGGTACTAAATGCTTTTTACCGGAAGAATTATTAATAATTATTCTTTCAACCATTTAGTTCGCTAGCAAAGTAAGCCATCACTTTAGACACCTAGATGGCATAAGCTAGGTATAAAATTTCCAACAAACCTATGCTGGGGCTTCCTAATTACCTCTTTTTCTTTAAATTACAAAAAAAAAAGTATGGGGAGATAGGACGATGGTGGCATAGGAGGACGCTGGGCTCACCACGCGTCCTGCTGATCACTTAGATTCCACCTACACCTGCCTAAATAACCCAGAAAACCGCCAGAGGATTAGCAGAACGGAGTCTCCGGAGCCAAGCGCAGACGAGAGGCCCACAGAAGAGGGTAGGAAGGGCGGCGAGGCAGTGCGCGCTCCACCGACTGGTGGGAGGGAGCCGGGGCGGAAGGGCAGCCTGCCGGCCAAGCAGAGCCCCCTAGTCTGGCTGGCAAAAGTGGAGAGGCAGGACGGAGTGTGTTCCCACAGCAAGCGCGACTTAGCATCTGGGAGGTCATAAGTTAACAGCTCTGCTCCGAAGCGGGAAGGCTGGAGGACAAAAGGAGGGAGAGCTGCTGAGCCCCGGGGACAAGAGAGCTCAGTTTGGAGGGAAACAAAGGCGCTCACCAGCGCCATCTCCGTCGCCCATCCCCCAGCCAAAATCCCAAAGGGAACCAGTTCCTGCCAGGGAACTTGCTTGCTCCGCACAAACACCCAACGCTGTGCTTCTGCAGAGCCACACCTCTGGCAGCGGGCTTGACTCCCTCCCGCTGCCACAGGGCCCCTCCTGAAGTGGCTCACCGAAAGGAGAAGCGAGCTAAGCCTGCCCCTCGTGCCCCCGTGCACCTTGCCTACCCACCCCAGCTAATACGCCAGATCCCCAGCACCACAAGCCTGGCAGTGTGCAAGTAGCCCAGACGGGCCACCCCGCCCCACAGTGAATCCCGCCCCTAGGAGAGGGGAAGAGAAGGCACACACCAGTCTGACTGTGGCCCCAGCGGTGGGCTGGGGGCAGACATCGGGTCTGACTGCGGCCCCGCCCACCAACTCCAGTTATACACCACAGCACAGGGGAAGTGCCCTGCAGGTCCGCACCACTCCAGGGACTATCCAAAATGACCAAACGGAAGAATTCCCCTCAGAAGAATCTCCAGGAAATAACAACAGCTAATGAACTGATCAAAAAGGATTTAAATAATATAACAGAAAGTGAATTTAGAATAATAGTCATAAAATTAATCGCTGGGTTTGAAAACTGTATAGAGGACAGCAGAGAATCTCTTGCTACAGAGATCAAGGGACTAAGGAACAGTCAGGAGGAGCTGAAAAACGCTTTATTTTATTTTATTTTTTTATTTATTTTTTTTATTTTTTAATATATGAAATTTACTGTCAAATTGGTTTCCATACAACACCCAGTGCTCATCCCAAAAGGTGCCCTCCTCAATACCCATCACCCACCCTGCCCTCCCTGCCACCCCCCATCAACCCTCAGTTTGTTCTCAGTTTTTAACAGTCTCTAATGCTTTGGCTCTCTCCCACTCTAACCTCTTTTTTTTTTTTTTTCCTTCCCCTCCCCCATGGGTTTCTGTTATGTTTCTCAGGATCCACATAAGAGTGAAACCATATGGTATCTGTCTTTCTCTGTATGGCTTATTTCACTTAGCATCACACTCTCCAGTTCCATCCATGTTGCTACAAAAGGCCATATTTCATTTTTTCTCATTGCCACGTAGTATTCCATTGTGTATATAAACCACAATTTCTTTATCCATTCATCAGTTGATGGACATTTAGGCTCTTTCCATAATTTGGCTATTGTTGAGAGTGCCGCTACAAACATTGGGGTACAGGTGCCCCTATGCATCAGTACTCCTGTATCCCTTGGATAAATTCCTAGCAGTGCTATTGCTGGGTCATAGGGTAGGTCTATTTTTAATTTTCTGAGGAACCTCCACACTGCTTTCCAGAGCGGCTGCACCAATTTGCATTCCCACCAACAGTGCAAGAGGGTTCCTGTTTCTCCACATCCTCTCCAGCATCTATAGTCTCCCGATTTCTTCATTTTGGCCACTCTGACTGGCGTGAGGTGGTATCTGAGTGTGGTTTTGATTTGTATTTCCCTGATAAGGAGCGACGTTGAACATCTTTTCATGTGCCTGTTGGCCATCCGGATGTCTTCTTTAGAGAAGTGTCTATTCATGTTTTCTGCCCATTTCTTCACTGGGTTATTTGTTTTTCTGGTGTGGAGTTTGATGAGCTCTTTATAGATTTTGGATACTAGCCCTTTGTCCGATGTGTCATTTGCAAATATCTTTTCCCATTCCGTTGGTTGCCTTTTAGTTTTGTTGGTTGTTTCCTTTGCTGTGCAGAAGCTTTTTATCTTCATAAGGTCCCAGTAATTCACTTTTGCTTTTAATTCCCTTGCCTTTGGGGATGTGCCGAGTAAGAGATTGCTACGGCTGAGGTCAGAGAGGTCTTTTCCTGCTTTCTCCTCTAAGGTTTTGATGGTTTCCTGTCTCACATTCAGGTCCTTTATCCATTTTGAGTTTATTTTTGTGAATGGTGTGAGAAAGTGGTCTAGTTTCAACCTTCTGCATGTTGCTGTCCAGTTCTCCCAGCACCATTTGTTAAAGAGACTGTCTTTTTTCCATTGGATGTTCTTTCCTGCTTTGTCAAAGATGAGTTGGCCATACGTTTGTGGGTCTAGTTCTGCGGTTTCTATTCTATTCCATTGGTCTATGTGTCTGTTTTTATGCCAATACCATGCTGTCTTGAGGATGACAGCTTTGTAGTAGAGGCTAAAGTCTGGGATTGTGATGCCTCCTGCTTTGGTCTTCTTCTTCAAAATTACTTTGGCTATTCGGGGCCTTTTGTGGTTCCATATGAATTTTAGGATTGCTTGTTCTAGTTTCGAGAAGAATGCTGGTGCAATTTTGATTGGGATTGCATTGAATGTGTAGATAGCTTTGGGTAGTATTGACATTTTGACAATATTTATTCTTCCAATCCATGAGCAGGGAATGTCTTTCCATTTCTTTATATCTTCTTCAATTACCTGCATAAGCTTTCTATAGTTTTCAGCATACAGATCTTTTACATCTTTGGTTAGATTTATTCCTAGGTATTTTATGCTTCTTGGTGCAATTGTGAATGGGATCAGTTTCTTCATTTGTCTTTCTGTTGCTTCATTGTTAGTGTATAAGAATGCAACTGATTTCTGCACGTTGATTTTGTTTCCTGCAACTTTGCTGAATTCATGTATCAGTTCTAGCAGACTTTTGGTGGAGTCTATCGGATTTTCCATGTATAATATCATGTCATCTGCAAAAAGCGAAAGCTTGACTTCATCTTTGCCAATTTTGATGCCTTTGATTTCCTTTTGTTGTCTGATTGCTGATGCTAGAACTTCCAGCACTATATTAAACAGCAGCGGTGACAGTGGGCATCCCTGTCGTGTTCCTGATCTCAGGGGAAAAGCTCTCAGTTTTTCCCCGTTGAGGATGATGTTAGCTGTGGGCTTTTCATAAATGGCCTTTATGATCTTTAAGTATGTTCCTTCTATCCCGACTTTCTCAAGGGTTTTTATTAAGAAAGGGTGCTGGATTTTGTCAAAGGCCTTTTCTGCATCGATTGACAGGATCATATGGTTCTTCTCTTTTTTTTTTGTTAATGTGATGTATCACGTTGATCGATTTGCGAATGTTGAACCAGCCCTGCATCCCAGGAATGAATCCCACTTGATCATGGTGAATAATTCTTTTTATATGCTGTTGAATTCGATTTGCTAGTATCTTATTAAGAATTTTTGCATCCATATTCATCAGGGATATTGGCCTGTAGTTCTCTTTTTTTACTGGGTCTCTGTCTGGTTTAGGAATCAAAGTAATACTGGCTTCATAGAATGAGTCTGGAAGTTTTCCTTCCCTTTCTATTTCTTGGAATAGCTTGAGAAGGATAGGTATTATCTCTGCTTTAAACGTCTGGTAGAACTCCCCTGGGAAGCCATCTGGTCCTGGACTCTTATTTGTTGGGAGATTTTTGATAACCGATTCAATTTCTTCGCTGGTTATGGGTCTGTTCAAGCTTTCTATTTCCTCCTGATTGAGTTTTGGAAGAGTGTGGGTGTTTAGAAATTTGTCCATTTCTTCCAGGTTGTCCAATTTGCTGGCATATAATTTTTCATAGTATTCCCTGATAATTGTTTGTATCTCTGAGGGATTGGTTGTAATCATTCCATTTTCATTCATGATTTTATCTATTTGGGTCATCTCCCTTTTCTTTTGGAGAAGCCTGGCTAGAGGTTTGTCAATCTTGTTTATTTTTTCAAAAAACCAACTCTTGGTTTCGTTGATCTGCTCTACAGTTGTTTTAGATTCTATATTGTTTATTTCTGCTCTGATCTTTATTATTTCTCTTCTTCTGCTGGGTTTAGGCTGCCTTTGCTGTTCTGCTTCTATTTCCTTTAGGTGTGCTGTTAGATTTTGTATTTGGGATTTTTCTTGTTTCTTGAGATAGGCCTGGATTGCAATGTATTTTCCTCTCAGGACTGCCTTCGCTGCATCCCAAAGCGTTTGGATTGTTGTATTTTCATTTTCGTTTGTTTCCATATATGTTTTAATTTCTTCTCTAATTGCCTGGTTGACCCACTCATTCGTTAGTAGGGTGTTCTTTAACCTCCATGCTTTTGGAGGTTTTCCAGACTTTTTCCTGTGGTTGATTTCAAGCTTCATAGCATTGTGGTCTGAAAGTATGCATGGTATAATTTCAATTCTTGTAAACTTATGAAGGGCTGTTTTGTGACCCAGTATATGATCTATCTTGGAGAATGTTCCATGTGCACTCGAGAAGAAAGTATATTCTGTTGCTTTGGGATGCAGAGTTCTAAATATATCTGTCAAGTCCCTCTGATCCAATGTATCATTCAGGGCCCTTGTTTCTTTATTGACTGTGTGTCTAGATGATCTATCCATTTCTGTAAGTGGGGTGTTAAAGTCCCCTGCAATTACCACATTCTTATCAATAAGGTTGCTTATGTTTATGAGTAATTCTTTTATATATCTGGGGGCTCGGGTACTTGGCGCATAGACATTTATAATAGTTAGCTCTTCCTGGTGGATAGACCCTGTGATTATTATATAATGCCCTTCTTCATCTCTTGTTACAGCCTTTAATTTAAAGTCTAGTTTGTCTGATATAAGTATGGCTACTCCAGCTTTCTTTTGGCTTCCAGGAGCATGATAAATAGTTCTCCATCCCCTCACTCTCAATCTAAAGGTGTCCTCAGATCTAAAATGAGTCTCTTGTAGACAGCAAATAGATGGGTCTTGTTTTTTTATCCATTCTGATACCCTATGTCTTTTAGTTGGCGCATTTAATCCATTTACATTCAGTGTTATTATAGAAAGATATGGGTTTAGAGTCATTGTGATGTCTGTATGTTTTATGCTTGTAGTGATGTCTCTGGTACTTTGTCTCCCAGGATCCCCCTTAGGATCTCTTGTAGGGCTGGTTTCGTGGTGACAAATTCCTTCAGTTTTTGTTTGTTTGGGAAGACCTTTATCTCTCCTTCTATTCTAAATGACAGACTTGCTGGATAAAGGATTCTCGGCTGCATATTTTTTCTGTTTAGCACACTGTAGATATCGTGCCAAGCCTTTCTGGCCTGCCAAGTTTCAAAGGAGAGATCAGTCACGAGTCTTATAGGTCTCCCTTTATATGTGAGGGCACGTTTATCCCTTGCTGCTTTCAGAATTTTCTCTTTATCCTTGTATTTTGCCAGTTTCACTATGATATGTCGTGCAGAAGATCGATTCAAGTTACGTCTGAAGGGAGTTCTCTGTGCCTCTTGGATTTCAATGCCTTTTTCCTTCCCCAGTTCAGGGAAGTTCTCAGCTATAATTTGTTCAAGTACCCCTTCAGCACCCTTCCCTCTCTCTTCCTCCTCTGGGATACCAATTATGCGTATATTATTTTTTTTTAGTGTATCACTTAGTTCTCTAATTTTCCCCTCATACTCCTGGATTTTTTTTTTCTCTCTTTCTTTCAGCTTCCTCTTTCTCCATAACTTTATCTTCTAGTTCACCTATTCTCTCCTCTGCCTCATCAAGCCGAGCCATCGTGGATTCCATTTTGTTTTGCAATTCGTTTAAAGCGTTTTTCAACTCCTCGTGACTGTTCCTTAGTCCCTCGATCTTTGTGGCAAGAGATTCTCTGCTGTCCTGTATACTGTTTTCAAGCCCAGCGATTAATTTTATGACTATTATTCTAAATTCACTTTCTGTTATATTATTTAAATCCTTTTTGATCAGTTCATTAGCTGTTGTTATTTCCTGGAGATTCTTCTGAGGGGAATTCTTCCGTTTGGTCATTTTGGAGAGTCCCTGGTGTGGTGAGGACCTGCAGTGCACTTCCCCTGTGCTGTGGTGTATAACTGGAGTTAGTGGGCGGGGCCGCAGTCCGACCCGATGTCTGCCCCCAGCCCACTGCTGGGGCCACAGTCAGACTGGTGTGTGCCTTCTCTTCCCCTCTCCTAGGGGCGGGATTCACTGTGGGGTGGCGTGTCCCGTCTGGGCTACTTGCACACTGCCAGGCTTGTGGTGCTGGGGATCTGACGTATTAGCTGGGGTGGGTAGGCAAGGTGCACGGGGGCTGGAGGGGCAGGCTTAGCTCGCTTCTCCTTAGGTGATCCACTTCAGGAGGGGCCCTGTGGCAGCAGGAGGGAGTCAGATCCGCTGCCGGAGGTTTGGCTCCGCAGAAGCACAGAGTTGGGTGTTTGCGCGGAGCGAGCAAGTTCCCTGGCAGGAACTGGTTCCCTTTGGGATTTTGGCTGGGGGATGGGCGGGGGAGATGGCGCTGGCGCCTTTGTTCCCCGCCAAGTTGAGCTCTGCCGTCCGGGGGCTCAGCAGCTCTCCCTCCTTTTGTCCTCCAGCCTTCCCGCTTTCCGCGCAGAGCTGTTAACTTATGACCTCCCAGACGCTAAGTCGCGCTTGCTGTCAGAACACAGTCTGTCCGGCCCCTCCGCTTTTGCCAGCCCGACTCGGGGGCTCTGCTTGGCCGGCGAGCCGCCCCTCCGCCCCAGCTCCCTCCCGCCAGTCCGTGGAGCGCGCACCGCCTCGCCGCCCTTCCTACCCTCTTCCGTGGGCCTCTAGTCTGCGCTTGACTCCGGAGACTCCCTTCTGCTAATCCTCTGGCGGTTTTCTGGGTTCTTTAGGCAGGTGTAGGTGGAATCTAAGTGATCGGCAGGACGCGCTGTGAGCCCCGCGTCCTCCTACGCCGCCATCTTCCTATCCTACCTGAAAAACGCTTTAAACGAAATGCAAAACAACATGGAAACGACGACGGCTCAGATTGAAGAGGCAGAGGAGAGAATAGGTGAACTAGAAGATAAACTTATGGAAAAAGAGGAAGCTGAGACAAAGAGAGATAAAAAAAATCCAGGGGTATGAGGGGAAAATTAGAGAACTAAGTGATACACTAAAAAGAAATAATATACGCATAATTGGTATCCCAGAGGAGGAAGAGAGAGGAAAAGGTGCTGAAGGGGTACTTGAAGAAATCATAGCTGAGAACTTCCCTGAACTGGGGAAGGAAAAAGGCATTGAAATCCAAGAGGCACAGAGAACTCCCTTCAGACGTAACTTGAATCGATCTTCTGCACGACATATCATAGTGAAACTGGCAAAATACAAGGATAAAGAGAAAATTCTGAAAGCAGCAAGGGATAAACGTGCCCTCACATATAAAGGGAGACCTATAAGACTCGTGACTGATCTCTCTTTTGAAACTTGGCAGGCCAGAAAGGATTGGCACGAGATCTTCAGTGTGCTAAACAGAAAAAATATGCAACCGAGAATCCTTTATCCAGCAAGTCTGTCATTTAGAATAGAAGGAGAGATAAAGGTCTTCCCAAACAAACAAAAACTGAAGGAATTCATCACCACTAAACCAGCCCTACAAGAGATCCTAAGGGGGATCCTGTGAGACAAAGTAGCAGAGACATCACTACAAGCATAAAACATACAGACATCACAATGACTCTAAACCCATATCTTTCTATAATAACACTGAATGTAAATGGATTAAATGCGGCAACCAAAAGACATAGGGTATCAGAATGGATAAAAAAAAAACAAGACCCATCTATTTGCTGTCTACAAGAGACTCATTTTAGATCTGAGGACACCTTTAGATTGAGAGTGAGGGGATGGAGAACTATTTATCATGCTCCTGGAAGCCAAAAGAAAGCTGGAGTAGCCATACTTATATCAGACAAACTAGACTTTAAATTAAAGGCTGTAACAAGAGATGAAGAAGGGCATTATATAATAATTACAGGGTCTATCCATCAGGAAGACCTAACAATTATATATGTCTATGCGCCAAATACGGGAGCCCCCAAATATATAAAACAATTATTCATAAACATAAGCAACCTTATTGATAAGAAAGTGGTAATTGCAGGGGAATTTAACACTCCACTTACAGAAATGGATAGATCATCTAGGTACACGGTCAATAAAGAAACAAGGGCCCTGAATGATACATTGGATCAGAGGGACTTGACAGATATATTTAGAACTCTGCATCCCAAAGCAACAATATACTTTCTTCTCGAGTGCACATGGAACATTCTCCAAGATAGATCATATACTGGGTCACAAAACAGCCCTTCATAAGTTAACAAGAATTGAAATTATACCATGCATACTTTCAGACCACAATGCTATGAAGCTTGAAATCAACCACAGGAGAAAGTCTGGAAAACCTCCAAAAGCATGGAGGTTAAAGAACACCCTACTAAAGAACGAGCGGGTCAACCAGGCAATTAGAGAAGAAATTAAAAAATATACGGAAACAAACGAAAATGAAAATACAACAATCCAGACGCTTTGGGATGCAGCGAAGTCAGTCCTGAGAGGAAAATACATTGCAATCCAGGCCTATCACAAGAAACAAGAAAAATCCCAAATACAAAATCTAACAGCACACCTAAAGGAAATAGAAGCAGAACAGCAAAGGCAGCCTAAACCCAGCAGAAGAAGAGAAATAATAAAGATCAGAGCAGAAATAAACAATATAGAATCTAAAAAAAACGGTAGAGCAGATCAACGAAACCAAGAATTGGTTTTTTGATAAAATAAACAAAATTGACAAACCTCTAGCCAGGCTTCTCAAAAAGAAAAGGGAGATGACCCGAATAGATAAAATCATGAATGAAAATGGAATTATTACAACAAATCCTTCAGAGACACAAACAATTATCAGGGAATACTATGAAAAATTATATGCCAACAAATTGGACAACCTGGAAGAAATGGACAAATTCCTAAACACCCACAGTCTTCCAAAACTCAATCAGGAGGAAATAGAAAGCTTGAACAGACCCATAACCAGCGAAGAAATTGAATCGGTTATCAAAAATCTCCCAACAAATAAGAGTCCAGGGCCAGATGGCTTCCCAGGGGAGTTCTACCAGACGTTTAAAGCAGAGATAACACCTATCCTTCTCAAGCTATTCCAAAAAATAGAAAGGGAAGGAAAACATCTAGACTCATTCTATGAAGCCAGTATTCCTTTGATTCCTAAACCAGACAGAGACCCAGTAAAAAAGGAGAACTACAGGCCAATATCCCTGATGAATATGGATGCAAAAATTCTCAATAAGATATTAGCAAATGGAATTCAACAGCATATAAAAAGAATTATTCACCATGATCAAGGAGGATTCACTCCTGGTTGGCAGGGTTGGTTCAACATTCACAAATCCATCAATGTGATACATCACATGAATAAAAGAAAAGATAAGAACCATATGACACCGTCAATAGATGCAGAAAAAAAGGCATTTGACAAAATACAGCATCCTTTCTTAATAAAAACCCTCGAGAAAGTCTGGATAGAAGGAACATACTTCAACATCATAAAAGCCATTTATGAAAGGTCCACAGCTAATACCCTCAATGGGGAAAAAATGAGTTTTCCCCCTGAGATCAGGAATACGACAGGGATGTCCACTCTCACCGCTGTTGTTTAACATAGTGTTGGAAGTTCTAGCATCAGCAATCAGACAACAAAAGGAAATCAAAGGCATCAAAATTGGCAAAGATGAAGTCAAGCTTTCACTTTTTGCAGATAACATGATACTATACATGGAAAATCCGATAGATTCCACCAAAAGTCTGCTAGAACTCATACATGAATTCAGCAAAGTCGCAGGGTACAAAATCAATGTACAGAAATCAGTTGCATTCTTCTACACTAACAATGAAGCAACAGAAAGACAAATAAAGAAACTGATCCCATTCACAATTGCCCCAAGAAGCATAAAATACCTAGGAATAAACCTAACCAAAGATGTAAAAGATCTGTATGCTGAAAACTATAGAAAGCTTATGAAGGTAATTGAAGAAGATACAAAGAAATGGAAAGACATTCCATGCTTATGGATTGGAAGAATGAATATTGTCAAAATGTCAATACTACCCAAAGCTATCTACACATTCAATGCAATCCCAATCAAAATTGCACCAGCATTCTTCTCGAAGCTAGAACAAGCAATTCTAAAATTCATACGGAACCACAAAAGGCCCCGAATAGCCAAAGTAATTTTGAAGAAGAAGACCAAAGCAGGAGGCATCACAATCCCAGACTTTAGCCTCTACTACAAAGCTGTCATCATCAAGACAGCATGGTATTGGCACAAAAACAGACACATAGACCAATGGAATAGAATAGAAACCCCAGAACTAGACCCACAGACGTATGGCCAACTCATCTTTGACAAAGCAGGAAAGAACATCCAATGGAAAAAAGACAGTCTCTTTAACAAATGGTGCTGGGAGAACTGGACAGCACCATGCAGAAGGTTGAAACTAGACCACTTTCTCACACCATTCACAAAAATAAACTCAAAATGGAGGAAGGACCTGAATGTGAGACAGGAAACCATCAAAACCCTAGAGGAGAAAGCAGGAAAAGACCTCTCTGACCTCAGCCGTAGCAATCTCTTACTCGACACATCCCCAAAGGCAAGGGAATTAAAAGCAAAAATGAATTACTGGGACCTCATGAAGATAAAAAGCTTCTGCACAGCAAAGGAAACAACCAACAAAACTAAAAGGCAACCAACGGAATGGGAAAAGATATTTGCAGGTGACATATCGGACAAAGGGCTAGTATCCAAAATCTATAAAGAGCTCACCAAACTCCACACCCGAAAAACAAATAACCCAGTGAAGAAATGGGCAGAAAACATGAATAGACACTTCTCTAAAGAAGACATCCGGATGGCCAACAGGCACATGAAAAGATCTTCAACGTCGCTCCTTATCAGGGAAATACGAATCAAAACCACACTCAGATATCACCTCACGCCAGTCAGAGTGGCCAAAATGAACAAATCATGAGACTATAGATGCTGGAGAGGATGTGGAGAAACGGGAACCCTCTTGCACTGTTGGTGGGAATGCAAATTGGTGCAGCCGCTCTGGAAAGCAGTGTGGAGGTTCCTCAGAAAATTAAAAATAGACCTACCCTATGACCCAGCAATAGCACTGCTAGGAATTTACCCAAGGGATACAGGAGTACTGATGCATAGGGGCACTTGTACCCCAATGTTTATAGCAGCACTCTCAACAATAGCCAAATTGTGGAAAGAGCCTAAATGTCCATCAACTGATGAATGGATAAAGAAATTGTGGTGTATATACACAATGGAATACTACATGGCAATGAGAAAGAATGAAATATGGCCTTTTGTAGCAACGTGGATGGAACTGGAGAGTGTGATGCTAAGTGAAATAAACCATACAGAGAAAGACAGATACCATATGGTTTCACTCTTATGTGGATCCTGAGAAACATAACAGAAACCCATGGGGGAGGGGAAGAAAAAAAAAAAAGAGGTTAGAGTGGGAGAGAGCTAAAGCATAAGGGACTGTTAAAAACTGAGAACAAACTGAGGGTTGATGGGGGGTGGGAGGGAGGGGAGGGTGGGTGATGGGTATTGAGGAGGGCACCTTTTGGGATGAGCACTGGGTGTTGTATGGAAACCAATTTGACAATAAACTTCATATATTGAAAAAAAATTATTCTTTCATACAATGGAATATCATGAAGCAGTTGAAAAAATGGGAAAGTTCTGTTTTGATATAGAAAATTCGTTGTGGGTGCCTGGGTGGCTCAGTTGGTTGAATCGGACTTTGGCTCAGGTCATAATCTCAGAGTTCGTGAGTTCAAGCCCTGTGTCAGTCTCTGTGCTGACAGCTCAGAGCCTGAAGCCTGCTTCAGATTCTGTGTCTCTCTCTTTTTCTCTGCCCCTACCCCACTCATGCTCTGTCTCTCAAAAATGAATAAACGTTAAAAAAAGAAAGAAAAATCATTGAGACATTATTAATTGGATCTAAACAATTAGGAGAATAGTATGTATCGTATGATCTAATAATTTATCAAAGCCTCTTATCTAAAAGTTTACATTAGTGTAAATACTATCTGTGTGTACATTTAAATGCATAGAAAAATGTCTCGAAAGTACCGATACTTGTGTTTTCTTCTGGATATAGGAGGACTGAAGAAAGGCAAAAGTTTGGTGGCAAGAGTTTTGTCTGTGTTGTTTGGATTATTTATAGTTCCATTATATCCATTTATCATTTGTATGAATAAATAAATACAGATCTTCTAAAGAACATAAAAATGTGTTGAGGGCTAAAGGGGTCAACATTGGGGCCAGTTGATCAGTTAAAGAAGCCTAGAAAAACAAGAAACACAGAAATAGACTTCCCAGCACTTTTCTTAGGGAAAAAAAAAATTCCTAAGATGATGAAACATCTGGTCTATGTGACAGATAAATCATTGTGCAGTCAGACTCTTCAGACATAAAGCAAGATGCCAGTTATCAGCATCATATGACTTTGATTTTATGTTTATGAAGAAATGCTCTAGTAGTTCTGATTTTCTTGTAACTCACCTAGAAGGGAAAGCGGGGTGTTATCTTCTCAACAGTCATATCTGACCCGTATGATACTTGCATTTCTCGGTATGAGTTAATTAATTGACCTTCTTTGTTTATATCTTTCAGTCTTGTGATAATCAGCATAATGTCACCTCCTGAATTTGAATGAATTATGGGACATAACCAAGATCAGACTGTAGACGTCTAAGATTGAAGGCCATGGCCTGGATCCTAATGAACTCACCAGGGCAAATAAACCCTGTGAGATGGTCCTGCAGCAGCCAATCAATGTTCTTTTGTGCCACCCAGTCCCTGCTGTGTAACTTTGAATTTCTATAAATCCATTAAGGTCCCAATAAATTTTGTGTCTCATTGCTCTCTTAGTTCTATATGACTACTAGCTAATAAACTGAATTTTTAGTAAATGTTTCGTAATAACTCCAAATACAAAATGCTACTAAAATTGGTGTCAAAATATAACTTTTTTTCCTACAAATGGCCTTCTACTCATTTTTTGTAGTGTGGAAATATCAGGGAAGTGCGTGTGGGAGAGATAAAGGGTAAAATCTGAAAAAGAATTAAAGTTCCAGAACATTCTCCTCCCTTTACTGTCAATATTTCCATGCTGTCTATCTATCCTATGATATGCCTTATTCATATAGATAATTTTTTTCCTGATCATGATGGTTGATGTGCTTGTTTTTTGTAAAATTCCACTTGTAAAATGTTCTGTATTAAAGAAATAAGGTATGTCAATTAAAAGCATTTATGAAAATTAGAACTTCCGGGGAAGATGCTGAAGTAGGAAGATCCTAGGCTCATCCCATCCCATGATACACCTAAATACCCACATCAGTATAAATAATGCAGAAAATGACCAAAACACTGGAAGAACAGACTCTCCACAGCTAAATGCAGAGAAGAGGCCACATCGAAAGGGGTAGTAAGGGCTGAGATGTAGTTGGGAGACAAACTGTCCCATTGGATTGTCTGAAAGGAGGAGGGAGGTCTCAGCCATGGGGAGGGGAGAGGAGCAGACCCCACACAAGTCACCCCCAGCATGGAGGATGCACACTAGGAAAATGAATCCACATAACATTTGGCTTTGAAAACCAGAGTGACATAACTTAACAAGTTTTTAGTCAGTGGGGCTGAACACCTGGAACTTTAAAAATCAGCCAGCTTGTCTCTGGGAGAGGTAGAAGTTGATGAGAAATTGAGTTGCCACGGTGAAAGAGATAGCACAATAATCATTCTCCCTAGATACAGCATAGAAGCATCAGTTTGAAAAATACCTGTGATATATGAGAGGGAGATCTGTTTACCAATCTCAGAGTGTGTGCTGAAAAGGGCAGGAATCTTCAGGAGACTTTGTCAGAACAAAAGAGCTAGTTGGCACCATTTCCCTTCCCCACCCCCAGCCTAGATACCTGGACACCTGCGTGAACCAGGGCAGAACAATCTCCACCTAGCTTGCTAACAGCGTACCATGCCCCTATGCCCTTCTGTGTATCTACCCCCTGCAGTCCAACCCCAGCAGGTGTTTTCCAGATTGGCTGCAGGTCCCCACCTACATGGACCTTGATGGCATCATGCACCCTGCCCTCATGTTCTCTTGAAGACCCACCCTATCCCACATGCTCTTGACAGGTGTCCATCAAAGTGGCACCACAAGCATGGCCATGTGCAACGAGCCCCAAAAGGGCAAGAACCACACCAAAGTGACTCCTGACCAGAGGAGAGGGGAAGTAAACCACACAGAATAGTTTGCAGCCTCAGCAGTGGGTTGGGGGCAAAATATCTTCTGACGTCAGGCCCCACCCACCAATGAAAGCTTCTCAAGGGACAACACAGGGAGAGCACGCTTCAGTTTGGTGCCATTGCAGCTCTGGAAAACACCAAGTCTAACCTAACACAAGCTAAAAGCTGCCTTACACTGGCCCATTAGCAACAGAAAATAACCTTTCCCACAACAAGCCAAAGGAGGCATTGCAGATGGCTGGACAGTGGGGCACACACAGTGCACAAAGGAGACATCCCTAAAGTACCAGGTTGTCATGAGCAGGGGACATTGCACTGCAGAGCACTACAGGACTTCTTCTTCACATGGCCATTACTATCAAGTGCAGAAGACATAGCTGAACTTCCTACTATATAGAAATAGAGGGAGAGTTAAACAAAATGAGGAGATAGGTGAACAGGTCCCAAATGAAAGAGCAAGGCAAAATTAAAGCAGGAGAGCTAAATAAAACAAGTAATATGCTTGATAGAGAATTTAAGGTAATGGTCATAAAGATATTCACTGGACTTCAGAAAGGAGGGAAGGACCTCAGTAAGATCCTCAACAAAGAGATAGAAAACAAAACAAAAGAACCAAGCAGAAATTAAGAACTCAATAACTGAAATTTAAAATACACTGGAAGGAATAAATAGTAGACAAGAGGAAGCAGAAAAGATCAGGTACTTGGAGGACAGAATAATGAAAAGCAATCAAGTTGAAGAGGAAAGAGAAATAAAGAATAATAAAATAGATTAAGGGGACTCAGTGACACAATAAAGTGTAACATTCATATTATACCAATCCTAGAAGAAGAAATAGAAAGTGGGCATAAAATTCATTTGAAGAAATAATAGCTGAATATTTCCCTAATCTGGGGAAGATAACAGACGTCCAGATCCAGGAAGAAATGAGAGCCCCCCAAGAAAATCACCCAAGGATCTCCACACCAAGACAGATATGTAAAACGGCAAAAAGTAGCCACAGAGAATTCTAAAAGCAGAAAGAGAAAAGTAAACAGTTGAATACAAGGGAAATCCAGAGGGCTATCAGCAGATTTCTCAGCAGAAACTTTGCAAGCCAGAAAGGAGTGACTTGGCATATTCAAATCGCTGAAAGGAAACAAAACAAAACAAAACAAAACAAAACAAAACAAAACGGCAACCAGAATACTCTATCAAGCAAGGCTATCATTCAGAACAGAAGGAGAGATTTAAATTTTTCCTAAACAAAGTTAAAGGAATTCATACCAGCCTTACAAAAATGTTAAAGGGTAATCTGAGTGGAAATGAAAATTGATAAGGAGGAATAAAAAAATAAGCACAAAATCAGCAAAATTAAGTATATTTATAAAAATCAGTCCAGGTATTCTGTGGGAAATAAGTTTAGCCATTCTGTGAACTTGCATCAATGGGTGAAGAAGGCTTAGGACAAATCCATAGGAATGGGAAGCCACAGGATGAAAGCGTCCAGGATACATAAACGGTGTAAGTGCCTCCAACACAGGACAAAAGCAGAAAGCTGCTTTCACAAGATGGAGCATCCAGAATAGGCAAACAGGTAAATAGGGCTATAGATGGCCACAGCAAGGCGAAATCGCCCAGAGTGGAGCTAATTAGCAAAAAAAAAAAAAAAAAAAAAAAAAAAACTGCCTTGTTGACCTTGATGTAGCATGCTCTGTCTTATCTCCTAGGCAAGTTGAGATAGACGTGGCACCTGGTGCCTGCAATAAACAGCCATCTGCTCAGCCTGAGGATTTTGTTTTATATTGACCCAAACCCCTAACACCGTATCTTCGAAACCCCCTTTCTCTCACACACGAGTTAATCATCACTGTTTCATTGTCTTTTTCTGCATGTTCATCACGTTTGTAAGCCTTCTGATCTTAATAAAAATGGAGCAAGAACCCTTACTCAAGGCTCTTGTCTCCTCCCAGACATTAGCCTCTCTTACATTTAATTCTGCGTCTACTCCCTTGCTGGACAAGAGAGAACTCCAGACTCAAAATCTGTGACAGTATTTATAATATAAAAATGTTAACGTGAACACATATACATAAAATGTAGGGGACAGTTTTAAAAATTTAGTGCATTTAGAATTGTTCAAACTTAAGTGGCCATCAACTTAATATAGATTACTGTATGCATGGAATGCTATATATAAACCCAATGGCAGCGACAAATAAAAGACTTGTCACAGATATGCAAAAAATAAAGGAAATGGATGTCAAGCATATTCACTACAAAAACCATGTAAAATCACATGAGAAGAGAGTAAGAGAAGAAAGGAACAGAGAGCCAAAAAAAGACATAAAACAATAAGTACATACCTATAAATAATTACTTTGAATGTATATGGATGAAATGCTTCCACTAAAAGACATAATGTGAGTAAATGCATAAAAAACCAAGACCCGTCTATATCCTGCCTTCAACAGATTTGCTTTAGACCTAAGGACACATGAAGACTGAAATTGAAATGATAGAAAAACATTTATCATGCAAATGGAGGTGAGAAGAAAGCTGGGGTAGCAATATTGGAAAAATAGACTTTATTATTTGTTTTTGGAAAAATAGACTTTAAAACAAATACTGTAACAAGAAACAAAGACAAGTAACGATAAACAGAACAGTCAAACAAGAAGATATGACAGTTGTAAATATTTATGCACCCAGTTGGGAGAGCCAAATACATAAAGCAACTATTAACACATATGAAGGAAGAAATGTATAGTCATACAGTAATAGTATGGAACTTTGACACCAAACTTACATCAATGGGTAGATCATCCAGACAGGAAAATAACAAAGAAATGGCGGCCTTGAATGACACATTGTACCAGATGGATCTAACAGATATATTCATAACATTTCACCCAAAAACAGAATACCCATTATTTTTTTTAATATCCCTGAAGAATATTTTTATTAAGTTTTTAGCTCCAATATAGTTAATATAGTGTTTTATTAGTTTCAGGTGCACAATATAGTGGTGGAACAATTCTATACATTACTCAGTGCTTATCATGATAAGTGTACTCTTTAATCTTCATCACCTATTTCACCCATTATCCCACCCACCTCCCCTCCAGTAACCATCAGTTTGCTTTCTATAGTCATGAATGTTTCTTTGTCTCTCTTTCATTTTCCTTTGTTAGGTTTTTTTTTTTTGTTAATTCCACATAATGTTTCCTAATTTCTCTTTCTGTGACTTCATTATTGGTGTATAGAAATGAAACAGATTTCTGTACTTTGATTTTGTACCTGCAACAGTACTGAATTCGTTTATAATTTACAGAAGTTCTTTTGGTGGAGTCTTTCAGGTTTTCTATATACAGTATCATGTCATCTGCAAATAGTGACAGTTTTACTTCATACTGATTTGGATGCCTTTTATTTCTTTTTGTTGTCTGATTACTGTGGCTAGGACTTCCAGTACTATTTTGAATAAAAGTGGTGAGAGTGGACATCTTTGTCTTATTTCTGACCTTAGAGAAATACCTCTCAGTTTTTCCCCATTGAGGATGATGTTAGCTGTGGGTTTTTCAGATGTGGTCCTTATCATTTTGAGGTATGTTCTCTCTAAACCTACTTTGTTGCGGGGTTTTTATCATGAATGGATGTTTTACTTTGTCAAATGCTTTTTCTGCATATGTTGAAATGATCATATGGTTCTTATCTTTCTCTTATTTATATAATGTATCATGTTGATTGATTTGTGAATATTAAACCGCTCTGGCAACTCAGTAATAAAACACACCTGATCATGGTGAATGATTTTTTTTAATGATCGTTGAATTCAATTTGCTACTATTTTATTGAGAAGTTTTGCATCTATATTCATTAGGGATATTGTCCTATCTTTCTATATTTTAGTATTGTCTTTATCCCCTTTTAGTATCAGGATAATGCTGTCCTCATAGAATGAATTTGGAATATTTCCTCCCTTTCCTAATTTTTGGAATAGTCTGGGAAGAATAGGTAGTGACTCTTCTTTAAATGTTTGGTAAAATTTGCCTGTGAAGACATCTGCTCCTGTACTTTGGTTTGTTGGGAGTTTTTTTATTACTGTATCAATTTTCTTGCTAGTTATCAGTCTGTTCAAACTTTTTATTTCTTCCTGTTTCATTTTTGGTAGTTTATATGTTTCCAGGAATTTATCCATTTCTTCTAAGTTGTGCAATTTGTTGGCATGTAGTTTTTCGTAATATTCTCTTGTAACGGTTTGTATTCCTGTGGTGTTGTTTTTTTATGTCTCCTCTCTCATTTGTGATTTTATTTATTTGAGCCCTTTTGCTTATATTTCTTAGTAAGTGTGGCCAGAGGCTTATAAATTTGATTTTTGCTTTTTTTTTTGAAAGAACCACCTTCTGTCTCCATTGATTTGTTCTACCTTTTTGTTTGTTTGTTTTTATATCATTTATTTCTGCTTTAATGTTTATTGCTTCCTTCCTTTTGATGATTTCAAGGTTCTTTTTTGAGGGACAGAGAGTATGAGTGGGGGAGGAACAGAGATAGAGGGAGAGAGAAAACTTTTTTTTTACAGTTCTGTATCATATTTATTGAAAGAAAAAATCCATGTAGAGTGGATCCATGCAGTTCAAACCCAATTGTTCAAGAATTGTTCAAGAATCACCTCATCAATATAAGGTGAATGAGTTCTGGGGATCTACTGTACAGCATGGTCACTATAGTTAACATACTGGATTGTATACTTGGAAGTTGCTACGAGAAGAGACCTTTCATGTGCTCACATAACAACAATAAAACAGTAACAGTGTGAAGTGAAGGATGGGTTAACTAACCTTACTATACTAATAATTTCACAATATATATGTGTATCATCATCACATTGTATACCTTAAACTTACACAGTGTTTTTTAATTCCCTCTTTTAAATTTTTTAATATAAAGTTTAGTTAGTTGGTTCAGGAATAGAATTCAGTGATTCATCACAACACCCAGTGCTCATCACAACAAATGGTCTCCTTAATACCCATTACTCATCTAGCCCATCTCCCACTCACCTCCCTCCATCATCCCTCAGTTTGTTCTCTATGATTAAGAGTCTCTTGGGAGACAGAGACTATTAAGCAGTTTCCATGCCCCGTGTGGAGCCTGATGGACGCTCAATCTCACAAATGTGAGATCATAACCTGATCCAAAATCAAGAGTCAAATGCTTAACCGACAGAGCTACCCATGCTCCCCTGGTTTTAGGTTTTGTTGGTTGTTTCTTTTCTATCTCTTTTAGGTTTAAGATTAGGCTGTTTATTTGAGACCTTTCTTGCTTCTTGATTTAGGCCTGTATTGCTATAAACTCCCTGTTAGAACTGCTTTTGCTTCATCCCAGAGTTTTTTAAACATTGTGTTTTAATGTTCATTTGGTTCCATTTATTTCTTTTTTGTTTGTTTGTTTGTTTGTTTGTTTGTTTTCTTGTTGCTTTTCATTCTAATTTCAATTAACATATAGTGTTATACTGGTTTCAAGTATACAATATGGTAATTCAACATGTCACATATCACCCTGTGCTCATCAAAACAAGTGAACTCTTTAATACCCATCACCTATTTGACTCATCCCCCACCCATTTCCCCTCTGGTAACCATCGGTTTGTTCTCTGTAACTAATAATCCTTTTTTTGCTTTGTGTGTCCCTCTCTTATTTCCCCTTTGTTTTCTTGTTTTGTTTCTCAAATTCCACATATAAGTGAAATCATATGGTATTTTTCTTTCCCTTACTGAATTATTTCACTTAACATTGTACTCTCTAGCTCCATACTTGTTGCAAATCGCAAGATTTCATTGTTTTTTTTTTTATTACTGAATAATATTCATCAATTGATGGACACTTGGGCTGCTTCCATATCTTGGCTATTGTAAATATTGCTGCTATCAACATAGGGGTGCATGTATCTCTTTGAATTAGTGTTCTTGTATTCTTTGCGTAGTGAAATTGCTGTATCATGGGGTAGTTCTATTTCTAACTTTCTGAGGAACCTCCATACTACTTTCCATAGTGGCTGCACCAGTTTGCATTCCCACTGAGTGTGTACGAGTGTTCCTTTTTCTCCATATCCTTGCCAACACCTGTTGTTTCTTGTGTTGTTGATTTTAGCCATTCTGAATGGCATTCCTTATATTTTTTAAATTTCTTCTTTGATTTCCTGGTTTACCCATTGATTGTTTAGTAGCATGTTTTTTAACCTCCATGTATTTACGGTCTTTCCCATTTTTTTTCTTGTGGTTGACTTCTAGTTTCAAAGCATTGCGACAAGAAAATATGCATGAATATGATTTTGATCTTTTTGAATTTGTTGTGGTTTGTTTTTTGGGTTAACATGTAATCTATTCTGGAGGATGTTCTTTGTGAACTTGAAAAGAATGTGTATTCTGATGTTTTAGGGTGGAATGTCTTGAATATATCTGTTAAGTCCATATGTTCCCGTGTTTCATTCAAAACCAATGTTTCCTTGTTGATGTTTCGCTTAGATGATGTGTCCACTGATGTTAAATGGGGTGTTAGAGTTCAACTATTAACATATTAATATTACTTAGTGCCTTTATTTATTTTATTCTCAAGTTAGTTAACACAGTGTAGACTTGGCTTCAGGAGTAGAATCCAGTGATTCCTCACTTAAATATAACACCAGTGCTCATCCAAACAAGTGTCTTCCTTAATGCTCATCACCCATCACCCATCTTCCCCAACCTCCCACCTCCCACCCCTATCAACCCTCAGTTTTTTCTCTGTATTTAAGAGTCTCTCATGGTTTGCCTCCCTCTCTGTTTTTATCTTATTTTTCCTTCCCTTCCCTTATGATCATCTGTTACATTGCTCAAATTCCACATATGAGAGAAATCATGTGATATCTATCTTTCTCTGACTGACTTATTTCGCTTAGCATAATACCCTTCAGTTCATCCACATTGTTGCAAATGGCAAGATTTCATTCTTTTTCAATGCTGAGTAGTATTCCATTGTATATATATATATATATATATATATATATATATACATATTTTACCACATCTTCTTAACCCATTCATCAGTTGTTGAACATTTGGGCTTTTTCTATAATTTGGCTATTGTTGATAGTGCTGCTATAAACATTGGGATGCATGTGCCCCTTTGAATCAGCACTCCTATACCCTTAAGATAAATTCCTAGTAGTGCAAGTGCTGGGTCGTGGAATAATTTTTTTTTTTAAAATTTTCGAGGACCCTCCATATTGCTTTCCAGAGTGGCTGCACCAGTTTTCATTCCCACCGACAGTGCAAGAGGGTTCCCCTTTCTCCACATTCTCCCTGACATATGTTGTTTCCAGAGTTGTTAATTTTAGCCGCTCTGACTGGTGTGAGGTGGTATCTCATTGTGGTTTGGATTTGTATTTATCCGATGATGAGTAATCTTGAGCATCTTTTCATGTGTCTAACCATCTGGATGTCTTCTTTGGAAAAGTTTCTATTCATGTCTTCTGCCCATTTCTCCACTGGATTATTTGTTTTTTGCATGTTGAGTATTTTATCCACCTGCTAACTGTGGACACATCCAGACAGCCACTAGATGTCTCTTCAGTATTCACGGTAGTCTACAGCCTTCATAAGATTACATATCAGGACAAAATAAAATCTTAAGTCTTCTCCACAAATATACGTAAAAAGCACTAGCTATCATATCGAACAGGTAACCTTATCTTGTCCCATATTGGCCAGAAACACAATTTAGATGAAAATATAAAGTGGAGTAAGATGAGAGTCAACTATTTTATATAAACCAGTAAGATTTATATTACTCTGTTGCCTGATTCATGGTTAAAAATTTACAGTAAAACTATAAGATCCCTGTTTGTATCTGTATGACTGCATATGTATGTATGTATTTGTTATCTATATGCTGTATTTTTCTACCTCCACATGGTACTGCCAGCGTGATTCATAAAATCCCTTAAAAGGGTCTTATTTAAATTGACGTGGAGATAAATGAGAAATAAATTAAATATTCTTAAATTTATTAAGAATTATATATTCTTAAAACTGTGAGAAATATGAGAAGAAACTCAAATGCTTTTCAAGTGAACATGAGTTGGGAAGTCTTTGGTAAACAATATTAGTTTCACACTTTAGTAGTTTAATATTAGTGTTAAATAGCAAAGAAATATTAGTAATCATATTTGTTTAATTCTCTTTAATATGTAATGTGGTGGATTCTAATCACTTAAATCTAGTATTAAAGTTAATAAACTTGCTTTAAAAACAGCTGTGTCTTCTGAATTATCAGCATTATTTGTAATGTCAGCATATATTTTTATTCTTTTATGTTTATCTCTCTTTTTAAATTCTACCTAAATATCCTATCAAAATAAAGTTTAAAATAGAAAATAGAGATGGGGCGCCTGGGTGGCTCAGTCAGTTCAGCGTCTGACTCTTGGTTTTGGCTCAGGTCCTGATTTCATGGTTCCTGAGTTCAAGCCCCACTTTGGGCTCCACACTGACAGCACAGAACCTGCTTGGGTTTCTGTCTCCCTCTCTCCCTCTCTATTCCTCCCCACTCACGCTTTCTCTCTCTCAAGTAAATAAAACCATCAAAAATAAAATAGAGGAGGAATTAAGATGGGACAGAAGTAGGGGGACACTGGGCTTTCCCCATCCCTCAAACACAGCTTTATTGAGGTCAGATTACTTGAAACACTCAAGAAACAAGTTTGAGGAGTAGCAGAAGGATCTCCACAGTTGGAGGGAGATAGCTTGGCAGATATGAGGTGCTTAAATGTTAACTGGGGGATAAAAAATGGCAGAGCTGCGGAGGGGAAAGAACTCTTTCCCTGGAGAACAAAAGGGAAAGAAAGAGAGAGGGTTTGAAACAGTGCATCACTGAGTTAGCACAAGAGGTAAACCACTCTGGACTATGGACTAGGGAGTGAGAAGTGCTGAGTTTCCCAGTTCTTTTTTGCAAACAGCTTCTGGAGCCCAAACTCTCAGGTTTTGGAAGTGTGAGACTTTATCCAGAGTGGAGCTGTTGTACACGTGCCTGGGGAGGTGGGAGCTGGCCCTGGAGTGCATAGTGTGGTGCAGCAATCGCCGGTGTGAACTGGGAAAGAATAGTCCCTTTCCTGGAGTACTTCTGGAAGAGGATTTATTGCCTCCCTAAGAACAAAAAGAAAAGAAAAAAAAAAAAAAAAAAAAAAAAAAACAAACAACCAAACAAAAAACTCTGCAAGTGCCAGGCAAAAGCATTTCATCAGCAGAGTGGAGAGGCTCTGCTCTGGAGGAGGGGAGCAGATCTGTGCTTCCTTTGAGACTTTGGTTTTGAATCCAGCCATGCACCAAAGAAAAAAGAGAGTTCTGGTGCAGGGTGAGCTACCTTCCCTTGCTCTTCTGTAAGGGCTGCCTGAAAAAGTGAGGGTTGATTTCCCTGGTCCAAGGAAGAGAGATTGGGGTGGAGTCACATGGTAGGACTTCAGAGAACAACACAGAAGCCCCCAGTGGAAGCAGGACTTGCTTACATAAAACCCTTTCCCTCTGTGTCTGGCAACTGCTTATTTACTGGGGCAAGACTGACTCTGATCCAATGCAGCCAGCCTCTCCTCCAGACCAGCACAGCCACAACATCCTAAGCACCAACAGACAACACTTCCTTTTTCTTTTATCCTAATTCCGTTTTAAATTTTGAAGTCATGCTCACAGTTTTATTTTTTTTCCATTTCCTTTTCTCTTTCTCACTCTCTTCTCAGTCTCTCTCTCTCTCTCTTTTTTTTTTTTGAATCAGGCATTTTTCGTCTTTTCTTTTTCCTTCTTTTTTCTTTCCTTCTTCCTTTTTCTTTATTTTTTTTTCTTTTTCTATGGAATCAGCTTTATATTTTTTTGATTGTCTGTCTTTTGTTGTTGTTCCCCTTCATTTTCTTTTTTGGGATAAGGCTTTCCCACCATTTCTTTTTCTCCAAGATTGCTTCAAAAAACAAATCAAAGCATACCTAGTTAAAGGTCCAGGGGCATCTTGGTGGTTCATTCGGTTGAGCGTCCAACTTCGGCTCAGGTCCTGATCTCGTGGTTTGTGAGTTTGAGCCCCGCGTTGGGCTCTGTGCTGACAGCTCGGAGCCTGGAGCCTGCTTCAGATTCTGTGTCTCCTTCTCTCTCTCTGCCCATCCCCCACTTGTGCTCTGCCTCTCTCTGTCTCAAAAATAAATAAATAAATAAATAAATAAATAAATGTAAAAATTTAAAAAAAAAAAATTAAAAAAAGGTCCAAACACTCCACCACTGCAAGAAAGGAGGAGCTGTGCAGAGGAATGACCAGTGGGTAAGAACAGCCAAAATGCAATAGCAGAGTGCACACAGCATACACCAGAAACACTTCCTGGAGTGCCAGTCCCTAAACGATATATGATCCCTTTTTCATATAGTAATACTCTCAAATGCAGGACACATAACAAGCTTTAAAACATGCAAAAGGCATAAGCTTAGTCAAAAGGACAAGATGGAAGAATTCTCCCCAGTAGAAAGGTCAGGGAGAAATTACAGCCAGGGACTTGCTGAAAACAGATATAAGCAATATATCTGAATAAGAATTTAGAACAACAGTCATAAGACTACTAGCTGGGCTGGAAAAAAAGCATAGAAGACACCAGAGAAATGCTTGTTGCAGAGATCAAAGATCTAAGAACTAGTCAGGATTAATTTAAAAATGGTATAACTGGGATTCAAAATAAACGAGAAACAGTGACAGCAAGGATGGAAGAAGCAGACGAAAGAGTAGGGAAAATAGAAGATAAAATTATGGAAAATAATGAAGCTGAAAAAAAGAGGGAAAGGAAGTTACTAGATCATGAAGGGAGACTTAAAAACTGATTCCCTGAAACAAAACAATATCCATATCATAGCAGTACCGGAAGAATCAGAGTGATAAAAGGGGGCAGAAGGTGTATTTGAACAAATTATGGCTGAGAACTTCCCTAATCTGGGGAAGGAAATAAGCATCCAAGAACAAAAGGCACAGATAACCTGTTTACAAATCAACAAAAACAGGTAAACACCACAACGTATCCTAGTGAAACTTACAAAATGCAAAGATAAAGAGAAAATACCGAAAAAGCAGCTAGGGACAAATGGTCCTTAACCTACAAGGGTAGACACATAGGGTTAGTAGCAGTACTGCCTACTGAAACTCGTCAGGACATAAGGAAATGGCAGGAAATATTTAGTGTTCTGAATAGAAAAAATATGGAGCCAACAATCCTTTTAACAACAAGTCTGTCATTCAGAATAGGAGGATCAAGATTTTGTAAGACAAAAACCAAAGGGAATTCATGACCACTAAACCAGCCCTGCAAAAAATGTTAAGGGGGACTCTCTGAATGGAGAAAAAAAAATACCAAACAACAGAGACTATAAAGGAGCAGAGAACATCACCAGAAACACCAAATTTACAGATAACACAATGGCACAAAATTTATATCTTTCAATAATCACGCTGAACGTAAATGTACTATATGATCCAATCAAAAGATACCAGTATCAAAATGGATTAAAAAATAAAGATCCATCTATATGCTGCCTACAAAAGACTCATTTCAGACCTAAGGACACCTGCAGACTGAACGTCAGGGGATGGAGATCCATCTATAATGATATTGGATGTCAAAAGAAAGCCAGAATAGCCATACTTATATCAGAAAAATGATATTTTAAAACAGACTATAACAAGAGATGAAGAAGAGCATTATACCATAATTAACGGTTCAATCCATTAAGAAGACATAACAATTTTAAATATTTATGCCCCCAACTTGAGCACCCAAAAATATGTAAATCATTTAATCACTAACATAAAGAAAGTTATTAATAATAAGACCATTAGAGTAGGAGACTTTAATACTCCACTTATAGAAATGGACAGATCATTTAAGCAGAAAATTAACAAGGAAACAATGGCTTTGAATGACACACTGGACCAGATGAACTAAACAGATATATTCAGAACATTTCATCTTTTTAAAAACTTTTTTAAAGTTTATTCATTCTTGGGAGACAGAGACAAGCATGAGTGTGGGAGAGACAGAGTGAGAGAGGGAGACACAGAATCCAAAGCAGGCTCCAGGGTCCAGGCTCTGAGCTCTCAGCACAGAGCCTGATACAGGGCTCGAACTCATGATCTGTGAGATCATGACCTGAGCCAACGTCGGACGTTTAAGCCAACTGAGCTACCCAGGCGCCCCACGGAACATCTCATCTTAAAGCAGCAGAATACACATTCTTCTCAAGTGTACATGAAACATTCTCCAAAAGAAATCACATAGTGGGTCACAAAACTTCCATCAACAGGTAAAAAAGATCGAGATAGTTCCATGCATACTTGATTTTTTAAGTTTATTTGTTTATTTTGAGAGAGAGGAGAGAGAGCAGACAAGTGGAGGTGGGAGAAAAAAGGGTGTGAGAGAGAATCCCAGGAAGACTCCACACTGCCAGCACAGAGCCTGATGAGGGGCTTGAACTCAGAAACCATGAGATCATGACCTGACCCAAAGGTGGACTCTTAACCAACTGAGCCACTTAGATGTCCCATACCACACACATTTTCAGATGACAACACCATGAGACTTTAAATCAACCACAAATAAAAATTTGGAAAGTCCTCAAATACATGGAGGTTAGAGAATATCCTGCAAATAATTAATGGGTTATTAATGAGTTAACTAGGAAATTAAAGAAGAAACTTAAATAATATATATATATATAATATATATATATTACATATATATATAATATATATATATTACATATATATATAATATATATATATTATATATATATGAAACCACAGCACTCCACATCCTTTGGGATGCAGCAAAGATAGTCCTTAGAGGAAAGTACCGTGCAATTCTAGCCTAACTCAAAAAGCAAGAAAGGTCCCAAATACACAAGCTAACCTTACACCTAAAGGGGCTAGAAAAAGAGCAGGGCTAGAAATATAGCAGGGCTATATTTTGTTGAAAATATTGCCCACAGACCAGAAGAAGAAGGGAAATAATAAAGATTAGAGCAGAAATAAATGATATAGAAACAAACAAACAAAAAACCAAAAAAACCCAGTAGAACAGATCACTGAAACTCAAAGCTAGTTTTTCGAACAAATAAATGAATTGATAAACCCCTACCCAGACTTCTCAAGAAGAAAAGAGAGAGGGCCCAAATAGATAAAATCATGAATGAAAGAGGAGAGATCACAACCAATACCACAGAAATACAAACAATTATAAGAGAATACAATAAAAAATTATATGCCAACAAACTGCACAATCTGGAAGAAAAGGACAAATTCCTAAACACTCACACACCACCAAATTTCAAAAACAGGAAGAAATAGAAAATTTGAACGGGTCCATAACCAGCAAAAAATTTGAATTGGTTATCAAAAATCTCCCATCAAACAAAAGTCCAGGGCCAGATGGCTTCCCTGGGGAATTCTACCAGACATTCAAAGCAGAATCGATACCTATTTTTCTCAAAATGCTCCAAAGAATAGAAGTGGAATGAAAGCTTCCAAACTCATTCTATGAAGCCAGCATTACCTTGATTCCAAAACCAAACAAAGACACCACTAAAGGGGAGAATTACAGGCAAATACCCATGATGAACGTGGATGCAGATATTATCAAGAAGATACTAGCAAATCAAATTTGCTACATTAAAAGAATGATTCACCACATTCAAGTGTTATTCATTTCTGGGGCTGCAGTGCTGGTTCAATATTCACAAATAGTCAACATGATACACTACATTAATAAAAGAAAGGATAAGAAACACACGACCCTGTCAATAGATGCAGAAAAAGCATTTGACAAAATACAGTGTCCTTCTTGATAAAAACCCCCAGGAAAGTCAGAATAGAAGGAACATACCTCAACATCATAAAAGCTATATATGAAAGCCCACAGCTAATATCATCCTCAGTGGGGAAAACTGAGAGCTTTCCCTCAAGGTCAGGAATACAACAGGGATGTCCACTCCCACCACTGTTGCTCAACATAGTATTCTAAGTCCTAACCTCAGCAATCAGACAACAAAAAGAAACAAAAGCATCCAAATTGGCAGGGATGAAATCAAACGTTGACTCCACAGGTGACATGATACTCTACATGGAAAACCCAAAAGACTCGACCAAAAAACTGCTAGAGCAACAGCAACTCAGCAAAGTTGCAGGATGTAAAATCAACCTACCAGAATTGGTTGCATTTCTACACACGAATAATGAAGCAGAAGAAAGAGAAATCAATGAATCGATCTCATTTGCAATTTCACCAAAAAAAAAAAAAAAGATACCTAGGAATAAACCTAACCAAAGAGGTAAAAACAAATCTTTACACTGAGAACTATAGAAAGCTTATGAAAGAAATTGAAGAAGACACAAAGAAATGGAAAAACATTCCATACTTATAGATTGGAAGAAGAAATATTGTTAAAATGTTGATACTACCTAAAGCAACCTACACATTCAATGCAATACCTATCAAAATAACACCAATACTCTTCACAGAGCTGGAACAAACTATCCTAAAATTGGTATGGAACTGCAAAAGACACTGAATAGACAAAGTAATGTTGAAAAAGAAAACCAAAAATGAAGGAATCACAATATGGGACTTTAAGCTGCATTACAAAGTTGTAGTCATTAAGACAGTATGGTACTGGCACAAAAACAGACACATAGATCAATGGAACAGAATAGATAACCCAGAAAAGGACCCCCAAATATATGGCCAACTGATCTTGAACAAAGCAGGAAAGAGTATCCATGGAAAAAGGACAGTCTCTTCAGCAAATGTTGGTTAGTTAAACTGGACAGCAACATGAAGAAAAATGAAACTGAACCATTTTCTTACACCATACAAAAAAAAAAAATTCAAAATGGATAACAGACCTAAATGTGAGAAAGGAAATCTTCAAAATCCTAGAGAAGAAAACAGGAGCAACCTCTTTAACCATGGCTGCAATAACTTCTTGATAGGCGTATCTCCGGAGGCATCAGAAATAAAAGCAAAAAATGAACTGTTGGGACCTCATGAAGATAAAAAGCTTCTACACAGCAGAGGAAACCATCAAGAACAACAACAACAACAACAACAAAACAGCCCTCAGAATGGGAGAAGATATTTGCAAATGACATATTGGATAAAGAGTTACTATCCAAAATCTATAAAGAACTTATCAAATTCAACACCCAAAAAACAAATAATCCAGTGAAGAAATGGGCAGAAGACATGAATAGACACTTTTCAAAAGAAGACATCCAGGTGTCTAACTGACACATGAAAAGATGCTCAACATCACTCATCATCAGAGAAATACAAATCAAAACCACAGTGAGATACCACCTCACACTGGTCCTAATGACTAAAATTAACTCAGGAAACAACAGATGTTGATCAGCATGCAGAGAAAGGGGAATGCTTTTGCACTGTTGATGGGAATGCACACTGTTGTAGCCACTCTGGAAAAAAGTATGGAGGTTCCTCAAAAATCAAAAGTAGCACTACCAGGCTCAGCTTGGCGGGGAACAAAGGTGCTGGCAAGCTCCATATCCCTCTCCCATCCCACAGCTGAAATTCCAAAGGGAACTAGTTCCCGTCACCGAACTTGCTTGCACCACGCAAACACCCAATGCTGTGCTTCTGTGGATCCATCTTGCTGACGGGTCTGCCTCCCTCCCTGTGCTGCAGGACCACTCACACAGGTGACCACCGATGGCAAAGCGAGCTACGCCTGCCCCTCCTGCCCTTGTGCACCTTGCGGATCCACCCCGGCTAATACGTCAGATACAATCAACGCAACACCACAAGCCTGGCAGTGTGCAAGTAGCCCAGACAGGGGCCAAACCACTCCACAGTAACTCCTACCCCTAGAAGAGGGGAAGATAAGGTACACACCAGTCTACCTGTGGCCCCAGCGGTGGGCTGGGGGCAGACATCGGGTCTGACTACAGCCCCACCCACCAACACAAGTTATTCCGGATAGCACACGGGAAGTGCCCTGCAGTTTGGAGCCACTGCAGGGACTACCCAAAATGATGAAACGGAATAAATCTCCTCAAAAGGAACTCCAGGAAGTAGCGACAGCTAATGAATTGATCAAAAACAATTTAAGCAACATAATGGAAGAAGATTATAGAAAAAAAGTAATAACATTAATCGCTGGGCTTGAAAAAAGCATAGAGGACAGCACAGAATCTATTGCTACAGAGATCAAGGGATTAAGAAATAGTCATGAGGAGCTAAAAAAATGCTACAAAGTACAAATGAGGTGCAAAATAAAATGGAGGTGGACACAGCACGGATTGAAGAGGTAGAGGAGAGACTAGGTGAATTAGAAGATAAAATTATGAAAAAAGAGGAAGCTGAGAAAAAGAGAGTTAAAAAAATCCAGGAGTATGAGGAGAAAAATAGAGAACTAAGTGATGCAATACAATGGAACAATATCCGTATAATAGGAATTCCAGAAGAGGAAGAGAGAGAGAAAGGAGCTGAAGGTGTACTTGAACAAACCATGGCTGAGAACTTCCCTGATCTGGGGAAGGAAAAAGGCATTGAAATCCAAGAGGCACAGAGAACTCTCTTCAGAGGTAACTTGAATTGATCTTCTGCACAACATATCATAGTGAAACTGGAAAAATACAAGGATAAAGAGAAAATTCTGAAAGCAGCTAGGGATAAACACACTCTAACTTACAAAAGGAGACCCATAAGACTAGTGGCAGACCTGTCTACTGAAACTTGTCAGGCCCAAAAGGAATGGTAGGAAATCTTCAATGTGATGAACAGAAAAAATATGCAGCTGAGAATCCTTTATCCAGCAAGTCTGTCACTCAGAAGAGAAGGAGAGATAAAGGTCTTCTCAAACAAACACAAACTGAAGGAATTCATCACCACTAAACCAGCCCTACGAGAGATCCTAAGGGGGACTCTGTGAGCGAAATGTTGCAAGGACTAGAATGTACAATAGACACCACTACAAGCATGAAACATACAGGCATCACAATGACTCTAAACCCATATCTTTCTATAACACTGAATGTAAATGAACTAAATGCTCCAACCGAAAGACATAGGGTATGATAATGTATAAAAAAACAAGACTATTTGCTGTCTACAAGAGACTCATTTTAGACCTGAGGATACTTCAGATTGAAAGTGAGGAGATGGAGAACTATCTATCATGCTACTGGAAGTCAAAAGAAAGCTGAAGTAGCCATACTTATATCAGACAACTAGACTTTAAATTAAAGGCTGTAACAAGAGATGAAGAAGGGCATTAAATAATAATTACAGGGTCTATCTATCAGGACGAACTAACAATTATAAATGTCTATGCGCTGAAAACGGGAGCCCCCAAATATGTAAAAGAATTAATCACAAACATAAGCAACCTTATTGATAAGAATGTGGTAATTGCAGGGGACTTTAATACTCCACTAACAACAATGGACAAATCAGCTTGACACAGGATCAATAAAGAAACAAGGGCCCTGAATGATACACTGGATCAGATGGACTTGACAGATATATTTAGAACTCTGCATCCCAAAATGAAAAAATATACTTTCTTCTCGTGTGCACATTGACCATTCTCCAAGATAGATCACATACTGGGTCACAAAACAGCCCTTCATAAGTATACAAGAATTGAGATCATACCATGCACACTTTCAGACCACAATGCAATGAACCTTGAAATCAACCACAGGAAAATGCCTGGAAAACCTCCAAAAGAATGGAGGTTAAAGAACACCCTACTAAAGAATGAATGGGTCAACCAGGCAATTAGAGAAGATATTAAAAAACATATGGAAACAAATTAAAATGAATATACAACAATCCAAATGTTTTGAGATGTGGCGAAGGCAGTCCTGAGAGGAAAATACATTGCAATCCAGGCCTATCTCAAGAAACAAGAAAAATCCCAAATACAAAATCTAACAGCACACCTAAAGGAAATAGAAGCAGAACAGCAAAGACACCCCAAACCCAGCAGAAGAAGAGAAATAATACACGTCAGAGCAGAAATAAACAATATAGAATCTAAAACAACTGTAGAGCGGATCAATGAAACCAAGGGTTGTGGTTTTTTTTTGAAAAAATAAACAAAATTGATAAACCTCTAGCCAGGCTTCTCAAAACGAAAAGGGAGATGACCCACATAGATAAAATCATGAAAGAAAATAGAATTATTATGGGGTCCTTAGGTGGAGTTGGTTAAACTCGGCTCAGGTCATGATTGCACAGTTTGTGAGTTCGAACCACGCATCAGGTTCTGTTCTGACAGCTCAGAGCCTGGAGCCTGCCTCAGATTCTGTGTCTCCCTCTCTCTCTGACTCTCTCCCACTTGTGCTCTCTCTTTCTCTCTCACATCTCTCCCTGTCTCTCTCTCAAAACTAAATACAATGTAAAAAAAGATTAATTTTTAAAATGGATTTATTACAACCAATCCCTCAGAAACACAAACAATTATCAGGGAATAGTATGAAAAATTATATGCCAACAAAGTGGAAAACCTGGAAGAAATGGACAATTCCTAAGCACCCACACACTACCAATACTCAAACAGAAAGAAATAGAAAATTTGAACAGACCCATAACCAATGAAGAAATTGAATCAGTTATCAAAATCTCCAAACAGATAAGAGTCCAGGACCAGATGGCTTGCCAGGGGAATTCTACCAGACATTTAAATCAGAGATAATACCTATTCGTCTCAAGTTGTTCCAAAGAATAGAAATGGAAGGAAAACTTCCAGACTCGTTTGATGAAGCCAGCATTAATTTGATTCACAAACCAGGCAGAGGCCGAGCAAAAAAAGAAAACTACAGGCCACTATCCTTGATGAATATGGATGCAAAAATTCTCACCAAGATACTAGCAAATCGAATTCAACAGCATATAAAAAGAATTATTCACCATGATCAAGTGGGTGAATATGAATCATTCCTCGGTTACAAGGCTGGTTCAACATTCACAAATCAATCATTGTGACACATCACATTAATAAAAGAAAAGATAAGAACCATATGATCCTGTCAATCGATGCAGAAAAAAAATTTGACTAGATTCAGCATCCTTTCTGAATAAAAAAAATCTCAAGAAAGTCAGGATAGAAGGAACATACTTAAACACCCTAAAAGCCATTTATGAAAAGCCCACAGCTATTACCATCCTCAATGGGAGAAAACAGAGAGTTTTCCCCCTGAGATCAGGAACACGACAGGGATGTCCAATCTCACCGCTAGTGTCTAACATAGTGTTGGAAGTGCTAGCATCAGCAATCAGACAACAAAAGGAAATCAAAGGCATCAAAATTGGCAAAGATGAAATCAAGCATTCACTTTTTGCAGATGATATGATACTAAACATTGAAAACCCGATAAACGCTACCAAAAGGCTGCTAGAAGTGATACATGAATTCTGCAAAGTCGCAGGATAAAAAATTGATGTATAGAAATCTGTTGCATTCTTATATACTAATAATTAAGCAACAGAAAAATAAAGAAACTGAACCCATCCACAATTGCACCAAGAATCATAAAATACCTAGGAATAAACCTAACCAAAGATGTAAAAGATCTGTATGCTGAAAACTATAGAAAGCTTATGAAGGAAGTTGTAGAAGATACCAAGAAATGGAAAAACATTCCATGCTCATGGATTGGAAGAATAAATATTGTTAAAATGTCAATACTACCCAAAGCAATCTACATATTCAATGCAAACCCAATCAAAATTGCACCATCATTCTTCTCCAAGCTAGAAGAAGGAATCCTAAAATTTGAATGGAACCACAAAAGGCCCCGAATAGCCAAAGTAATATTGAAGAAGAAGACCAAAGTGAAAGGCATCACAATCCCAGACTTTAGCCACCACTCCAAAGCTGTAATCATCAAGACACCATGGGATTGGCACAAAAACAGACACATGGACCAATAGAATAGAACAGAGACTCCAGAACTGGACCCACAAAAGTATGGCCAACCAATCTTTGACAAAGCAGGAAAGAATATCAACGTAAAAAAGACAGTCTGTTTAACAAATGGTGCTGGGAGACCTGGACAACAACATCTAGAAGAATGACACTAGACTACTTTCTTACACCATTCACAGAAACAAACTCAAAATGGATAAAGGACCTGAATGTGAGACAGGAAACCATCAAAACCCTAGAAGAGAAAGCAGGGAAAAAATCTCTGACCTCAGCCGCAGCAATTTCTTACTTGACACATCCCCAAAGGCAAGGGAATTAAAAGGAAAAATGAACTATTGGGACCTCATGAAGATAAAAAGCTTCTGCACAGCAAAGGAAACAACCAACAAAACTAAAAGGCAGCCAACAGAATGGGAAAAGATATTTGCAAATGACATATTGGACAAAGGGCTAGTATCCAAATTCTATAAAGAGTTCACCAAACTCCACACCCGAAAAACAAATAACCCAGTGATGAAATGGGCAGAAAACATGAATAGACACTTCTCTAAAGAAGACATCCAGATGGCCAACAGGCACATGAAAAGATGTTCAACCTGGCTCCTCATCAGGGAAATACAAATCAAAACCACAGTCAGGTACCACCTCACGCCAGTCAGAGTGTGTCAAATGAACAAATCAGGAGATTCTAGATGCTGGTGAGGATGTGGAGAAACGGGAACCCTCTTGCACTGTTGGTGGGAATGAAAACTGTTGGTGGTGCAGTTGCTCTGGAAAACAGTGTGGAGTTTCCTCAAAAATTAAATATAGATCTACCCTATGACCCATCAATAGCACTTCTAGGAATTTATGCAGGGGATACAGGAGTGCTGATGCTTAGGGTCACTTTAACCCCAATGTTTGTAGCAGCAGTTTCAACCATAGCCAAATTATGGAAAGAGCCTAAATGTCCATCAACTGATGAATGGATGACAAAATTGTGGTTTATGTACACAATGGAATACTACCTGACAATGAGGAAGAATGAAACATGGCCTTTTGTAGCAACGTGGATGGAACTGGAGAGTGTTATGCTAAGTGAAATAAGTCATACAGAGAAAGACAGATACCATATGTTTTCACTCTTATGTGGATCCCGAGAAACTTAACAGAAGACCATGAGGGAGGGGAAGAAAAATAAAAGTTAGAGAGGGAGGGAGCCAAACCATACAAGACTCTTAAAAACTGAGAACAAACTGAGGGTTGATGGGGGGTGGGAGGGAGTGGAGGGTGGGTGATGGGTATTGAAGAGGACACCTGTGGGGATGAGCACTGGGTGTTGTATGGAAACCAATGTGACAATAAACTTCATATTAAAAATAAATAAATAAAAGTAGCACTACCCTACAACCCAGCAATTGCACTACTTGTTATTTATCCAAAGGATAGAAAAGTGTTGATTCGATGGGCACATGCATCCTAATATTTATAGCAGCACTTTCAACAATGGCCAAATTATGGAAACAGCCCAAATGTCCATTGACCGATTAATGGATAAAGAAGATGTTGTACAGATATACAATGGAATACTCCTCCGCAATGAAAAAAAAAAAATGAGATCTTACCATTTAAAGTAAGGTGAATGGAAGTAGAGTGTATTATGCTAAGGGAAATAAGTCAGTCAGAGAAAGGCTAATATCATATTATTTCATTCATATGTGGAATTTAAGAAACGTAACAGATGAAAATAGGGGAAGGAAAGGAAAAATAAGATAAGAACGGAGAAGGAGGCAAACCAAAAAAGAATCTTAAATACAGAGAACAAACTTAGGGCTGCTGGAGGGGAAGTAGGTAGGGGGATGAGCTAAATGAGTGACAGGCATTAAGGAGGGCGCTTGTTGGGATGAACATTGGGTGTTAAATATAAGTGAATAGTCACTGGGTTCTACTCCTGAAGCAATAGTATACTGTGTGTGAATTAACTAATTTAAATAAATACATTCTAAATAATAACAAATAAATAGAACGTAGAGGGGTAACGAGTTGGTGGGCTACCTGAGTGCTTTTATACTATGTCTAAGAAAAGTTTCCAAAATCTTTGCTCGTTGTACTGTTAGTTATGCTAAGTTAAGGAATAAATATTCATTCAACTTTGGCTCATTTCTAAATCAAATAAACTACTGAAACACTAATTACTGAATCAAAGTTAAGTTTGTGTACTTTTGTCATCAAGTTTTATTTGGTATACATAAGCTAAATATATTTGTATCTGTGGATAAACATTTAAAATTGTACTATGTACAGGATGTCAGCGAGATATCCATTTAGGAAACCCTAGCCTTTGTCCACTTGTAAAGATTAATAATTAGCTATCTATGAACAAAACCAACTCTAGAAGAGCACTAGAGTCCATTTAAGAGAATTCAGCAACCAAGTGTGTATAAAAACGTGAGAAAGACCACACAAAAAGAAGGAACAGATTCATTTTCCCTGAATCATCTTATTTCCCAGCCAGCATTGCTCATCGCCAAGAAAGAACACACCAGGTAGAAGGAATTCTAATGTAAAAAGGGAGAATGGAATGAGTTAACAGATTCCCCAGATTTTCCAGGCACTGCAAGAAGAACCTGCTTTGGTTTCCTCACCCCCAGAGATTGGCAAAGCTGAGATATCCAGAGAAGGTTAGGAAGCAGAGATTACCAGTACCAGACTTGTAGCAAGAATAACCACAGTTCCCGGTGGCCTGCTCTTCAGAAGACCCCTTCAACTCATTTGCCATTGAAGAAACTAATGGCCAGCACAACGTCTATAGACCCCCTACAAATATCACCAGTTTTTCCTGCACAGGGATTCATATTTGCAGACACCAGCCACCGGAGTCCCTCTTCAACATGTAATATGAAAACATGTAAGTAATACAACAAACTGGTGAAAGAAAGAATATAGTCAGATTCAGAATACTCTAATTATTTAATATTGTGGATTGTAATCACTTAAATCTAGTAAAAAGTTAAGCAATAATATTAAAAATAGCAATAATACAACAGTTTCTTAATATACAATATAAAAAGATGTAAATTGTGGCATCAAAAATGTAATGTGCGGAGAGCGTGAGAAAAAGGTAAGCTCTAGTATATGATTAAAGTTAAGATATTGTAAGTTTAAAATAGACTTTTGTATCTGTAAGATATTTAAGTAAGCCTCAGAGTAACCATGAATAAAATGGCTTATGTTAGATACAGGCAAGATAAAGAGAAGGGAATCAAGAGTATAACACTATGGAAACTTAATAGTTCTCCAAGGAAGACAGCAAAGGAAGGAGAAAGAAACAGGTGAACTAAACAACTGCTAAAAAAACAAAAAAAGTGTCAACAAAAAGCCCTTACCTCTAAATAGTTGCTTTATTGTAGATGGATTAAATGCTCAGTCAAAAGGCATAGAGTGACTGAATGGATAAAAAGAAAAAAGATCCAAGTATATTTTGCCTATGAGAGGTTTTAGCATCAAACACACACATAGACTTAAGAGAATGGATGGGTGAACAGGTCGGAAGATGGCGGCATAGGAGGCCGCTGGGCTCACCACGCGTCCTGCTGATCACTTAGATTCCACCTACACCTGCCTAAATAACCCAGAAAACCGCCAGAGGATTAGCAGAACGGAGTCTCCGGAGCCAAGCGCAGACGAGAGGCCCATGGAAGAGGGTAGGAAGAGCGGCGAGGCGGTGCGCGTTCCAAGGATTGGCGGGAGGGAGCGAGGGCGGAGGGGCAGCTTTCCGGCTAAGCAGAGCCCCCGAGTCTGGCTTGCAAAAGCGGAGGGGCCAGACGGAGTGTGTTCCGACAGCAAGCGCGACTTAGCATCTGGGAGGTCATAAGTTAACAGCTCTGCTCAGGAAGCGGGAAGGCTGGAGGACAAAGGGAGGGAGAGTTGCTGAGCCCCGGGACGACAGAGCTCAGTTTGGCAGGGAACAAAGGCGCTCGCCAGCGCCATCTCCGTCGCCCATCCCCCAGCCAAAATCCCAAAGGGAACCAGTTCCTGCCAGGGAACTTGCTTGCTCCGCGCAAACACCCAACGCTGTGCTTCTGCGGAGCCACCCCTCCGGCAGCGGGCCTGACTCCCTCCAGCTGCCACAGGGCCCCTCCTGAAGTGGCTCACCGAAAGGAGAAGCGAGCTAAGCCTGCCCCTCGTGCCCCCGTGCACCTTGCCTACCCACCCCAGCTAATACGCCAGATCCCCAGCACCACAAGCCTGGCAGTGTGCAAGTAGCCCAGACGGGCCACGCCACCCCACAGTGAATCCCGCCCCTAGGAGAGGGGAAGAGAAGGCACACACCAGTCTGACTGTGGCCCCAGCGGTGGGCTGGGGGCAGACATCGGGTCTGACTGCGGCCCCGCCCACCAACTCCAGTTATACACCACAGCACAGGGGAAGTGCCCTGCAGGTCCGCACCACTCCAGGGACTATCCAAAATGACCAAACGGAAGAATTCCCCTCAGAAGAATCTCCAGGAAATAACAACAGCTAATGAACTGATCAAAAAGGATTTAAATAATATAACAGAAAGTGAATTTAGAATAATAGTCATAAAATTAATCGCTGGGCTTGAAAACAGTATAGAGGACAGCAGAGAATCTCTTGCTACAGAGATTCAAGGGACTAAGGAACAGTCAGGAGGAGCTGAAAAACGCTTTAAACGACATGCAAAATAAAATGGAAACGACCATGACTCAGATTGAAGAGGTAGAGGAGAGAAAAGGTGAACTAGAAGATAAACTTATGAAAAAAGAGGAAGCTGAGACAAAGAGAGATAAAAAAATCCAGGAGTATGAGGGGAAAATTAGAGAACTAAGTGATACACTAAAAAGAAATAATATACGCATAATTGGTATCCCAGAGGAGGAAGAGAGAGGGAAAGGTGCTGAAGGTGTACTTGAAGAAATCATAGCTGAGAACTTCCCTGAATTGGGGAAGGAAAAAGGCATTGAAATCCAAGAGGCACAGAGAACTCCCTTCAGACGTAACTTGAATCGATCTTCTGCACGACATATCATAGTGAAACTGGCAAAATACAAGGATAAAGAGAAAATTCTGAAAGCAGCAAGGGATAAACGTGACCTCACATATAAAGGGAGACCTATAAGACTCGTGACTGATCTCTCTTTTGAAACTTGGCAGGCCAGAAAGGATTGGCACAAGATCTTCAATGTGATGAACAGAAAAAAATATGCAGCCGAGAATCCTTTATCCAGCAAGTCTGTCATTTAGAATAGAAGGAGAGATAAAGGTCTTCCCAAACAAACAAAAACTGAAGGAATTCGTCACCACTAAACCAGCCCTACAAGAGATCCTAAGGGGGATCCTGTGAGACAAACTACCACGGACATCACTACAAGCATAAGACGTACAGACATCACAATGACTCTAAACTTGTATCTTTCTATAATAACACTGAATGTAAATGGACTAAATGTGGCAACCAAAAGACATAGGGTATCAGAATGGATAAAAAAAAAAAAAAAAAACAAGACCCATCTATTTGCTGTCTACAAGAGACCCATTTTCGACCTGAGGACACCTTTAGATTGAGAGTGAGGGGATGGAGAACTATTTATCATGCTACTGGAAGACAAAAGAAAGCTGGAGTAGCCATACTTATATCAGAAAAACTAGACTTTAAATTAAAGGCTGTAACAAGAGATGAAGAACGGCATTAAATAATAATTACAGGGTCTCTCCATCAGGAAGAGCTAACAGTTATAAATGTCTATGTGCCAAATACGGGAGCCCCCAAATATATAAAACAATTACTCATAAACATAAGCAACCTTATTGATAAGAATGTGGTAATTGCAGGGGAATTTAACACTCCACTTACAGAAATGGATAGATCATCTAGGTACACGGTCAATAAAGAAACAAGGGCCCTGAATGATACATTGGATCAGAGGGACTTGACAGATATATTTAGAACTCTGCATCCCAAAGCAACAGAATATACTTTCTTCTCGAGTGCACATGGAACCTTCTCCAAGATAGATCATATACTGGGTCACAAAACAGCCCTTCATAAGTATACAAGAATTGAAATTATACCATGCATACTTTCAGACCACAATGCTATGAAGCTTGAAATCAACCACAGGAGAAAGTCTGGAAAACCTCCAAAAGCATGGAGGTTAAAGAACACCCTACTAAAGAATGAGTGGGTCAACCAGGCAATTTGAGAAGAAATCAAAAAATATATGGAAACAAACGAAAATGAAAATACAACAATCCAAACGCTTTGGGATGCAGCGAAGGCAGTCCTGAGAGGAAAATACATTGCAATCCAGGCCTATCACAAGAAACAAGAAAAATCCCAAATACAAAATCTAACAGCACACCTAAAGGAAATAGAAGCAGAACAGCAAAGGCAGCCTAAACCCAGCAGAAGAAGAGAAATAATAAAGGTCAGAGCAGAAATAAACAATATAGAATCTAAAACAACTGTAGAGCAGATCAACGAAAGCAAGAGTTGGTTTTTTGAAAAAATAAACAAGATTGACAAACCTCTAGCCAGGCTTCTCCAAAAGAAAAGGGAGATGACCCAAATAGATAAAATCATGAATGAAAATGGAATTATTATAACCAATCCCTCAGAGATACAAACAATTATCAGGGAATACTATGAAAAATTATATGCCAACAAACTGGACAACCTGGAAGAAATGGACAAATTCCTAAACACCCACACTCTTCCAAAACTCAGTCAGGAAGAAATAGAAAGCTTGAACAGACCCATAACCAGTGAAGAAATTGAATCGGTTATCAAAAATCTCCCAACAAATAAGAGTCCAGGGCCAGATGGCTTCCCAGGGGAGTTCTACCAGACGTTTAAAGCAGAAATAATACCTATCCTTCTCAAGCTATTCCAAGAAATAGAAAGGGAAGGAAAACTTCCAGACTCATTCTATGAAGCCAGTATTCCTTTGATTCCTAAACCAGACAGAGACCCAGTAAAAAAAGAGAACTACAGGCCAATATCCCTGATGAATATGGATGCAAAAATTCTCAATAAGATACTAGCAAATGGAATTCAACAGCATAGAAAAAAAATTATTCACCATGATCAAGTGGGATTCATTCCTGGGGTGCAGGGCTGGTTCAACATTCGCAAATCAATCAACGTGATACATCACATGAATAAAAGAAAAGATAAGAACCATATGATCTTGTCAATCGATACAGAAAAGGCCTTTGACAAAATTCAGCACCCTTTCTTAATAAAAACCCTTGAGAAAGTCGGGATAGAAGGAACATAGTTAAACATCATAAAAGCCATTTATGAAAAGCCCACAGCTAACATCATCCTCAATGGGGAAAAACTGAGAGCTTTTTCCCTGAGACCAGGAACACGACAGGAATGACCACTCTCACTGCTGTTGATTAACATAGTGTTGGAAGTTCTAGCATCAGCAATCAGACAACAAAAGGAAATCAAAGGCATCAAAATTGGCAAAGATGAAGTCAAGCTTTCGCTTTTTGCAGATGACATGATACTATACATGGAAAATCCGATAGACTCCACCAAAAGTCTGCTAGAACTCATACATGAATTCAGCAGAGTCGCAGGATACCAAATCAATGTACAGAAATCAGTTGCATTCTTATACACTAATAATGAAGCAACAGAAAGACAAATAAAGAAACTGATCCCATTCACAATTGCACCAAGAAGCATAAAATACCTAGGAATAAATCTAACCAAAGATGTAAAAGGTCTGTATGCTGAAAACTATAGAAAGCTTACGAAGGTAATTGAAGAAGATATAAAGAAATGGAAAAACATTCCGTGCTCATGGATTGGAAGAATAAATATTGTCAAAATGTCAATACTACCCAAAGCTATCTACACATTCAACGCAATCCCAATCAAAATTGCACCAGCATTCTTCTCAAAACTAGAACAAGCAATTCTAAAATTCATACGGAACCACAAAAGGCCCCGAATAGCCAAAGTAATTTTGAAGAAGAAGACCAAAGCAGGAGGCATCACAATCCCAGACTTTAGCCTCTACTACAAAGCTGTCATCATCAAGACAGCATGGTATTGGCACAAAAACAGACACATAGACCAATGGAATAGAATAGAAACCCCAGAACTAGACCCACAGACGTATGGCCAACTCATCTTTGACAAAGCAGGAAAGAACATCCAATGGAAAAAAGACAGTCTCTTTAACAAATGGTGCTGGGAGAACTGGACAGCACCATGCAGAAGGTTGAAACTAGACCACTTTCTCACACCATTCACAAAAATAAACTCAAAATGGAGGAAGGACCTGAATGTGAGACAGGAAACCATCAAAACCCTAGAGGAGAAAGCAGGAAAAGACCTCTCTGACCTCAGCCGTAGCAATCTCTTACTCGACACATCCCCAAAGGCAAGGGAATTAAAAGCAAAAATGAATTACTGGGACCTCATGAAGATAAAAAGCTTCTGCACAGCAAAGGAAACAACCAACAAAACTAAAAGGCAACCAACGGAATGGGAAAAGATATTTGCAGGTGACATATCGGACAAAGGGCTAGTATCCAAAATCTATAAAGAGCTCACCAAACTCCACACCCGAAAAACAAATAACCCAGTGAAGAAATGGGCAGAAAACATGAATAGACACTTCTCTAAAGAAGACATCCGGATGGCCAACAGGCACATGAAAAGATCTTCAACGTCGCTCCTTATCAGGGAAATACGAATCAAAACCACACTCAGATATCACCTCACGCCAGTCAGAGTGGCCAAAATGAACAAATCATGAGACTATAGATGCTGGAGAGGATGTGGAGAAACGGGAACCCTCTTGCACTGTTGGTGGGAATGCAAATTGGCGCAGCCACTCTGGAAAGCAGTGTGGAGGTTCCTCAGAAAATTAAAAATAGACCTACCCTATGACTCAGCAATAGCACTGCTAGGAATTTACCCAAGGGATACAGGAGTACTGATGCATAGGGGCACTTGTACCCCAATGTTTACAGCAGCACTCTCAACTATAGCCAAATTATGGAAAGAGCCTAAATGTCCATCAACTGATGAATGGATAAAGAAATTGTGGTTTATATACACAATGGAGTACTACATGGCAATGAGAAAGAACGAAATATGGCCCCTTGTAGCAACGTGCATGGAACTGGAGAGTGTGATGCTAAGTGAAATAAGCCATACAGAGAAAGATAGATACCATATGTTTTCACTCTTATGTGAATCCTGAGAAACTTAACAGAAACCCATGGGGGAGGTGAAGAAAAAAAAGAGGTTAGAGTGGGAGAGAGCCAAAGCATGACAGACTCTTAAAAACTGAGAACAAACTGAGGGTTAATGGGGGTGGGAAGGAGCGGAAAGTGGGTGATGGCATTGAGGAGGGCACCTGTGGGGATGAGCACTGGGTGTTGTATGGAAGCCAATTTGACAATAAATTTCTTATTAATATAATATAATATGATATAAATATATATATACTTAAGATAAAAACAAAAAAATAAACCTCTGAAAAAAAATTCCTTTTATTTCACCTTTGCACCATTGTTCAGGGTCATGTTGTTTAGTTTCCATCTATTTGTGAATTTTCCAGATGTCTTCCTATTATTTTTTTCTAGTTTTATAAATTGTGGCTAGAAAATACACTTATTATAATACAAGCTTTTTAAATTGGCTGATACTTGTGACATGGGGAATTTTCCATGTGCACTTTAGAAGAATGTGTATCCTGTTATCATTTGACTGAATGTTGTACATATGTCCATGAGAACCATTTCACCGAAAGTATATTTTAAGTCCTATATTTCCCTATCGGTTATCTGTCTGGATGATGTAAACATTGTAAACATTGGGGTATTAAAATCCCCTAATATTATTGTAGTCTATTACTCCTTCAGATCTGTTAGTAATTCCTCAATATATTTAGCTTCTCTGATGTTGGGTACATACGTATTTACACTTGTTATATCCTTTTGATGAATTAATCACATATCATTATATAATGTCGATCTTTTTCTCTTGTTACCATTTTTGGCTTAAACTCTATTTTGTCTGATATAAACACAGCTACTTCTACTTTATTTTTTTCCATTGTGTGAAATTTTTTTTTCCAATCCATTCACTATTTTTTTTATTTTTTTAATTTTTTCAGTATATGAAATTCATTGTCAAATTGGTTTCCATACAACACCCAGTACTCATCCCAAACTGTGCCCTCCTCAATAGCCATCAACCACCCTCCCCTCCCTCCCACCCCCCATTAACCCTCAGTTTGTTCTCAGTTTTTAAGAGTCTGTCATGCTTTGGCTCTCTCCCACTCTAACCTCTTTTTTTTCTTCACCTCCCCCATGGGTTTCTGTTAAGTTTCTCAGGATTCACATAAGAGTGAAAACATATGGTATCTATCTTTCTCTGTATGGCTTATTTCACTTAGCATCACACTCTCCAGTTCCATGCACGTTGCTACAAGGGGCCATATTTCGTTCTTTCTCATTGCCATGTAGTACTCCATTGTGTATATAAACCACAATTTCTTTATCCATTCATCAGTTGATGGACATTTAGGCTCTTTCCATAATTTGGCTATAGTTGAGAGTGCTGCTGTAAACATTGGGGTACAAGTGCCCCTATGCATCAGTACTCCTGTATCCCTTGGGTAAATTCCTAGCAGTGCTATTGCTGAGTCATAGGGTAGGTCTATTTTTAATTTTCTGAGGAACCTCCACACTGCTTTCCAGAGTGGCTGCGCCAATTTGCATTCCCACCAACAGTGCAAGAGGGTTCCCGTTTCTCCACATCCTCTCCAGCATCTATAGTCTCATGATTTGTTCATTTTGGCCACTCTGACTGGCGTGAGGTGATATCTGAGTGTGGTTTTGATTCGTATTTCCCTGATAAGGAGCGACGTTGAAGATCTTTTCATGTGCCTGTTGGCCATCCGGATGTCTTCTTTAGAGAAGTGTCTATTCATGTTTTCTGCCCATTTCTTCACTGGGTTATTTGTTTTTCGGGTGTGGAGTTTGGTGAGCTCTTTATAGATTTTGGATACTAGCCCTTTGTCCGATATGTCACCTGCAAATATCTTTTCCCATTCCGTTGGTTGCCTTTTAGTTTTGTTGGTTGTTTCCTTTGCTGTGCAGAAGCTTTTTATCTTCATGAGGTCCCAGTAATTCATTTTTGCTTTTAATTCCCTTGCCTTTGGGGATGTGTCGAGTAAGAGATTGCTACGGCTGAGGTCAGAGAGGTCTTTTCCTGCTTTCTCCTCTAGGGTTTTGATGGTTTCCTGTCTCACATTCAGGTCCTTCCTCCATTTTGAGTTTATTTTTGTGAATGGTGTGAGAAAGTGGTCTAGTTTCAACCTTCTGCATGGTGCTGTCCAGTTCTCCCAGCACCATTTGTTAAAGAGACTGTCTTTTTTCCATTGGATGTTCTTTCCTGCTTTGTCAAAGATGAGTTGGCCATACGTCTGTGGGTCTAGTTCTGGGGTTTCTATTCTATTCCATTGGTCTATGTGTCTGTTTTTGTGCCAATACCATGCTGTCTTGATGATGACAGCTTTGTAGTAGAGGCTAAAGTCTGGGATTGTGATGCCTCCTGCTTTGGTCTTCTTCTTCAAAATTACTTTGGCTATTCGGGGCCTTTTGTGGTTCCGTATGAATTTTAGAATTGCTTGTTCTAGTTTTGAGAAGAATGCTGGTGCAATTTTGATTGGGATTGCGTTGAATGTGTAGATAGCTTTGGGTAGTATTGACATTTTGACAATATTTATTCTTCCAATCCATGAGCACGGAATGTTTTTCCATTTCTTTATATCTTCTTCAATTACCTTCGTAAGCTTTCTATAGTTTTCAGCATACAGACCTTTTACATCTTTGGTTAGATTTATTCCTAGGTATTTTATGCTTCTTGGTGCAATTGTGAATGGGATCAGTTTCTTTATTTGTCTTTCTGTTGCTTCATTATTAGTGTATAAGAATGCAACTGATTTCTGTACATTGATTTGGTATCCTGCGACTCTGCTGAATTCATGTATGAGTTCTAGCAGACTTTTGGTGGAGTCTATCGGATTTTCCATGTATAGTATCATGTCATCTGCAAAAAGCGAAAGCTTGACTTCATCTTTGCCAATTTTGATGCCTTTGATTTCCTTTTGTTGTCTGATTGCTGATGCTAGAACTTCCAACACTATGTTAATCAACAGCAGTGAGAGTGGTCATTCCTGTCGTGTTCCTGGTCTCAGGGAAAAAGCTCTCAGTTTTTCCCCATTGAGGATGATGTTAGCTGTGGGCTTTTCATAAATGGCTTTTATGATGTTTAACTATGTTCCTTCTATCCCGACTTTCTCAAGGGTTTTTATTAAGAAAGGGTGCTGAATTTTGTCAAAGGCCTTTTCTGTATCGATTGACAAGATCATATGGTTCTTATCTTTTCTTTTATTCATGTGATGTATCACGTTGATTGATTTGCGAATGTTGAACCAGCCCTGCACCCCAGGAATGAATCCCACTTGATCATGGTGAATAATTTTTTTTCTATGCTGTTGAATTCCATTTGCTAGTATCTTATTGAGAATTTTTGCATCCATATTCATCAGGGATATTGGCCTGTAGTTCTCTTTTTTTACTGGGTCTCTGTCTGGTTTAGGAATCAAAGGAATACTGGCTTCATAGAATGAGTCTGGAAGTTTTCCTTCCCTTTCTATTTCTTGGAATAGCTTGAGAAGGATAGGTATTATTTCTGCTTTAAACGTCTGGTAGAACTCCCCTGGGAAGCCATCTGGCCCTGGACTCTTATTTGTTGGGAGATTTTTGATAACCGATTCAATTTCTTCACTGGTTATGGGTCTGTTCAAGCTTTCTATTTCTTCCTGACTGAGTTTTGGAAGAGTGTGGGTGTTTAGGAATTTGTCCATTTCTTCCAGGTTGTCCAGTTTGTTGGCATATAATTTTTCATAGTATTCCCTGATAATTGTTTGTATCTCTGAGGGATTGGTTATAATAATTCCATTTTCATTCATGATTTTATCTATTTGGGTCATCTCCCTTTTCTTTTGGAGAAGCCTGGCTAGAGGTTTGTCAATCTTGTTTATTTTTTCAAAAAACCAACTCTTGCTTTCGTTGATCTGCTCTACAGTTGTTTTAGATTCTATATTGTTTATTTCTGCTCTGACCTTTATTATTTCTCTTCTTCTGCTGGGTTTAGGCTGCCTTTGCTGTTCTGCTTCTATTTCCTTTAGGTGTGCTGTTAGATTTTGTATTTGGGATTTTTCTTGTTTCTTGTGATAGGCCTGGATTGCAATGTATTTTCCTCTCAGGACTGCCTTCGCTGCATCCCAAAGCGTTTGGATTGTTGTATTTTCATTTTCGTTTGTTTCCATATATTTTTTGATTTCTTCTCAAATTGCCTGGTTGACCCACTCATTCTTTAGTAGGGTGTTCTTTAACCTCCATGCTTTTGGAGGTTTTCCAGACTTTCTCCTGTGGTTGATTTCAAGCTTCATAGCATTGTGGTCTGAAAGTATGCATGGTATAATTTCAATTCTTGTATACTTATGAAGGGCTGTTTTGTGACCCAGTATATGATCTATCTTGGAGAAGGTTCCATGTGCACTCGAGAAGAAAGTATATTCTGTTGCTTTGGGATGCAGAGTTCTAAATATATCTGTCAAGTCCCTCTGATCCAATGTATCATTCAGGGCCCTTGTTTCTTTATTGACCGTGTACCTAGATGATCTATCCATTTCTGTAAGTGGAGTGTTAAATTCCCCTGCAATTACCACATTCTTATCAATAAGGTTGCTTATGTTTATGAGTAATTGTTTTATATATTTGGGGGCTCCCGTATTTGGCACATAGACATTTATAACTGTTAGCTCTTCCTGATGGAGAGACCCTGTAATTATTATTTAATGCCGTTCTTCATCTCTTGTTACAGCCTTTAATTTAAAGTCTAGTTTTTCTGATATAAGTATGGCTACTCCAGCTTTCTTTTGTCTTCCAGTAGCATGATAAATAGTTCTCCATCCCCTCACTCTCAATCTAAAGGTGTCCTCAGGTCGAAAATGGGTCTCTTGTAGACAGCAAATAGATGGGTCTTGTTTTTTTTTTTTTTTTTTTATCCATTCTGATACCCTATGTCTTTTGGTTGCCACATTTAGTCCATTTACATTCAGTGTTATTATAGAAAGATACAAGTTTAGAGTCATTGTGATGTCTGTACGTCTTATGCTTGTAGTGATGTCCGTGGTAGTTTGTCTCACAGGATCCCCCTTAGGATCTCTTGTAGGGCTGGTTTAGTGGTGACGAATTCCTTCAGTTTTTGTTTGTTTGGGAAGACCTTTATCTCTCCTTCTATTCTAAATGACAGACTTGCTGGATAAAGGATTCTCGGCTGCATATTTTTTTCTGTTCATCACATTGAAGATCTTGTGCCAATCCTTTCTGGCCTGCCAAGTTTCAAAAGAGAGATCAGTCACGAGTCTTATAGGTCTCCCTTTATATGTGAGGTCACGTTTATCCCTTGCTGCTTTCAGAATTTTCTCTTTATCCTTGTATTTTGCCAGTTTCACTATGATATGTCGTGCAGAAGATCGATTCAAGTTACGTCTGAAGGGAGTTCTCTGTGCCTCTTGGATTTCAATGCCTTTTTCCTTCCCCAATTCAGGGAAGTTCTCAGCTATGATTTCTTCAAGTACACCTTCAGCACCTTTCCCTCTCTCTTCCTCCTCTGGGATACCAATTATGCGTATATTATTTCTTTTTAGTGTATCACTTAGTTCTCTAATTTTCCCCTCATACTCCTGGATTTTTTTATCTCTCTTTGTCTCAGCTTCCTCTTTTTTCATAAGTTTATCTTCTAGTTCACCTTTTCTCTCCTCTACCTCTTCAATCTGAGTCATGGTCGTTTCCATTTTATTTTGCATGTCGTTTAAAGCGTTTTTCAGCTCCTCCTGACTGTTCCTTAGTCCCTTGAATCTCTGTAGCAAGAGATTCTCTGCTGTCCTCTATACTGTTTTCAAGCCCAGCGATTAATTTTATGACTATTATTCTAAATTCACTTTCTGTTATATTATTTAAATCCTTTTTGATCAGTTCATTAGCTGTTGTTATTTCCTGGAGATTCTTCTGAGGGGAATTCTTCCGTTTGGTCATTTTGGATAGTCCCTGGAGTGGTGCGGACCTGCAGGGCACTTCCCCTGTGCTGTGGTGTATAACTGGAGTTGGTGGGCGGGGCCGCAGTCAGACCCGATGTCTGCCCCCAGCCCACCGCTGGGGCCACAGTCAGACTGGTGTGTGCCTTCTCTTCCCCTCTCCTAGGGGCGGGATTCACTGTGGGGTGGCGTGGCCCGTCTGGGCTACTTGCACACTGCCAGGCTTGTGGTGCTGGGGATCTGGCGTATTAGCTGGGGTGGGTAGGCAAGGTGCACGGGGGCACGAGGGGCAGGCTTAGCTCGCTTCTCCTTTCGGTGAGCCACTTCAGGAGGGGCCCTGTGGCAGCTGGAGGGAGTCAGGCCCGCTGCCGGAGGGGTGGCTCCGCAGAAGCACAGCGTTGGGTGTTTGCGCGGAGCAAGCAAGTTCCCTGGCAGGAACTGGTTCCCTTTGGGATTTTGGCTGGGGGATGGGCGACGGAGATGGCGCTGGCGAGCGCCTTTGTTCCCTGCCAAACTGAGCTCTGTCGTCCCGGGGCTCAGCAACTCTCCCTCCCTTTGTCCTCCAGCCTTCCCGCTTCCTGAGCAGAGCTGTTAACTTATGACCTCCCAGATGCTAAGTCGCGCTTGCTGTCGGAACACACTCCGTCTGGCCCCTCCGCTTTTGCAAGCCAGACTCGGGGGCTCTGCTTAGCCGGAAAGCTGCCCCTCCGCCCTCGCTCCCTCCCGCCAATCCTTGGAACGCGCACCGCCTCGCCGCTCTTCCTACCCTCTTCCATGGGCCTCTCGTCTGCGCTTGGCTCCGGAGACTCCGTTCTGCTAATCCTCTGGCGGTTTTCTGGGTTATTTAGGCAGGTGTAGGTGGAATCTAAGTGATCAGCAGGACGCGTGGTGAGCCCAGCGGCCTCCTATGCCGCCATCTTCCGACCTGTTCACCCATCCATTCTCTTAAGTCTATGTGTGTGTTTGATGCTAAAACCTCTCATAGGCAAAATATACTTGGATCTTTTTTCTTTTTATCCATTCAGTCACTCTATGCCTTTTGACTGAGCATTTAATCCATCTACAATAAAGCAACTATTTAGAGGTAAGGGCTTTTTGTTGACACTTTTTTGTTTTTTTAGCAGTTGTTTAGTTCACCTGTTTCTTTCTCCTTCCTTTGCTGTCTTCCTTGGAGAACTATTAAGTTTCCATAGTGTTATACTCTTGATTCCCTTCTCTTTATCTTGCCTGTATCTAACATAAGCCATTTTATTCATGGTTACTCTGAGGCTTACTTAAATATCTTACAGATACAAAAGTCTATTTTAAACTTACAATATCTTAACTTTAATCATATACTAGAGCTTACCTTTTTCTCACGCTCTCCGCACATTACATTTTTGATGCCACAATTTACATCTTTTTATATTGTATATTAAGAAACTGTTGTATTATTGCTATTTTTAATATTATTGCTTAACTTTTTACTAGATTTAAGTGATTACAATCCACAATATTAAATAATTAGAGTATTCTGAATCTGACTATATTCTTTCTTTCACCAGTTTGTTGTATTACTTACATGTTTTCATATTACATGTTGAAGAGGGACTCCGGTGGCTGGTGTCTGCAAATATGAATCCCTGTGCAGGAAAAACTGGTGATATTTGTAGGGGGTCTATAGACGTTGTGCTGGCCATTAGTTTCTTCAATGGCAAATGAGTTGAAGGGGTCTTCTGAAGAGCAGGCCACCGGGAACTGTGGTTATTCTTGCTACAAGTCTGGTACTGGTAATCTCTGCTTCCTAACCTTCTCTGGATATCTCAGCTTTGCCAATCTCTGGGGGTGAGGAAACCAAAGCAGGTTCTTCTTGCAGTGCCTGGAAAATCTGGGGAATCTGTTAACTCATTCCATTCTCCCTTTTTACATTAGAATTCCTTCTACCTGGTGTGTTCTTTCTTGGCGATGAGCAATGCTGGCTGGGAAATAAGATGATTCAGGGAAAATGAATCTGTTCCTTCTTTTTGTGTGGTCTTTCTCACGTTTTTATACACACTTGGTTGCTGAATTCTCTTAAATGGACTCTAGTGCTCTTCTAGAGTTGGTTTTGTTCATAGATAGCTAATTATTAATCTTTACAAGTGGACAAAGGCTAGGGTTTCCTAAATGGATATCTCGCTGACATCCTGTACATAGTACAATTTTAAATGTTTATCCACAGATACAAATATATTTAGCTTATGTATACCAAATAAAACTTGATGACAAAAGTACACAAACTTAACTTTGATTCAGTAATTAGTGTTTCAGTAGTTTATTTGATTTAGAAATGAGCCAAAGTTGAATGAATATTTATTCCTTAACTTAGCATAACTAACAGTACAACGAGCAAAGATTTTGGAAACTTTTCTTAGACATAGTATAAAAGCACTCAGGTAGCCCACCAACTCGTTACCCCTCTACGTTCTATTTATTTGTTATTATTTAGAATGTATTTATTTAAATTAGTTAATTCACACACAGTATACTATTGCTTCAGGAGTAGAACCCAGTGACTATTCACTTATATTTAACACCCAATGTTCATCCCAACAAGCGCCCTCCTTAATGCCTGTCACTCATTTAGCTCATCCCCCTACCTACTTCCCCTCCAGCAGCCCTAAGTTTGTTCTCTGTATTTAAGATTCTTTTTTGGTTTGCCTCCTTCTCCGTTCTTATCTTATTTTTCCTTTCCTTCCCCTATTTTCATCTGTTACGTTTCTTAAATTCCACATATGAATGAAATAATATGATATTAGCCTTTCTCTGACTGACTTATTTCCCTTAGCATAATACACTCTACTTCCATTCACCTTACTTTAAATGGTAAGATCTCATTTTTTTTTTTTCATTGCGGAGGAGTATTCCATTGTATATCTGTACAACATCTTCTTTATCCATTAATCGGTCAATGGACATTTGGGCTGTTTCCATAATTTGGCCATTGTTGAAAGTGCTGCTATAAATATTAGGATGCATGTGCCCATCGAATCAACACTTTTCTATCCTTTGGATAAATAACAAGTAGTGCAATTGCTGGGTTGTAGGGTAGTGCTACTTTTATTTATTTATTTTTAATATGAAGTTTATTGTCACATTGGTTTCCATACAACACCCAGTGCTCATCCCCACAGGTGTCCTCTTCAATACCCATCACCCACCCTCCACTCCCTCCCACCCCCATCAACCCTCAGTTTGTTCTCAGTTTTTAAGAGTCTTGTATGGTTTGGCTCCCTCCCTCTCTAACTTTTATTTTTCTTCCCCTCCCTCATGGTCTTCTGTTAAGTTTCTCGGGATCCACATAAGAGTGAAAACATATGGTATCTGTCTTTCTCTGTATGACTTATTTCACTTAGCATAACACTCTCCAGTTCCATCCACGTTGCTACAAAAGGCCATGTTTCATTCTTCCTCATTGTCAGGTAGTATTCCATTGTGTACATAAACCACAATTTTGTCATCCATTCATCAGTTGATGGACATTTAGGCTCTTTCCATAATTTGGCTATGGTTGAAACTGCTGCTACAAACATTGGGGTTAAAGTGACCCTAAGCATCAGCACTCCTGTATCCCTGCATAAATTCCTAGAAGTGCTATTGATGGGTCATAGGGTAGATCTATATTTAATTTTTGAGGAAACTCCACACTGTTTTCCAGAGCAACTGCACCACCAACAGTTTTCATTCCCACCAACAGTGCAAGAGGGTTCCCGTTTCTCCACATCCTCACCAGCATCTAGAATCTCCTGATTTGTTCATTTGACACACTCTGACTGGCGTGAGGTGGTACCTGACTGTGGTTTTGATTTGTATTTCCCTGATGAGGAGCCAGGTTGAACATCTTTTCATGTGCCTGTTGGCCATCTGGATGTCTTCTTTAGAGAAGTGTCTATTCATGTTTTCTGCCCATTTCATCACTGGGTTATTTGTTTTTCGGGTGTGGAGTTTGGTGAACTCTTTATAGAATTTGGATACTAGCCCTTTGTCCAATATGTCATTTGCAAATATCTTTTCCCATTCTGTTGGCTGCCTTTTAGTTTTGTTGGTTGTTTCCTTTGCTGTGCAGAAGCTTTTTATCTTCATGAGGTCCCAATAGTTCATTTTTCCTTTTAATTCCCTTGCCTTTGGGGATGTGTCAAGTAAGAAATTGCTGCGGCTGAGGTCAGAGATTTTTTCCCTGCTTTCTCTTCTAGGGTTTTGATGGTTTCCTGTCTCACATTCAGGTCCTTTATCCATTTTGAGTTTGTTTCTGTGAATGGTGTAAGAAAGTAGTCTAGTGTCATTCTTCTAGATGTTGTTGTCCAGGTCTCCCAGCACCATTTGTTAAACAGACTGTCTTTTTTACGTTGATATTCTTTCCTGCTTTGTCAAAGATTGGTTGGCCATACTTTTGTGGGTCCAGTTCTGGAGTCTCTGTTCTATTCTATTGGTCCATGTGTCTGTTTTTGTGCCAATCCCATGGTGTCTTGATGATTACAGCTTTGGAGTGGTGGCTAAAGTCTGGGATTGTGATGCCTTTCACTTTGGTCTTCTTCTTCAATATTACTTTGGCTATTCGGGGCCTTTTGTGGTTCCATTCAAATTTTAGGATTCCTTCTTCTAGCTTGGAGAAGAATGATGGTGCAATTTTGATTGGGTTTGCATTGAATATGTAGATTGCTTTGGGTAGTATTGACATTTTAACAATATTTATTCTTCCAATCCATGAGCATGGAATGTTTTTCCATTTCTTGGTATCTTCTACAACTTCCTTCATAAGCTTTCTATAGTTTTCAGCATACAGATCTTTTACATCTTTGGTTAGGTTTATTCCTAGGTATTTTATGATTCTTGGTGCAATTGTGGATGGGTTCAGTTTCTTTATTTTTCTGTTGCTTAATTATTAGTATATAAGAATGCAACAGATTTCTATACATCAATTTTTTATCCTGCGACTTTGCAGAATTCATGTATCACTTCTAGCAGCCTTTTGGTAGCGTTTATCGGGTTTTCAATGTTTAGTATCATATCATCTGCAAAAAGTGAATGCTTGATTTCATCTTTGCCAATTTTGATGCCTTTGATTTCCTTTTGTTGTCTGATTGCTGATGCTAGCACTTCCAACACTATGTTAGACACTAGCGGTGAGATTGGACATCCCTGTCGTGTTCCTGATCTCAGGGGGAAAACTCTCTGTTTTCTCCCATTGAGGATGGTAATAGCTGTGGGCTTTTCATAAATGGCTTTTAGGGTGTTTAAGTATGTTCCTTCTATCCTGACTTTCTTGAGATTTTTTTTTATTCAGAAAGGATGCTGAATCTAGTCAAATTTTTTTTCTGCA